>NC_056735.1:1117836543-1118205520 GCF_019279795.1 Protopterus annectens
GTGTACTAGGCTAATGGCCCTGGAGCCTTTAGAAGCCTAGCCCATAGATGTGCCCTGGCATAGTGCCACCTGGATTTAGTTCCCAGTGCCTCTATCAAGTAGAGTCACTGGAGTGATCCCTGGGGTGAACTTTCTGTTACCCATCCACTCATCAAGATTTCTCTTGAAGAGGGACAGCAAGGTGCTCTGCTTGATATGTATGGGAACTCTATTCCAGAGCATGGGCAGTCTCTGGGTGAGGAACCTGTCCCTCCAGCATGTTCTGTTGATTGTGGTAGTGAAGTTAAGGTCTCTGGAGCATGTGGTGCAGAGGGATTGGGATTTCTTTAGATGTAGCATTTCTAACAGATCTGGGTCAGACATGGCTTTGTAAGTCAAGCAAAGATCGCCTCTAAGTAAGCATTATGAGACAGAGAATAACTGGAGTCTTTTGAGTCTGTCCATGTAGGACATGTGTTTAATGCCTAGGATTCTCTTCATGAGGTACTTCTGTGGCCTCTCCAGGTGTTGCAGGTGTCTGGTGAGGTACATGCCAAATGGGGCATTATACTCAGTGATATCATAATGATATCATAATGATAAGTCAACCAAGTTGAGCAGGCACGATCTCCTTTTCACAAAGCCAAATTGCGTGGGGTCTAGAGTTTGGAGATTTCCTATATCTTTGCTAATCAGGTTCATGATGATGCGCTCCATAGCGTTACATATCAAACTCGTCAGGCTAATGGGGCAATAATTCCCAGGGTCTGTAGTTGCTCACCCTTTATGCAGAGGGATGACTGTAGCAGTGCACCATTCGGTAGGGACAAAGCCTGAGGTGAGGTTGTGACTGAACAGAGCACACAGATGTGGTGCCAGTTCGCTTTGTTGTTCATGTAGAACACAGCCAGGAATATTATTGGGTCCCATGGAAGCTGTATTTTTGGCCTTGGACAATGCAGCTTTAACCTGTGCTGCAGTAATGCTGGGTGCTTGGCATTCTTCCGGTATTGTGATTGGTCCTCTGGGGGGGTAAAGTTGGCACTGAATCTGTCAGCCAGCATGTTGGCAATATCTGTTGTCTCAGTATAGGAGGTACCATTGTGCAGTAACTCAGAGAAAATATGGGTATTGCCATGGAGGTTTGTGATATAACTATAGAAAGCTTTGTGTTTTTAGTGTCTGCCGCAATTCTGCCTTCATATGTGGCTTTAGAGGATTTGATGAGGGATCTCAACTTTTTGTTGAAACTAATAAGAGAGTTTTTCCAGTCTTGGGACATCACCTTTTTCTGCAACTTCCTTCTATTGTAGAGTTTATTATTGGAAGAGGACCACCAGATTAGCTTCCTTTTTTTGGAGGGGAGCATCTTGGTTCTGTTGGGCATGGCTAGTTCCATGCATTTATGTACATGTTTGTACAGTGCATTGGTGTATGATTCAGCAGTCATGCAGCGATTTTCCATTGGCATGGGTGCCGTGAAGTTAGCCACCTCTGTTTTTAGGAGGGCAAAGTCAGCTTTGGAGAAGTTTTTCAAGGTGGTTACCTTTGCGGGGGGTGTGGGTGAGATGTGGATTTCCATGGTGATTAGTTTATGGTCAGATCTGACCAGGGATGGATTGACTACTGGTGTACAGAAATGGTTGCCCATGTTAGTCATAACCAAGTCAAGGATGTTGCTGCCTCTAGTGGGGGTCAGAATGAGCTGGTCCAGGGCATTAGAATTGATGAATTCCAGGAAGCGTTTGGCCAGTGTATTGGTGCTTGAGTAGTTTTCCCAGTTGATGGAGGGGTAGTTGAAGTCTCCTAGTATGAGAGTGTTGAGTTGGACCTTGATAGATTCCAGGGTGCTCAGGAACATGGAATGAGAGTCTAGGGACATGGTTGGAGACCTATAGCAGGCTATGACCTGGATCACCATCTTACCCAATGTTAGTTGTACCTGAAGTATCTCAGATGCGTTATGCTGGGCTACTACTCTGGAGGTGTGGATATCCTTTATGAATATTGAGACACCACCACCTTTGGAACTGTGGTCCATGTTTTGGGGCCGAAAGGTGTGTGTGTGTGTGTGTGTGTGTGTGTGTGTGTGTGTGTGTGTGTGTGTGTGTGTGTGTGTGTGTGTGTGTGTGTGTGTGTGTGTGTGTGTGTGTGTGTGTGTGTACCATGGACATTGATATATATGGGTGCCAAGGTCTGGAATGAATGGTAAGTGCTGCAACACGCAGACGAGCGACATCATTAGGTCAACAGACATGTATTTGACAGGTGTGCGACATCGACACTCCATGAGTAGGGAAATATTTCCTTTCCATTGGGATTGTGTGATGTCAGAGTTAGTATTTCTAATTAGCCAGCAGTGTGGGGGGATAATTAAATATAAAGTATTGCATGTTAACTATAAGAATTGGAGGAGGTTGGAAAGTTCACAAAGATACAGGGTGAGGATATATGTAAGGATCCCAGATATACAACAAAATCTAGAAGATTTAGGATTATTGCTTGGAAGTGTTTGCGTAGACATTTTATTATCCCAAGCAGACTCGAAGAATGTTTCCTCAGGTAGATTGCAAATGTTGAAGGTTTGATGGGAAAGAAAGAAGTAACTGGGAACATATTTGTTTGGAATTATAATGAGTTGTCAGACTTTAAAAATTAATTGTGGACTACTCTGTCAGAAATGATGCATCTGGCCACGGGTAACCATCACAAGTTACCTCACTGGTTGGTTCTTCTCACAGGACAAGAGGTTTGTCATTCATCCAAACTTGCCCACTCTGCAAATGACATTGTGTGCAATAGGGTTTTGATCCCTTTCATAGGTTCATAGGTTGGTACTAGACTATCGTCCCTAGGGCCTATACAAGCCTAGCCATAACAATTACCTGGATAATTCTTCCCACAATATTTACTTCCCTGAACTCCTGTCTAGCAGGGTGACTGACGTGATCCCGGGGTGAATTTCCTATCTCCCATCCAATCGTCAAGGTTCCTTTTGAAGTGGGCCAAGGAGGCTTGACATGTATGGGCAGTCTATTCCAGAGTATGGAGAGTCTCTGGGTCAGGAACCTATCCCTCCAGCATGTTTTGTTCATTGTGATGACAAGGTTTAGATCCCTGAAGCATGTGGCTCTGAGGGATTGGGATTTCTTTAAGTGGAGACACATCTTTTCTGAGGATGTGTTCAATGTTTTACAGGAGGCAAGGAAACCCTCAACCAGAAAATCTTATATGTCCAAAGGGAAGAGTTTTTCAGTCTGTTGCCATGGTTGTAACCAGGGTCCTCTTTCAATGGGGAGGACGTTCATTTGTATGAGTTGCTCTAGTCATGCTTGGCCTGTTCTTCTGTGAAGGGCCATTTCTCAGCCATTGAATCCTCTTTCGACCTCTCATTTTGAGTTCAAACAATTTCTTAAAGGCATCCTGCCTCCAAGAAAGCATATTTCTCCTCCTCTTGCTTGGGACATTAATTTTGTTTTGGAAAAATTGATTCAGACTCATTTTGAGCCTGTAGATTCTGCATCTTTGCAACATTGTACCTGGAAGACTGTTTTGTTGCTGCTCAGAAGGTTTCTCCACTCCAGGCCCTTATGGCTTTTCCTCCTTTTTTGTTTTTTTTTTCACAAGGACAGGGAGTTCCTTTGTACTAATCCTTCTTTTATTCTCAATGTAATTAATGAGTTGTCCTTAAATTAGTCAGTAGAGCTACCTTCCTTTTTCCCTTGTCCTCAGTCCGGTTTTGTGAAGGTCCTGCATACCTTGGATTTGCACAGACAGCTCAGGTACTATTTGAATAAAACTAGAACTATCTGTAAGTCTGATCAGCTTTTTGTTTCCTTTCATTCCAGGTCTTTGGGTTTGGCTGTTTCTAAACAAATCATCTGATCCAAGATATATGAGGCCATTTATTTTTGTTATTCCTTTCATGGCAAATCTCTGCTTTTGTTAGAGTTCATTCCACTAGGGCTGTTGCCTCTTCTGGTACCTTCTTGAAGGGGTTAGACACCATTCCATCCTTGAAGTTGCTACTTGGTCTTGGGACATTAATTTTGTTTTGGAAAAATTGATTCAGACTCATTTTGAGCATGTAGATTCTGCCTGTTTGCAACATTGTACCTGGATGACTACTTACTAAGCATTATAAGTTGGATATGGTTTCTAGGGCAGAGCAGGTTTTGCTGAAACTATTTTATGTGGGTGTTTGAGGGCTCTTCTCAGCCTTCCGCCTCCCATTCTGTTCTTGAGCTTTTTTACTCTCCCTTCTGTATGAATACTGCAACAGTGATATAGAATGACATAGTATAGTTGTGTAAAATGTTACCATAACAGTAGATGTCCTACTCTTCATTGTGGCAGTATTTGCTCCCTCCCTCCAATCCCCTCTTGTTTGTTCTGCATTTTTTCCTTCTGGATGTGTATGGACTCCTTTGTCCTGTGACGCCTGTTCTGTTCTGGAGCAATACAGTTCTAGGTAGTTGCACTCTTAAGTCCCTTTTTTGCCCCATGTTCTGTGTGCGGAGCAGAAATGTGATGTACGGCACAACCATGATCTCTTTTAAGCTTATTTATACTGGCCATGCAATGGGCTGTCCATGGCAATACATCCCTTCTGTACCAAATACTGCACCAGAGAGAAGGACATCAACTGTTCTGGTAAGATTTTACACAGCTGTAGTTTCTGTCATTTTGTTCCATCATAACTACCATGCATACCTCCTCAACTGTCCAAATTTTCCCTGAATGTCCAGATTTTGCCTCATATTTTTGGTCTGTTCCCTATAAAATTTTGATTTTCTGGGAAATCACTGAGGATTTAAGTTACTAAATAATCACACACATTTGAGTTTCAGGCTTCATATCCTTCAGAAAATGAACACTAAGAAGTCCTGTTATTCCAGGAACTTTCTAGGTTTATAAGAGCAGTATTTAAAACTTGTCTCTATTTTTGGGCATTTGTTCCTTATTATTATAGGCTTTGTCCAGATTTTTGTGCTGAGAGGTTAAGAGGTATGCTGTCATGTGATTAAGTTGGAATGGAAATAGTTTAAATGTTACCATGTAAGACTAATCATTATTAGACCAAGAATCAAGACACTCGTTAGGTACTGCAAACTGTTAGAATGATATCAAAAGCTGTATGGTATCATTTCAGTTATTTGTTTATGTTATAATAACAGTGGGACTAGAAACAGATTCATAAGGTTAAAAGAGAAAGAAGTGTTGAAAACATAATAAAATGCAATAACTCGCTAATAGGGTTGCCACCTTTCGTTGTGGCTAAAACCACAGTAAAGCCAGATCCCTCGCAACATCAGTAACCCCACCCACCCCACCCTTCGTTCGCCTATAATCCACCCGTTTTGTGACATCACATGGTGGGGAACACCCTCTTTTTTCATTCCTGCTGCCTGTTTTCAGCTGATTTACTATGCTTTTCTGTAAAAAAGCATAGTAAATCAGCCGATTAATGAACTCTGATAGTCTGTTTCCTTTTTTGAAACAGAATACCGGAGTTTGTACAGTGTTTTCCTGACTACCGGAGAATCAGTTTGATTTCCGGATAGTCCGGAAAAAAACAGAGGGGTGGAACCCCTACTTGCTAAGGTGTAGCATGTACACTAGGAAGTGCATTTGGCTAGTAGCTAGAAATCATCAAAAATAAAATATGAAGTGAAAGTAAAAGATGAGTGTATACTAATTTTTAAACTTTGCATCACTCATGGTTCTACAGATGTACAAGCAGCCCACTCACAAAAATAGTGCATTTGTCTAGTAGTATTCCGAAATCAGCACATATCAAATTAGAAGCTGAAAAAGGAACAGAAGAGTGTGTCTACTAATGGTCCAGCCTTCTGTCACACACTTGCTTTCTATGGAATTACTAGCAGGTCAGAAAGTTACTACACCAGGCTAGTATTCAAAAATCAGAACACAGTAAAACATGAAATGAAAGAAAGAGAAATATGGTTTCTACTATTGTTTGTCTCACTCAGATGCTTTCTATAGGCAGAAGACATGTCATAAAATTGTTGTAGTTGGCCAGCATTCACAATCACCACAGAATAAAATATGAAATGAAAGAAACAAAAAACTCTGTTTACTAATGTTTTAAAAGCCTTGCATTACTGATGTGCTTTTTAGAGTAGCAGCAGCAGTCGAGTCGTAAAATGCCTGAAAGGCTATTTTTCTCAGTGTGTAAAATGCATAAATTATAGTAATGAATGGCTCACATGGAGAGCTGTTGTCAGTACAACTGCAATTTGAGATGGAATTTGGCTAACAGCTTTGAAATTTCCTGCAGGCACTCTTCCCCCACCCCCCTCAGCCAAATGTGAGCATGCTCAAAAAGACATAGGTTCATAGGTTCATAGGTAGATACTAGGCTATCTGCCCTAGGGCATTTATAAGCCTAGCCAGAGTGTATTTGGCTTCCACCTCCCTATTAGATTAGCCTACTGTGCCTCTTTAAAGTAGGTCATAGACGGTACTCTTTTAAGATTAGTTTACTGTGTCTCTGTCTAGCAGGGACACAGAAGAGATCCCAGGGGTGAATTTGCAATCTCCCATCCACGTGTCCAGATTTCGCTTGAAGAGGGTCAGCGAGGGGCTATGTCTAAAATGAATTGGGATTCTATTCCAGAGTTAGGGGAGCCTCTGGGAAATGAATCTGTCCCTCCAGCATGTTCTATTTATTTTTGTGCTGAGGTTTAGGTCCCTGGATCGTGTAGCTCTAAGGGACTTGGATTTTTTGAGGTGGAGCATGTCCATTAATTCTGGGTTTGACATGGCTTTGTACGTCAGGCATAGATCGCCTCTGAGTAGGCGGTAAGCAACTGAGTAGTGCTGGAGTTTCTTTAGTCGAGCTGCATAGGATATCTGTTTGTAGCCCATGATCCTCTTGGTGAGGTACTTTTGGGGTCTTTCCAGTTGCTGCAGGTGTCGGGTAAGGTACATTCCAAAAGGGGCATTGTACTCAATTATGGGCCTGATGAGTAACGAGTAGAGGGGCACAATGACCTCTCTTGATCTAGATGTGAACCCTTTCGTGATAAGGTGGGCTATATAGAAGGTCTTTCTAACCACTTTGGCAACGTGATTATCAAAGGAGAGATTACTATCTACGTTTGTCCCCAAATCTCTAATTACTTCTTCCGTACTTAATGGATTACCACCTATGTGGTAATTTGTGGGCACCTTGTTTTTCCCAAAGGGGATGACTATGCACTTTTTAGCATTTAGCTTGAGGCCGTGGCTCTGGCACCAAGCATCCATCTCTGTGAGACCCTTTTGGAGGATGCTTGTGTCAGCTGGAGATTCGATTATGGCCCCCAGTTTGCAGTCATCTGCAAACTTTGTCAGCCATAATCCCCCTGTGTTAGCCTGAACCTCAGAGAAGTATATACTGAACAAGAGAGGTCCCAGAATTGAGCCCTGTGGGACGCCACTTGTAACTGGTTTGGATTCGGACATGGCACCTGCGATTCTGATCATGTGGGTTCTATCTCTGAGCCAGTTTGCAACCCATCTTGTGATATAGGGGTTGATATTTAAGCTGGTAAGCTTATTTATGATGCCCAAGTGGGGTATTGTGTCGAAGGTTTTTGAGAGGTCCAGGTAGACTGTGTGGACTACCTTGCCCTCATCTATGGCTGTGGTAACTGTTTCAAAGAAATCAACTAGGTTTAAGAGGCAAGATCTGCCCTTAACAAAGCCAAATTGGGTAGGGTCCAGTGTCTGGAGGTTCCCAATGTCTTTGTTTATGAGTTCCATGATAATGCGCTCCATAGCTTTACAGACCAGACTAGTCAGGCTTATGGGGCAATAGTTTCCGAGGTCCATTGTGGCACCACCTTTGTGGAGTGGGACCACTGTAGCTGTACGCCATTCTTTGGGCACATATCCTGTAGTAAGGCTAAGTTTGAACAGTGACTTAATGTGATGGTTCCGTTCTTCTTGGAGCTCATGTAAGACACAGCCTGGGACACCGTCTGGTCCCATAGATACGGTGTTTTTTGCTTTGGAGAGGGCAGCTTTCACCTGTGCATCTGTGATGTCAGGGAGGTTACATTCAGTTGGGATAGGCATTTGCTCCTTTGGGGGGGGAAGGGGGGAGAAGTTTGCACTGAATCGGTCTGCCAGGATGTTGGCTATGTCTGTAGGTTCGGTATATTTTGTACCATTATGCAACAATTCAGAGCATATCTGGGAGTTTCCGGCCATGTTCCTGACATAACTAAAGAAGGCCTTGTGATTATCTTTAGTGTCTAGGGCAATTTTTCTTTCGAAACTGGCCTTTGATGATTTTATGAGAGAACAAAGTTTCTTGCTAATACTGATCAGAGATGCCTTTCCTTTTTGGGATTTTGCTCTGTCATGTAGTAGCTTCCTCCTTCTGTTGTATAGCTTATTTATGGCCGGGGTCCACCAGACCGGTCTCCTGTTTTTGGAGGAGTGAGTCTTGGTTTTATTTGGGATAGCACGATCCATGCATTCCTGCGGGTGCTCATAGAATGCATTTGTAAAGGATTCTGCGGATTGGGCTGTATTATCCTCTGGCCCAGGGGCTTTGAAGGATTCCATCTCAGTCTTGAGAAGTACAAAGTTGGCTTTTGAGAAATTCTTTACACTGATTTCCTTGGCTGGGGGTGGGGACGGGATATGGATGTCCAGGGAAATTTGTTTATGGTCTGATCTTACCAATGAGGGGTTTACCTCTGGTGTGGAACATAAAGTCCCCATGTTGGTGATGACCAGGTCCAATATGTTGTTCCCTCTTGTGGGAGTGGTGACCAGTTGTTCCATTGCGTTAGAGTTTATAAATTCAAGGAACCGTTGGGCGAGGGTGTTTGGGCTTGAGTAGTTTTCCCAGTCAATGTTTGGGTAGTTGAAGTCACCCAATAACATAGTGTTTGGAGAGACCTTCATATTCTCCAGTGTTCTCAGGAATGCCAAGTGGGGTTCCTGTAATAGGGAGGGTGTTCTGTAGCAGGCTACAAACTGAAAGGCAGTTTTTCCCGCTGTTAGTTGCACATGGATGGTTTCCGATGCTTTGTGCAGTGCCACCAACCTGGAGGTGTAGGTATCTTTGATGAATATAGATACTCCCCCTCCTTTTGTGCTTCGGTCTGAGTTTTGGGGCCGAAACGCATGGTATGAGTTATAACCTGGCAGTGCTGGGGTGCTCTCAGGAGCCTTGAACCAGGTTTCTGTTACTGCACTGACATCGATTTTCTCCATGCTGAGGAGAGCCTCGAGTGCGTGCACCTTGAGGTTTAGACTTCTGGCATTGAGTAGCATTACCTTTAGTTTTTTTATCCTTGGGTTGTCTAAGGAGGTGGGTTTGTCCTTTGAGCCTTGCCTAAAAAAGGCACTATGGGGGTGGCAAGAGCCTTGGCCAGTATACAAAAGCCTAAGGGTGACAGGTGCAAGCCGTCCCTAGCGAAGCAACGTGGCTTGTCGAGCATGTCATCCCAGGCTGACAGACACTGGATCCCCTTTGAATGACACCAATACTTTAGCCAATTGTTGAAACTGATCACTTTGTCTTTATAGTGTGGCATCATTCTTGGTGAGGGCAATATGCTACTCAAGGTCAGGGTCATACCAGCCTGGGCTACATGGTCAGAGAGCTCCTCTATGTCTCTTTTCATGTAGTCCAGGGAGGTACGTCTCAGATCATTCACACCAGCATGGACAATGACGGAGTCATACTTGTACTTGCTTCGGAGTGACCTGAGTGCTTGCATTATGTGGCGGATCCTGACACCTGACAGGCAGCTTACAGTGACCTTCTCCTTGTTCAGTCTGGTGAGTGGGACGTCAGTGTGCCGGACAATAGAGTCTCCTATAACAAGTGTATTTGGTGTGTAGTTTGGCCCCAAGGGCTGTGACTGTGAGGCACACTGATTTTGTGAGATATTTGATTCGTGGGTATTGTTGAGGGGTGGCTGTTGCTTGGATATCTGCTTAGGAGGTCTTTGCTGTTTAGGCAGATTTTTATTTACAGCCTCCGAGTATGTTTTTGTGTGTTTATGTGTTGGGTATGCAGATGCAATAGGTCTGTGTGAGACTGGATTTGTGGTGCGGGTGGTTACCTTTTCCTCCTGACTGACTCTGCCAGTCTTGGGTTGAGAGAGCTCTGCCTCCAGTTTGGCTGTGTAATTGCATCTCTCACATGAATTAGAGTTTGTTGGAAGGAGGAGAGGGTTGTCTGTGTACATAAGGCAATTGTAACATTGCCTCAAAATTCCCAGATTCACCAGCTGGACTGGAGAGTAACCTTGAAACTGACCCTTGGACATACCAGATTAGTATAGGGAACTGTTTTTTTACTGATCAGATTAGGGGAAGGGAACTGATTTTTCACTTGATCAGGAAGGACCAATTGGGAGCCTAAATCTTATGAGAAGTCAAGGAGGGTGTAGTGCTTTAGTTAGTTAGTGTTTCCTTATAAGAGCTGAGCAAGTGTAGGGCTTTAGAAAAAGAATAGAGTGATTACTTTGAGAGTTTGAACAGTTCTAAGAAAAAAAGTGAAGAGCAGACGTTGTGGAGCCTGGAATAGTTTAAACCTGTTAAGGCGGCGCTGCCTGACGCTGCTCAGTGCGCAAAACCGTGCAAAAAGAGAGTTGTGGGGTTTTAAGAGAGAGAGATCAAGGAGTTTAGAAATGACCCAAAATGGCCAATAAAACTACAGCTTCTAGGTAGTAACCACTCCTCCAGGGACAGGCAGGCTGTTCAGTGTTTACCACTCCCACTAGTGAACACAGAGACTTCCCTTTAGCCCAAGCAAGCACTGGCCTTCTAGAAACTTCCAAACAGTTCAGAACAGCAAATCTGTAACTGAACTTTCTTAGCTTTCAGAAAGTGGGGAAAAAAGCAAGATTTTTTTTTTTTTTTTTCTTTTTGTTGTAGTTTAAAGGTAGCAGAGATACACAAGCAGCAAAATAATCACAACAGTGCAATAAATGACCCCACACTTGAGTGCTAGGCCAAAATCAGTTAAAATGCAGTTTTTAGAGAAAAAAACGATTTTAAATTAAGTGCAACACAGGAAATGCAGTAAACAGGCTCTAGATGTGTTCCAAGTACTGTTACTGATACAGATATAAACTTTAGCAAGCCGGAAAATGCCAAAAAGTAGGCGGCAAAGCAGTAAAACTTAGCAAAAAAACAGAAGAAAATACTTAAAATCACAAAAGTGGCTCCTTTTCTTCTCTCAGTGTTTTCTCCCCTTGGTAGGTGCTTCAGCAACAACTAGCAAGCCTGAAAAGATGCCAAAACCATGTGGCAGTCGGGGTTTAAGAGAAGAGAGATCAAGGAGTTTAGAAATTACCCAAAATGGCCAATAAAACTACAGTTTCTAGGTAGTAACCACTCCTCCAGGGACAGGCAGGCTGTTCAGTGTTTACCATTCCCACTGGTGAACACAGAGACTTCCCTTTAGCCCAAGCAAGCACTGGCCTTCTAGAAACTTCCAAACAGTTCAGAACAGCAAATCTGTAACTGAACTTTCTTAACTTTCAGAAAGTGGGAAAAAAGCAAGATTTTTTCTTTTTTTTCTTTTTGTTGTAGTTTAAAGGTATCAGAGATACACAAGCAGCAAAATAATCACAACAGTGCAATAAATGACCCCACACTTGAGTGCTAGGCCAAAATCAGTTAAAATGCAGTTTTTAGAGAAAAAACGATTTTAAGTTAAGTGCAACACAGGAAATGCAGTAAACAGGCTCTAGATGTGTTCCAAGTACTGTTACTGTTACAGATATAAACTTTAGCAAGCCGGAAAATGCCAAAAGTAGGCGGCAAAGCAGTAAAACTTAGCAAAAAAACAGAAGAAAATACTTAAAATCACAAAAGTGGCTCCTTTTCTTCTCTCAGCGTTTTCTCCCCTTGGTAGGTGCTTCAGCAACAACTAGCAAGCCTGAAAAGACGCCAAGACCATGTGGCAGTCGGGTTTTAAGAGAGGGAGAGATCAAGGAGTTTAGAAATTACCCAAAATGGCCAATAAAACTACAGCTTCTAGGTAGTAACCACTCCTCCAGGGACAGGCAGGCTGTTCAGTGTTTACCACTCCCACTGGTGAACACAGAGACTTCTCTTTAGCCCAAACAAGCACTGGCCTTCTAGAAACTTCCAAATAGTTCAGAACAGCAAATCTGTAACTGAACTTTCTTAGCTTTCAGAAAGTGGGAAAAAAGCAAATTTTTTTTTGTTTTTTTTTTTCTTTTTGTTGTAGTTTAAAGGTAGTAGAGATACACAAGCAGAGAACATGAAGATCTCTCCGAACACCATTATATTGGGTGACTTCAACTACCCAAACATTGACTGGGAGCACTACACAAGCCCAAGCACCTTAGCCCAAGGGTTCCTGGAAATTATAAACTCAAATGCTGTGGAACAACTAGTCACCACTCCCATAAGAGGGGACAACATACTAGACCTGATCATTACCAACATGGGGACTCTATGCTCCACACCAGAAGTATATCCCTCATTGGTAAGATCAGACCATAAATTAATTTCACTGGATGTCCACATCCCGACCCCACCCCCAGCCCAGAAAACCACAGTGAAAAACTTCTCAAAAGCGAACTTCTCACTTCTCAAAACCGAAGTGGAATGCTTCAAGGCCCCAGGGCCAGTGGAAACTATGGCCCAAACTGCAGAATCCTATATAAATGCATTCTACGGACATCTCCAGGAATGCATGGATCATGCTATCCCAAACAAAACCAAGACCCAATCATCCAAAGGCAGGCGTCCAGTCTGGTGGACCCCTGCCATAAATAAACTGTACAACAGAAGGAGGAAGCTACTACATGATAGAGCAAAATCCCTAATAGGGAAGGCATCTCTGATCAGTACTAGCAAAAAATTATGATCCCTCATAAAATCCTCCAAGGCCAGCTTCGAGAGAAAAATTGCACAGGACACCAAAGACAATCATAAGGCTTTTTCAGTTATGTTAGGAACCTGGGATGCAACTCCCAGACTTGTTCTGAGTTGATTCTAAACGACAAAAATACACTGAACCCACAGACATCACCAATATCCTGGCAGACAGGTTCAGTGCAAACTTCTCCACCCCTCCCCAAAAGAGCAAGTATCTATCCCAGCAGAGGGCTGCCTCCCAAACATCTATGATGCTCAGGTGAAGGCTGCCCTCTCCAAAGCAAAAAACACTGCTTCCATGGGACCAGATGGCGTCCCAGGTTGCGTCCTACATGAACTCCAAGAGGAACTAATCCCTCAAATAAAACAGCTATACAATCTCAGCCTCATTACAGGATATGTGCCCACAGAATGGCGTACAGCAACAGTGGTCCCACTCCACAAAGGTAGAGCCTCTACGGACCCTGGAAACTATCACCCCATAAGCCTGACTAGCTTAGTCTGCAAGGCTATGGAGAGGATCATCATGGAGCTCATAAACAAAGACATTGGGGACCTACAGACACTAGATCCTACCCAGTTCGGCTTTGTCAAGGGCAGATCCTGCCTTTTGAACCTGGTTGACTTCTTCGAAACAGTCACCAAAGCCATAGATGAAGGGAAGGTAGTCCACACAGCCTATCTGGACCTTGCAAAGGCATTTGACACAATACCCCTCTCGGGCATCATAGATAAGCTATCCAGCTTAAATATAAACCCCTATGTCACAAGATGGATCGCAAACTGGCTCAAAGACAGAACCCACAGAGTGAGAGTTGCTGGAGCCATGTCAGACTCAAAACCGGTCACAAGTGGCATCCCACAGGGTTCTGTCCTGGGACCACTCTTGTTCGGTATATACTTTTCCGAGGTACAGGCAAAAGTGGGAGGACTATGGCTCACCAAGTTCGCAGACTACTGCAAACTGGGCACCATAATCGACTCTCCAGCTGACACAAACATCCTTCAAAAAGGTCTCACAGAGACAGATAACTGGTGCCAGTGCCATGGTTTAAAGCTAAATGCCAAAAAATGTATAGTCATACCCTTTGGCAAAAACAATGTGCCCACAAATTACCACATAGGCGGAAACCCATTAAGTACAGAGAAAGTTAATAGGGACCTGGGGACCCAAGTTGATAGCAATCTCTCCTTTGAAAACCACATTGCCAAAGTGGTTAGAAAGACCTTCTACATAGCCCACCTCATCACAATGGGTTTCACATCTAGATCAAGAGAGGTAATCGTGCCCCTTTATTCATCCCTCATCAGGCCCATCATAGAATACAATGCCCCTTTTGGGATGTACCTTACCCGACACCTGCAGCAATTAGAAAGACCCCAAAAGTATCTCACCAAGAGGATCAAGGGTCTCAAACAGATGCCATATGCTGCTCGGTTAAAAAAACTCCAGCTCTACTCAGTTGCATACCGCCTACTTCGAGGCGATCTATGCCTGACATACAAAGCTATGTCAAATCCAGAATTAATGGACATGCTCCACCTCAGTAAATCTAAATCCCTTAGAGCCACACGCTCGAGGGACTTGAACCTCAGCACAAAAATAAATAGAACTTGCTGGAGGTACAGGTTCATAACCCAGAGGCTCCCTTCGCTCTGGAATAGAATTCCAGTTCATGTGAGGCAGAGCACCTCACTGAATCTCTTCAAGAAGAATCTCGATAGGTGGATGGGGGATCGTAGGTTTGTCCCAGGGATTACTCCCGTGTCACTATTAGACAGAGGCACAGTAAACTAAACCTTAAAAAGGGCACAGTATACTCAAATCAAGGGGTGGCGTAAGCCATACAGAATCAGGCTAGGCTTATAATTGCCCAAGGGCAGATAGCCTAGTATGAACCTATGAACCTAAAATAATCACAACAGTGCAATAAATGACCCCACACTTGAGTGCTAGGCCAAAATCAGTTAAAATGCAGTTTTTAGAGAAAAAACGATTTTAAATTAAGTGCAACACAGGAAATGCAGTAAACAGGCTCTAGATGTTTTCCAAGTACTGTTACTGTTACAGATATAAACTTTAGCAAGCCGGAAAATGCCAAAAAGTAGGCGGCAAAGCAGTAAAACTTAACAAAAAATCAGAAGAAAATACTTAAAATCACAAAAGTGGCTCCTTTTCTTCTCTCAGCGTTTTCTCCCCTTGGTAGGTGCTTCAGCAACAACTAGCAAGCCTGAAAAGATGCCAAAATCATGTGGCAGTCGGGTTTTAAGAGAGAGAGATCAAGGAGTTTAGAAATTACCCAAAATGGCCAATAAAACTACAGCTTCTAGGTAGTAACCACTCCTCCAGGGACAGGCAGGCTGTTCAGTGTTTACCACTCCCACTGGTGAACACAGAGACTTCCCTTTAGCCCAAACAAGCACTGGCCTTCTAGAAACTTCCAAACAGTTCAGAACAGCAAATCTGTAACTGAACTTTCTTAGCTTTCAGAAAGTGGGAAAAAAGCAAGATTTTTTTTTCTTTTTGTTGCAGTTTAAAGGTAGCAGAGATACACAAGCAGCAAAATAATCACAACAGTGCAATAAATGACCCCACACTTGAGTGCTAGGCCAAAATCAGTTAAAATGCAGTTTTTAGAGAAAAAACTATTTTAAATTAAGTGCAACACAGGAAATGCAGTAAACAGGCTCTAGATGTGTTCCAAGTACTGTTACTGTTACAGATATAAGCTTTAGCAAGCCAGAAAATGCCAAAAAGTAGGCAGCAAGGCAATAAAACTTAGCAAAAAATCAGAAGAAAATACTTAAAATCACAAAAGTGGCTCCTTTTCTTCTCTCAGCGTTTTCTCCCCTTGATAGGTGCTTCAGCAACAACTAGCAAGCCTATAAAGACGCCAAAACCACGTGGCAGTCAGGTTTTAAGAGAGAGAGATCAAAACCTGAAATGTAAACAAAGGCTAAATCAAAACAAAAAAAATCCATGGGACTGTCCCTTTAAGAAATGCACAGTGAAATAGCAATGCTGCAGGAGATACAGTTGAAAAGAACTGAGCATGTGAATTTGATAAAAATTTCAGGATGGATATTCTGCAGAATACCACGGACAAAGGAAAAGAGGACTACCTATATTAATTGCTAGAGGACCCCATTAGTGATAAAAGAGAAAAACAGATAATAGTGACAGATGTGTAGTAATAAGGGGTTACTGGCAAGGGATGAATATTACACTGGGAAGTATTTATATCCCACCTAAAACTGCTGTTTTAGAGATTAAAAAATTTGGGAGAAATAGTCAGCTTTCAGCAGGGAATATTACTCATAGGTGAGGATTGGAATTTGATTTATAACAATGAGAATGGTTCTTGGGGGTCTAGAAGAGAAGATATAACAAAAGAGGGTATATTTCTGAAAAAAAATATGAAAATATTTGGTATACAAGACGTGAATTTAGTAGCAGAAACTCTAAGAGAGTTCGTAAATCGGCTGATTATTACCCAAGGCACATTAACTGGGCTAGACTTGATAGAATTTATATTTCACAGGAACATGTCCTTTTAAATGAGAAATTAAAAAAATCAAATAACTATTTCAGATCATGCAGCAGTAATAGCTAAGTTAAAATGAAAAATATTGAAGTAAAGATGGCATTCTGGTGCTTCCCTACTTACTTGTTAAAAACAGAAAAATTTAAGGAATGGGTAGTGGAAATTGTCCAAGAGATATTTGGGAAGGTAAAAAGTGCTCCAGAAGTTATAGCTAGTAAGTGGGATAAAATAAAAGTGGAGTTTAAAAATAGGATCAAAATAAAACACAGAGAGATCTGGCTAAAAATGAATGAGAATTATGAGAGGGACTGACAAAGGTTAAAATATTAAAGAATAAGAGGAATCTCACAGAACAAGTGGAGGCACAATTGCAGAGTGGTAAAGAAAAATAAGGGAGGACCTGGCTAATATGCATGAGTTTAGAAAGATTGCTGTTAAGCAACTGTTTTTTGATAATAACTCCAGAGCACAAAAACTTTTGGCACAATGACTTAGGAAATAGAAAGTAGAAAGGGTTGTTGCCAAACTTAGAGAGCGTATAAGAAGAAAAATAACCATAGATCCTACAGCTGTATTAGACATATTTTAGACATTTTATGAAGATCTGCATGAAGCAGAGAGGTGGAAAAATAAAAAAAAGCACAAAAGGAAATATTTATGGTGGACTTAATAGAATAATGATGATCCAGAGGGAAGAAGAATGCAAGAAAATACCATTGTTGACATTTTTCATTTGATTTTATGAGAAGGACAATAGAAGCATTTTCATTTCCTGATACAATAATAAGTTTAATTAGAAGGCTATGAGGGATCAGAGGCAAAAAAAAAAAAAAAGTGGGAGGGTTCCTCTGATAAGTTGTGTCTGAACAGAGGAACAGGCCAGGGGTGTTGTCTTTCCCTATAAAACAACAAATAAAACAAAAAACTAGTCCAAATGCCACCAAAGGAGAAAAACCATGGCCAAGGAGTCCAGGATAAAGGTTTATTAAAACATAAAAACATTCTAGCACCTCGGCAACTAGTGCCTTCCAGGAGTACAAAGTAAAGTGAAAAGCATAGTATTTAAATATACATTCAGTCAAACAATTGTGCACATTAATTATCCCAATTAAATAATCAAATTAAAACCTTCCATGTGCATTCTGCATTAAGCCCTCCTGGACTTAAAGTGACAAAGTTTAAAATATACACACTCTCTTTATATAACAATTTAGTTTTTTACATTAGAATTATCTATATCACAGCTTATTTGTTCTAAATACAGGTTTGAAGCCCAGATGTATCATTGTTATGGAATAATTTAAAATGCATAGCTACTGGACTGGTGACTTTGAGACCTAATATCCCTAATATGTTCCTGCAGTCTAGTCCTGAAGGCTCTTTTAGTTTCGCCAATATAGAAAAGACTGCAGGGACATCTAAGAGCATAAATCACATTATTAGTACTACAACTATACCGTCTACTTGGCAAAAACTTAAGTCCATTTATATATTTAAAATAATCCACCAAATAATTACATATTGAACACTTAGAGCAAGCAAAGGTTCCTTTAGGTACCAATTCTATACACAAGTTCACCACAGGTTTCACACATTTATTATGGACAATAATATCCCTTATACTTCTACCTTTTTTTGGTGTTCTCTTTCCCTTATTTGGGGTTTATTTTAAACCACTAGCAAAGAAAATAAGGGACTCGGAAATTCAAGGATATAATTGGTATGATGTTCAAGAGAAGTTAGCTTTATTTTCAGATGATATTATTTTGTACCTGGTGGAACCAGAAAAGGACATCTCAGTGTTGTGCAGTATTCTGAGACAGTCCTGCTGTTTTTTGGGATATAAAATTAATGAAGATAAAACAAAGGCAATAGCTATAAACTATGTATATACACATGAACTGGTCCAGCAATACCCATATTTATGGATACATGGTAAAGTAGTTAGGATTATGGATTAAAAAGGATTAGTTTATGGCAGCTAAAAGATATGTTGGAAGAGACTAAACAAAAGGTAATGCAAAAACTGAAAAACTAGAAGCTCTTGCCTATGGATATGGATAGCAAGATACAAGCAGTAAAAATGTTTTTAGTCCCTTTAGTTTTATTCACAGGTTAAGTATATTTTTATTAACCAGAAGAGAAGATGTGTACAGTGAAAGAGTTGAAGGGTTTTATCTGGGAGGGGAAGAGAGCAACAGTCAATGGGATAAGCTTATACTCCCAATAGAAAAGGATTACATGATTTGAAGGGATATTTTAAAGCTACATAGTTAATGCTCTTATATATAACACAAGCAAAAAGCAACAGTTCAAAGTAGAAAGGGATGATAAGTAAGTTGGGGTGATTCAAGAAATAAGGAAATAATGGAATTTTGGACACAGATCTTGAAGGAGAATAACAGAAGTCATACAGAATATTATATTCCTAAAGCAGCAGAATGTAAACTAAGAATTAAGCCAACACAGGGATGGAGAAAGGAGATTCTGCCAGTAAGAATTACTGCAATTAGGGATACAGAAAATAGGCAAGAGGATGGTGGAATTTACTGGATGAAGCTGTTAAAGGAACCAAGATATTGGAAACAAATAATTAAAGAAAGAAAGGCCACAGAATGGGAAGAGGCCAAGAAGATATTTATTTTATTTATTTTATTTATTTTCAGTTTGATTACTGGGGAAGTCCACTGGGCCAAGAAGTGCCCATTTTCAGTGGAGGCCCGGGGAGAAAAGCTCCATAAGCAATACAATGAAATAAAGGTTACATAATGTTAAAGGTAAAATACAAGAGTAAAATTCATACAGTCAGGAAATACAAATACATAAAATGTGCATAATAAGACAGTGCAAATTCAGATTTTTTTTTTTTGTGGCAATACAGATATTTACAATATTTACATACTTGGAGTCAAGTGAATGTCAGCTGAGTCTGGTTAGGCTTGAGGGTAGATATTTAGATTGCAGGCTAGTGATTGCCTTCCCTATCAGGGACTGATATCTGAGTATAGACAAAGAGAAAGAGATAGGGCATTCCTAAATAAAAGACCTGCACTGGTTGAGTTTTTAGTTGAATCTAGAACAGAAGCTGCTCTTAAAAAATAATTAGTAGGGCATATACAGTATTGCACGGTAACTATAGGAATCAATCAGGAGAGGTCAGAAAAGATTAGGAAGAGAGATTAGATATGAATTTTTCAAAGAAACAGTTGGAGGACATATGTATGCCTCCCAAATATGGAACAAAGTCTAGAAAATTTAGGATTTTGCCTGAAAGTGTTTGCATAGATACTTCTATACCCCAAGAAGACTCTATAAAGTATTTTTCCTCAGGTAGATGGAAAATGTTGCAGATGTGATGGGGAAGAAAGAGATAACTGGGAGCGTATGTTTTGGGAATATAATGAGTTGGCAGACTTTAAAAATTCCCTACAGAAGTACTCTTGTCAAGAATACTGGGTGAGCAAATTAGTGTAACTAAGGAAATTATGTTTTGAGCTGGGATACAGGATCTGAATTCCCTAGATACAGTAAGGCCTTGTTAAGTTTAACTCTGGTGATTGCCAAAAAAGCAGTTACTACAAAATGGAAATTAATATCTGAACCAACTATACCTGAAGTAGTGAATAATGTAACAAAGGTAAACGAACAGGATGTGAGATCTTTAGAAAAGGGCAGGAGTAAATTACATAGAAAAAAATGGAAATTGTGGGAACAATTCATGTAGAAAAAATGTTTTGGAGGAGGAATGAGGTTTAAGAGAAGGCAGGAATTGAATAATTTATATAATGTTGCATGCAATGTATAATGTTTAAAATGTTAACTTGTTAATATGGTTTGATTACTTTTATATAAATATACGTTTGCCATTGTCACAAGTGATAATTCAATAAAGGTGTTTAAAACATTCACAGATACACAGATGTTGCCTGTATAATTAAAGATTTGTAGTACATAGACATGATAAATTCCCTGGACATGTCAGTGGTAAAAAAAAGTTCATATTGAAACAGGTCATAAACCTTTGAAAGCATGTTCAGATAGCCATTTTGCCAGATGATGCTGAAATTGTAGAGGAGGTTACATAATCTACAGAAGTATAATCTGAAAGTAAAATACTGACAGGAGCAAACTGTACATATCAGATATGCTAAGTAGAGGTTTCCTGTTGGGATTGCACGAATGAATACTGAAAGCACTGATACTCCCTGTATTAAACTACAGTCCAGCAAAACAGTGACATGTAAGTATTATTGCTGGGTTACACCCAGATTATTGTATTTCAAAGTAGGGAGCCTACTTTGCAATAACACAGTGTCAAAATTAGTACCAATTTATTGTCCTTCCACCTTCTTGCTAAGAGACAATCTTGAGTTGGCATGACTTATCAGAATAGCATAAAGAGTCATCAGAAGAAGTAAAGATTCTTTGACTGTTACCACATTTGCCAGTGATAAAACAGTAACAGAATTCCAGATGTGAAGTAACATTGACATAGAAATGGAGAATTAGTGAGGAGAGTTGCTGGAAGAAGAAACAAAAATTATTTAAGTGTTACCACAGCTGCCAATGTTAAAAAGTAAGGAAATTCCAGACATGTACTAACACTGACTTAGAAAGGCAGTAACTAAAATTAAAATAAGAGTACGGCTTGAAAAAAAAAATCAGTTAGGAAAAGAACTGTCAAATTTGTTTTTAAGGGAAGGAGTAAATTCTATAAGAGACTTTCTGTTCAAAGCTAACAAAATCAACTGTGAAGACAAATGCTTGAAATATGAATTGTATCTGTTTATAATATCATGTAGAAAAAACACAAAACATGGAACTTATTTGACAGGATGATCACCTTAAATATAACAAGCAGTGAAAAGTTGTGGCATCTGTAGCTATTACTTTAGTAACAGTCGAGAAGAATAGACATTAATTAAAATACTCCATGGTCATCCAAGTAGTGAAGAGCTTCTTTGTCGATGGAGTAGGGTGTATACATATTTCTTTCAATTTAAATAAGCTATGCATCTTATATATATATATATATATATATATATATATATATATATATATATATATATATATGTGTGTGTGTGTGTGTGTATATTAATAGTCCAGGTTCTATGAAATAATCAAACTGACAGATACAACAGGTGCAAGTATGATTACTCTTCTCCCCACACCTGACTACCTGACTGTTAGCCTTAGCCCCCCTACCAGGGGCTCAATCTGACCCATTTCCAGGACTTATGAGTAGATCAGGGAAGCTGGTGCAACATCATGCTCCTGCTGGGAAATATGCCCTAACTCCTACTCCTTCATTTCAGCCTTGTGAGCTCTTTGACTGCTTCCATCAGGAAGGCATGCACACTTCCACACATGGGCAACCTCCAAACTAAGTTTCTCACTGCTTGTGCATCACAAAACTCGACAGGCTCATAAGCTGCTTATTGCAGTGAGCCCACACTGCCTATCTCCTCCTCCCAGGATGGACAAGCCAGTATCAGCCACTCACTCCCATCTAGCCCTGTGGCTCCTCCAACACCCATGCAACTAACTGAGTACAATTAATTGAATACAGGTTGTCTGGGGCAAACTAAGGGTTGTATTCCACTCTGCCACTGAGGTGTTTTGACGAATATATTCCTGCGACAGGCAATACCTAATATCTCATCTGACAGTGGCCTATAATGCATAATCAAGAATTCAGAAGATATATGTCCATGGTTAGGAATTCAGACATATACCATACATTTTACACTATAAGCCACAGTGGTACAGTGGTAGCATTGTTGCCTCACAGCAAGAGGTTCTCCTGTTCGATTCACAGCTGGAGTACCTTCTGTGTGGAGTCTGCATGTCCTCTCTGTGGTCGAGTGGCCTCCGAAAGAAATGCGTGAATGGGCGTGTCTTCTCTGAAGGTTGGGCATCGGGCTGGCAACTCGGCACCATAAAAAATCTACTGCCAATCATTAGCAGACCGGACTTCTGCTGTGGCAACCCCTAACCGGGAAAAGCTGAAAAGACAAACAACAACCATATATTTCACACTATCCACAGTCAGAGAATTAAGGCCATGTGCTGCTAACAAGCTTCTTCTGATCACTCAACAGTGTGACTCTGAAAAGTAACTTAACCAGGCAGTGGTTCCAGGTCACCCCTGAAAAGAGTTTTGTGTCTGTTTACCAGCTTAAGTAATGAATACAATAAAAAATGGGCAAGTGGAGAGAATTTTTCAGGCAGTGGAAAATATATAAATATCAATAGCAATACTGAATTTCATATCTCAGCTTTGAAATAGAGGAATAGTCCATTACAAGGACTTGGTCTGTAAGCAGCTCAATTGTTAATGGGCATAAATCTGGAAAGCAAACTTCAGCTTCTTATTGATGTCTGAAAATCTGTATAATATAAAGAAAATTCTAGAGAAAAATCAATAGAGGCAGAATATTCTGTTGCATTCAAAACTGCTGGAGACTATATTGTTTACATTTTAAAGACAAAGTGAGAATACAAATCCCCTGGACAAGTTTGTAGCCTGAAAATGAAGTAGTTGGTCAACCTGATTAACCAAGATCCTGTCTTAATAGCAGGGAAAATGTGAAGTTGTGTAAAGAAATCATCAACGTTTGTGTAAGACAAATGCACTGAAATTTAAGGAAAAAGAGTTATCAGAGCTGTTTCTGTGATAACCATGAGCTGTAGAAAGAAGCTTTGCTAAAGTGTGCCTTCAGGAAATGGAGAACAGGAAGAAGTGCCCATGATGAAAGAGTAGGTATCCAGAGTGAACAGCCCTATACATTTTTTTAAGATAAGGAAGATAATTGAATAAACTAAACACATATGTACATTTCAATAGTTAATCATTAGCATCTATATTACAAAATTGAATTTTTAAAAGTTCGAACGTCTTATGGTCGACACCATATGATCGAACTTTTTTAAGTTCAAAAATGTAATAAAAAAAAAATAAACAAAAGAAAAAAACCTACTTGAAGGATTTAAGCAGGGAGGCAAGCCCCCCTGCAAACTTCGTGACCACATTATAGTGCAGAAAGGGAAATCTTCCCATTCCACACTGTACGGAGATCTCCGTTGAAACGTTCAAACTTTTAAAAGTTCGATCATATGGTGTTCATACTTTTAAAAGTTCGACAATGTGATATAGACCCAATCATTATATTAATTATTAAAGGGATGCATTTATTAAAAAAATTAATATAGCAGTATAAACAAATAATATTAACCATAGAAAATATAATAGACCAAAAAGATGGAAAATTTTAACTCTGAAATAGTTTAATATGCTTTAGAACCAGTACATGAAAATAACAGTGATCTTTTTTGTACATAATAATACTTCCATCAGATCAGACAAGATATTTAGTACACCATGTTACTTTAACAAAGAAATGATGACATCATAATTACTTATCGGTAGCATTTAAGGTGGCTTTTTCAGTACTGATTTTTAAGGATAATGCTTTCATTAAAGCCATGGTATCTGATAAAAGATGTTGACAATGGTATTCCTTTATCACCAGACTCCAGAGCTTATCTAAAACCATCAGGTGTTGGTCTGCAATTTATTGTGCAACTGCCTCATAACAGAAGATATATTTTGATTTATATTTCATTTTTACCTGTGATTTTATTTATTTATTTATTTATGTATTTATTTCATGTTTGTTAACTGGGTTATTCCAGCTGAGCACAGGCCCATTTTTGGTGGAGACCCGAGTATAAAAGCTCCAGTACAGACAATTACAAATCGGTATTACATAAGTGTAAACAACAAGGTAAAAAGACAATTCTTAAAAAAATAAACATATGTAAATACTGTAGTACAAAAGATAAACTAAGTAATGAATAACTAAATTTAATAATGAAAATGAAGTACTTTCCATACAGAGTTTATTGTTTATTTGGCTAGAGTGAACACAGCCAGCAGACATGCAGTTAAAGATAGAGATCCAATAGATAATAGCAAGTAGAAATGGATTAGGTTGGGTCATGGCAGGGGCAGAGCCAAGTGTTAAGGAAGAAGTTCTTCAGTTCTTTTTTGAAGTGGTTAGTGTGAGTAGTGCAATGTAAGTTGTCAGGGAGGTTGTTCCAGGATTTTGTTACAGAGGATTTATATAGAAGGTTACCAACGTTAATTATGGAGTTATAGGTTTAGAGAAGGTATTTGTCAGCACTACGTAGGGGGCAGGAAGGAGTACAGTAAGTAACTAGATTGGAGAGAGAGAGAGGACAGGCATTAGGGCTGTTGAGGAGGAAGTGGATCATATGGAGTTGAGATGTTTTGAGCTGATGGGAAAGTTTGGTCCAGTGGAGATTTTTTTAAAGCGAGGCAATGGTGTGTTGAATTAGCTAAGTTAGTTGCAAATTTTGCGATTTTATTATAAATTTGTTTCAGTTTGGACAGGGAGCAGGATTGAAGTTTCACTGGGGCTCCATAGAGGAGAGTTGGGAGTAAGAAGGCTTGTGCCAAGGATAGTTTGGTATCAGGAGATAGAAATGTTTTATTTCAATATAAAAGGCCAAGTTTTTGGTTGGTTTTCTTAATTGATTGCTGGATATGCATGTCAAATTTTAGTTGGTCATCAATTGTCATCCCTAGTAATTTTGTGTGGGTTTCAGCATTAATGATGGTTTTATTTAGGGAGGTGATAGAGAAGGAGAGCTTTAGGTGATCAGTAGCCTTGGGAAGGAAAAGGAGGAGTTTTTTTTTTTTTTTGGATTCAGAATAAGTTTTTCATTAAGCCAGCTTTCCAGTGAGAGGAAGGATTGTTGTGTAAGTCTATGAAGTTGAGTGATTGAGTATGAAGATGTGATCAGAGTAGAATTGTTTGTGTATTGAGCAAGGGTTGAGAAGGTAGTGGAAGAGTGGAAGTAATTGGAAAAGATGTTAAAAAGAAGTAGCCCCAGGATAGAGCCCTGTGGTATGCCAGTGTGACCAGGTAGAAATATAGAATGGGATGATTGCCATTTGAGAGATTGTAGTCTTCCTGAGAGACAGCTGGAGAACCAAGAGAGAGAGTAGAGGGGGAAAGGTTTAGGTCAGCCAGTTTGTTTAGTAATTTGCAATGAGATACTGTGTTGAATGCTTTTGAAAGATCTAAGAAAAGAGAAGAGACCATTTTGCTGTTATCTCTAGCATCAGCAATGGTGTGAGTAAAGGATAGAAGGGCAGTAGAGGTACTGTGGTTTGGTCGAAATCCATGTTGGGTAGGAGAAAGGAGGTTATTGTGGATGAGGAATTTTAGTATCTGGTTATGTATGCACTTTTCAAGGAGTTTGGATACTGGGGACAGTATAGCAATGGGTCTATAGTTAGAGGGATCAGTGGAGTTGCCACCTTTGTGAAGGGGAATAATGTAAAAAGACTTCCAGATGTTGTGCATGGAGGTTTCTCTGCTGGATCTATTTATAAGAATTGAAACCGGATAAGCAATGGAGTTAGCTGCTGGTTTGAGAAAGTGGGGAGAAGATTGTCAACCGAGGGAGAGAAGGATTTGAGTTTTAGAAGGAGAGACTTTATGTAGGAGGTAGCGATAGGATTGAGAAAGAAATGTATTTCATTTTTTTGTGGATAGAGGAGGTGTTTTTTGGGGTAGTTGTGGTTAGAGTTAGTTTGCTAATGGTATCTATAAAAAACTGGTTAAGGAGGGAGGCAGTATTTTGGTCTGCAAGGTTGAAGTAAGGGCTTGGAGTTGGGGGTTTACCAAGGTGAAGGAGTAAGTTAATATTACTCCAGAATTCAATGAAAAGAACACAAGTACCAACCTATCCATGTGAAAGAGTCCAATAATATCAAAAATCCAAAAAGTATAACCACCATGACGGGTACTCAAAGACAGCTAGGTTCTCCAAAATAAAATGCAGTTTACTTAAAAATGCATAAGTGCTTTCGCAGACCAAACTGCTTTATAAGATGCTAACAATTAAACTGAAGTACATACATTTAAATGGTAAATGACTACCTATTTAATTAATCATGTGACTTCATTCCTATACATCTCTTAAACAAACATGCAAGTATATAAAAATATATGTGTATGTATTCATGAAGAAAAAACACACATGCCTATAAAATTGATAAAAAACTTTCAGTAAACATTCAACAAATATTATACATGTTTAACACGATTAAAACTTCTGAATAATAAAAAAGTGCGTATGAGTATTAAAAGAATACCATCTATACACTATCTCCTAGTAAGAGACCTAGCTTTCAACTTAGGTTTAGGTGGAACAAATTAACTGAGACCATGACCTTTGTCTCCTCTTAACCTTATTATCCACTTTGATTCTAACTGTTTGGTAACATTTCTGATATCACCACCTGGTATAGTCTCATGCACTCTACCCATAACCATAAATTTAAAAATATGCTCTGAATTAGTGACTAAGACATGTTTCACCAGAGCACTGACTTTATTACCTTTACTGATATAATATACATGTTCTTTAATTCTCTCTCTCTCAGTGATCAATCAGTTTTGCCCACATAAAACCTGAAACATTGTGTGCAGTAAGCTAAATAAACAATGTGTTCAGTACTACAAGTGGCAAAAACATCAAAATAGTATACTCTGTTTTGATCTGGAAGCTTAAACTATGATGTACTATCAACAAGTTGACATATAGAACATTTACCACATGGTATAGTGCCCTTGGTTTTATAATCTTTCTTATGTGTTGGATAACAAAGTGTTCTCCTCAAAAATTTTATGTTCTTGAACTGAAACCTAGGTGTGGGATCTAACATTTCTTTAATATCTTTATCTGTAGTTAGTATATTCCAGTGCTTCCTTATAGCATTCATAAATGAGGAAACATTACTGGAAAAATATTAACTTACTTTGACTTGATAAATCACTGTTGTTTGTCTTTTGGCTTTTCCCAGTAAGGGGTCGCCACAGTGGAACTCCTGTCCGCTAATGATTGGCAGTAGATTTTTTACGAAACGCCAAAGTGCCAGCTTGACACCCAACCTTCAATGAAGGCACGCCCATTTACGCACACATGTTTTTCGAATGCTACCCAACCGTGGGGAGGATATGCAGACTCCACACAGAAGGCACTCCCAAGCCCAGCCGAGAATCGAACGGGAGAACCTCTTGCTGTGAGGTAAACAACGCTACCGCCGTACCACCGCGGCATCAATTTGACTTGATAAATCACTATTCAGTGTATTTTCTGCAACCCTCTTAGAAAAGTAGGGCTTAGCCCTACTATGTCTTAAAGATTTTACCTCCTTAATATTCTTGCATATATCACTCTCACCATAACCTCTTTGTTCTAACTGTTGTTGCGTAATAGTAATCTAGTCATGGAAATCTTTATCATGGCCATTTAATCTGGAGGCTCTAAACATTTGATTTTTGACCACATTATTACAAATATAAGGTGGATGCATGCTGTCCCTTGAAAGTAAATGGTTAACATGACATGGTTTTCTATATAACCTAGTACATATATTGCCATTTTCATCTAGTTTGACAATGACATCTAAGAAGTTTATACACTTAGAGGATAAACTGAAAGTAAAGTGTAAATAAGTGGTAGTTCCATTTACATATGCTTCATATTCATGAAACGGTTCCATTGTCCCAGTCCATAAGAAAAACAAATCATCTACATATCTTCTGTAGAATGGCATGAACTTAATAAAGGGATCTTCTCTTGCTCTGTATCCTTTAAAATAAATATATTGTTGTTCAAGACAGGTCTAATATTATTTTCTAAATAAATAGAAAGTGACTCTGTGAGCCAGTTGCACCCTGCCACTATAGGGCACAGTGGAGGTTTCGTTGCATTTTTATGGATCTTAAGTAGACCTTAGATCACAGGCAAGAGTGGATCTTTCACACAAAAAACTCATCTAAATTTTTATCAATCAAATTAGTTTTGTAAAGTTTGTTGAGTGTATGCATAATATTAACTTTCATAAATTCAGTCTTCCTATGATCAATTTTTAAATAAAGGTATCATAATCCAGCATATTGCACATGGCCTTATTATACCACTCAGTATCTAAAAGTATTATTGGCCTGACCTTGTCTGCTGGCCTTATAACAATAGCTTCATTTTCCTGTAATTGTTTCAAAGCTAAAAACTCATTTTTCATTAAATCAAAATGTTGGTTCTCTTTCCCTCTGGTATCCTGAGTCTTGTACATTTCATCAATGCAAAACTTTTCAACTGCATTAATCAATTGATTCACAATTGGCATAAAGACACCAGGTCTTTTAAAAGATCTTTCAGTGTCTACATTGTTATAACTAGTGGTGTTATCTTTATAAAGTAATTTCAACATTTTAAATTCCTTGTAAACAACTTAATGTCCAAAATTACCTCAGTAATGTCCAAGTGTTGGGTGGGTATAAAGGATAGACCCTTCTGTAATACTTGTCTCTCAAAGTCGGTTAGAAGATGTGAGGATAAATTCCAGACTTGGCAGTTTTTTCTCCAACAGCCATTCTCTTGGTACTGAGGGTATCCTTCATATCTTCTTCTTGCTTTCTTTTGTGCTGTTGCAGCTTCATTAGTGTGCTTGGTGTTTCTCTGACTTTCATTCCTTGAAGGGTAAAGGGAATGGAAGTTTTTGCTGCACTAAAGGGTTTTTCACACTCTGCTCCTGTTGAAAAGATCGCTCCACTATTTGGCTTAATGTTCTCATTAGTTTCATTCAATTTACGTACTTGTGCTGTGACTAGGAGTGCCTTCCTCCTATCTCCTAGTTCCTTCTCCTTCTCTGCCACACTCAGCTATATTGCTGACATCACAGCTGATTCGAAAGCTGAATTCATCATTTGATTGGACGAAAGGGGAGTTACCATGGAAACTGGTTGTTGATAACCCTCAGATGCTGTCCCAGCAGAAAAACAACACTGATTCCCTTTGCAACTAGTAGTCAGAGTATCAGCAAACCTTGGCCACATAAACACATTGCCTTGTAGAAAATCAGAACAATCTCTTAGTAGTTTTTTTATGCTTAATCCTAAGGAGCTTCCTCTCATAAGCCAAGAGTGAATCAAGAGTTTCAGTTAGATGTTTGTCAAGTACTTAGTTGTCAAACAGAATAACTAATTCATCATGTGCTTGTTTTATAAGCAAAGAGAGCTGCTCCACCTCTTTGGTAGTATGTTTAATTAACCGTTTCATGTAAGCCATACTGCAGCTTAAGTTTATTTTTTGCCACTCAGTTAACATTCCAGTATTGGGATCAGTTTGAGTGGGCATTTTTTAAATTCGCAAGCCCCTGGGGACTATTTCTTCATGTACACAAACTTCCAAATGAAATTTCTGATATTGGCATTGTTTTAACTTGAATAAAAGTTTCTCAAGGCCATGTAGCTTACTTTTAAGCATCACAATATCAACAGTGGGTGCTTCATAGTCAATATTAGATGTAACGTAGTCCATTAATGGATTAATTTGACTTCCCACAGTATCAAACAGTCTCTCCAAACTTCTAGGATTACTGTGCTGTATTATTTTTGGTGTATATTCAAGCAATATAATCTCTTCACATCCTTTGGATATATCACCAGATGGTTTGGTACCAATAAAACAAATAAGCGATGAAAAGAACACAAGTACCAACCTATCCAGGTGAAAGAGTCCAATAATGACAACAATCCAAAAAGTATAACCACCATGATGAAGGGACTCAAAGACATCCAGGTTCTCCAAGATAAAATGCAGTTTATTTAAAAATGCATAAGCATTTTCACAGACCAAGCTGCTTCATCAGATGCTAACAAATAAACTGAAGTACATACATACACACCATTTTTTGGTATGATTTCTTAATTGTTTAAATAATTGGTGTTGAGAGGGGGATTTAGTTTTTAGCCAGTTTTTCCAGGCAGGTCTCTTTTATGCATACTGAACCAGGGGGGCATAGTTTCATTTGATTCTTATTTGGCGGTTCACTGATTGTTGGAAGAAAGGGATAGATTGTAGACAGGTAGATTTATTTTGATTTATAATTTATTTTTACCTCAGCTTTTCACTGTTTGTTGAAAGAAAGGGATAGATGGTAGACAGGCAAATTCTATCCATTCCAAGCTCTTATACAGATATAAATTTACAGAGACTGTAGACAGGACTCTGTAGACTTTATCTGAAAACATGCAGTGTTGTTTTGTGATTTTTTTTTGTGCAACTACTTGATATGTAAAGATTTATTATGATTTATACTTTACTTTTACCTCTGATTTTTGCTGTTATGATGAGGTGCAACTGCAAGCAGTAGTGAACAGAAGCTACTTCATGCTTTTCATGTGTGACATAAACAAACATATATAATAGCATTTGAATAACAATAGAAACATACAATATATAAAAAAGACCAAACTATTAATAAATCATAAACCCCACAAAACAACTATTTACATGGGTATCTAGTATATATATATACATATACATACACACACACACACAAACACACACAAAAAAAGCAGTGTGTTAGCAATACTTCTAAAGAAAATCAATCATTATTTACTTATCGGTTGTTTTAATTTTTCCCAGTGGATGTGGAAGCGATTCTTTGAGTCCTTCATTTAATAGTCATGAGTTCCGGAAGACAAACTTCATTCAAGATGTAGAGCTTGTTGAAAGAGGGAGCAGTTTCATTCTTCAAATTTGTTTTAATCTTTTTGCATTCTGTAGTCACTGATTTCAGTTTTTCTTTTGTTTGAAAATTCTTTATTAATTTGTAGCTAACAATGTGTTCTTTAATTGAGTATGCCATTAATGAGTTGCTAAAGCATAAAATATCTTACCTAGTGTACTAAATATTATGTATTTATAAAGGTAACATCTGATAACATTGGATACTTGTGTTCCTCATATCAAAAGTTGGATGATTTGCTTACTTTTATTAATAGTAAATCTGGATTTATTGAAGAGGATTGCACTTGTGCAATTGGTACAGCTTGCAAAACTGTTGTTACATATATTAGTGATTGGGCTGATGAGATAAAGTTACACAAAGTGCAAATTGAACACATTTAGGAAGGAAAGTGTCTACTGCTAGCAAAGGTCACTCAGCCCTTATTAAACATGATACTACCAATGACAACTTGAGGATTCAGAACATGTAGAAAAAAAATAAAAAAAGAAAGGGAGAAGTTCCCAAGAAATTAATATGGAAATAAATAAATAAACTGATTATCTACGAAGCAAAGACAATATATCTACTAAAAATGATACTGCTTTATTATGTAACCCACAGATTAAAGAGAATGATAACATCGTTCAGTCACAAAATATTCAGTCTATACAACATGATATAATTTTCCAACAGAGAAGGTAAAAAATAGAGGCAATGAGCAGGCTAAAAGGAAGAAATTAAAGTTGAACTTGGAAAGATTAAAGAATATTACTGTAAGAAAAAAAAGAGGAGAAAGACCAAAGTTGACAACATAGCTCAAGTTGTGTAAGTACAAAGCCAGCTGGATGAGAATTGTATGCTTGCAAATGAAATAAGTGGTGAAAATAGTGGGATTAATAAGACTAAAGGAGATGAAGATCATCCAGTTAATGGAGTAGACATTACTGAATTAGAAGTGGAGATTCTTCACATCTGTTTAGAAATGATATACTAGTAATTACAGGAAGTGATACTTACATTTGCAAAAATAAGATAATGAACACAGAACAGTGTTATGCTTGCCAGGAGCGAAAATACAGAATGTGAGTAGGACCTTAGAATGCTTTAATGTAAGGAGGCATGGAGCTGTGCTTATTTATTTTTGTGCAAATCATCTCATCTTCAAGGACTTTCTGACTGTTAGTAAAGAACTTACAGCCTTCTTAGATAACATAGCTTGTATATATTTTAGGATATATTTTTCACAAGTCACATATAAGATGGAGAGCCGGTTCAGTGTGAATGAAAATATTTTTGGGGGGATAAATACCTACATGATAAAATGACACATTTTAAAAGTGGAAATGTATAGAACATAAAAGCCTAATTTGTTTCAGACTTGTATTTAGACAGGAAGGACTCCCCTTGTTAAGACAAGGGAAGATCATTTTTGCAGCAAGTATATTGCAGTATTTGAATAACAGAAGACATGATTATCGCCACGTCAGAAATTTAATACTTTACAAACATCAAAATTTGATGTCTCTCTGCTGGTTGTTAATGGTAGGAGCAATAAAATTTGTTACATTCACACAATGTTGATGTTGTTATTGTTTGTGAAATATGGTTAAAGAAACCTGTTCTGTCAGGATATAAATGTTTTACTGTATCAGACATTCTAACAAAAATAAGGTGGAGGTGTTATGAAAGAGATTAAGGATTATAAGACCTGTGATTATTACATCTTCAGTACTGTAAGCTGTGTGACTGTGACAAAGACAATCCTGGAACAGATTGGAGTGTATAGAACACCAAAGTGAAGTGCTGATGACCTAATTTGCACATTTCTTGCATGAAACACGGAAGGGAAAAGCAATAGTAACTGGGTACTTATATTTACCAGAAACACTTAGACTTAAATAATATTGATTCGACAGAATGCAGTTTGCAGCCACTGTGGTGCTTTCTATGTAAGCAAGACCTTAAGAAATCTCAGTGATCAAATTAAAGAGCATTACCAGGCTGTTAGAAAGGGAGATGTAAAAAATGGTCTAGCAAAACATAAGTTAACAAACCCCTTATGCTCTACTTTCAAATTGGATAATGTTTCCTTGATTTATGGTGATGGCAACCCTCAGCTAGAAGTGAAAGGGCTCAGGTGGTAGGTTAAACTGCAGGCTGACACACCCCTTGGCCTTAATGGAAATTTGAATGTCAAGGCTATCCTTAAGTGGACATGATAGGGTGAAGTTTTCCCCTCCCCTATCTTTTGTATTAACTATGCATTACTTTGTTGTTCTTAAATTGAGTTATTTCCTTGTATTTCTGATGAAGTTCGACTTTGCAATGTAATAGTGAATGAACGAAAGCACTTAAATACCTTGTTTGCTGTTATCTGGATATTTCACTACTATTTTTAATTGATGTTTGCTGGAAGATTGTGAATATTTCACTGCTGGAATTAAATCATTATTTTGCTGAATACTGCTGGAGATATATCGATTATTTTTTGTTGTGAAACAAGTACCTACTGCTTTCCTTCATTTCCACAAGGTTTGTGTTTTTCATTAGTAAAGAAATGATTTGCAATGAATCTTGAAGAACAACAGTTGCTGCAGATTGTAAACAATCCTACCAGGGAATGGAACATACTGGACATTGTGTTCATCAGGAAATGATTGTTACTTCACTTCAACTCTTACCACAATTGTTATGCAGTAATCAAGATTAAATTACTGCTAGATAGTGCTGCCAAAATGAATTTGAAACCTATGCATGAAAGGTAAATAGTCTGTTATTGGAAGCAAAAGCAGTCACTATGTAAGACTAATTCAGTGAAAAAACTACAGAAGGAATGCAGCAAGTTTTGAAAGGGAAATTGAATGCAAAAAATTAAAGAAAATATTTAACATTTGAATCAAGGCACACGAGATCAGGATGATATAGTTCTGTAAGAGCAAGATATTTAATTAATATGAGAGATTAAAACATAAGAAATTAAAACAAGGTCAAACTATAACTTTGAAAACAGGAATAAACAAACTGGATAGAAACCCCTCCTAAGGGCAAACTGGATACAACCTCCTCCTAAAGGCATAGACTATAAACATATCCCGGTCACATTTCATCACATCTCTAATACTCCAGCCAGTCAGACCTTAAGCTAGCTCTCCTTCTTTTTTCATCTCCTACCCTCCCCCTTCTACCAACAGACTCCCCTACATTTCTTGTTACACACCCATACAAAATTATCCACCCAGTGCTACCCTCAATCTACTCCCTAGTTTTACTCTTATTACTCAGTGTCTACAATGCTACTATTCCACATAGTTATATTATTATCCTTCACAACTGCTACTTACCATACATCTTAATAACACCTACCTCAATGCAAATCTCCAACTATTAATAGTCCCTATGTTGTTCTTCTCTGCTACATGAACCATGGTGATATCCATCTTAACCCAGGTCCTACAACCACTCAACAAAATAACAAGTCTGTCGTGTCAGAAATAGTTATACCTCAAAGCCAAACAATCTCCACCTATACATGGCTAACCTCAGAAGTATAAGAAACAAACTTACTAATGTGCATGCCTAAGTAGCCTACCACTCCCCAAATATACTAGTAGCCACAGAAACTTGGTTTAAACAAGGAATAAAAGATGAAGAAATCTTACAGTAGGGATATAACATCTTAAGACTAAAAAAAAACATATAAAAGGTGTTGTGGTGGCCATTTTCTACAAGAGTACTGTAAACCTGTCTAGGTCTCATATAAGCTCACTCTTACTCCTCAGTGCCAAAATAATTATAGCTTGCTTGTAAATTAATTTTCACAAAAGCCTTTGCATTATAGAAACTTACTTTCCCCCAGAAAATATCATAGTTACCGCTGAAGAACGTCTGTCTTGGGCATCAAGCAACATCGCACTTGTGACAATCACTTTAGGAGAATTTAATTTTTATTGGCAAGCTATTGACAAAAACAGTCTTTCTAATGTCATTTATGTATATGCTTTTATTCAGCTTATTTCAACTCCCATGAGGTACAACGAAAACTCTAGTAGAGCCTCTACCTTAGACTGGATTTTGTCTAACACCTCAAACAATATTCTCTCAACAGGTGCCTTACTTAATATCTTAAGTGATCATTTGCCCATCTTTGCAATAAGGCAGCATACACCTAACCAGAAACATCATTGGTACAATCTTACTCACAACCTCTCCTCCTTTAGTAAGAGCCAATTCATCATAGCACTAAAATCAGTGAGCTGGTGGGATCTTCAAACCCTTCCACTTCATAAAGAAGTGCAATTCAATTTCCTTAACATACTAAATGAACTAGCCTCAGTAAGAACCAAATTAATTAAATAGAATCCAGCACCCTGGCTCTCAAAAAGTACTAAATTGCTCATGAAAGAGAGAGACGTAGCCTGGAAAAATGTCTCGGAAACTCCACTAAAAAATCAAATCGAAACCAGTAAAAAATTACATTAATATACATGGGTCTACTTTTATCTGTCGAAGTTACGTTTCTTCGACAAACAAAAGTACAACCTTAATTACTGGAAAGTGCACTTTTACGAATTCCGGTTCACCGAACTGGCAATAGAAATTAAAATTGGACAGTATGAAGGCAGTTATGCAGGGGGGCAAGCCCCCCTGCACCCCCCACACCCCCACTACTTTATACATACTAACTCCAAGATCGCACTACATGTTAAAAGCATGCTACAGTGGGGATAAGGGAATATACCTGTTTCCCCACTGTAGTGCGATTTCAGAGTTAGTGCATATATAAAGTAGCGGGGGTGTGAGGGGCACAGCCTCCCCACATGGGGGGTGCAGGGGGCTTGACCCCCTGCATAACTGCCCTCATACTGTCCAATTTTATTTTTTTATTGTGGAATTCACAAAAGTGCACTTTCGTTAAACTGCACTTTTGCTTAAGTAAGGTCGTACTTTTGTTTGTTGAAGAAATGTATCTTCGACAAATAAAAGTAGACCCATAGATATACATATATATATATGTGTGTGTGTGTGTGTGTGTGTGCTTGTGTGTGTGTACCTGCACACATAGGTCTTTCCTAGCTTAGTTTGTTACATCCTTTCCATATCACTTTTCTATGCTTCCACTAGTTTACACATTAAAATAGCAATAGTGATGCCTCTCTGTGTTTCTGTTTCTGTTTTCTGTTTTTGATAGATTCTAGCACTTGTTAGCAATGTCACTGTTTCTCCATTATGTCAGTCAAGGTCACTGGATTCAAGAAGTATTTGGCCTGCAGCCAAAAAATCCTGTTGCTGGACCCTCATTCTCTTTGTGTATACTATCTAGGGGTTGCCCACTTGGATTTGGAAAGTGAGGCATCTGCCTGTTTTTGTCCCAATGAGCTCCAAGGACATATGGTCAAATTTGTCTTGAAGGACCTTCTTCCCATCAGAGCAGGGAGTTTGGATCCTGCTGCACCTGACATCTCTTCACCAGCAAAAAAAAAAAAAAATCAGCCAAGCCTCAGAAGGAGAAAGACAATGAGTGAGATGGATCTAAAGAAAAGGAAAAGAACAAGTATTCATAGAAGAAAGAGTTGAAAAACTGAGAAAACGATCACCAGATCTTATGGAATCCAGTGGTCCAGCACTGAAAACTCCTAAATGTTTAGATCTGGAAGTTCTAGCAGATCTGATCCCTGACTTCTCTTTCTCATTTTTCACTGGAGGTGGTGAGTCCTGGGTTTCACTCTGCTTTCCTTAACTAAAGGCATTCATCTCTTAGTCTTTCCATTCATTGAGGATCCTTTCTTAAGTGGATATCAATAATATGATGTGGTGGTTCCTTCAGACCCAGATTCAACTAGGAGTCATCCTGGCACCAGCCCCTTCAGGGGCTCTGTTTTCTCCCATTTTGGTCCAAGTTTCAGATCCAAAGCCCATGGAGTTAACAACCTTTTCGATTTCAACTCTGACAGTTTCCTCTTAGTCTTCCAGTTCCAATGCAGACAGATTGGGAGTCTCAGAACTGAAGCCTCAGTGCTGAGGCTGGAGTCAGTACTGACTCTGAAGTTTTTGGGTCCATCCCTTCCCCTTGGTGCCTTGGCACTAGACAGCTTGGCACCATTGTTGACTTTGGAGCTGAGGAAAGTCGGGACTGAAGAGTTCCCTACAGTTCTTCTCTCAGATTTGAGAGGTATTTTGTCAGCCCAGATAACATTTTTACCTTTTGAGGCATTTAAAAGGGTTCTGTCCAAGTCAAGTCAAGAGAAGAGGTGTCTCTGTCATGGTTGGCTGCATCCCAATCTCTGGTAGATTCAGTATCAAATTCCACTCATCCTGTGTAATGGAGACAGTCTTGGGGGGGGGGGGTTCTTGCCATGTGAGTTCCCAGTCCAACACTGAGCTATCCCCAGAAACTCAGCAGGTCATGTGCTGAGGAAACAGATATGTAAGAGATGTAAGAGTAGACACTTGGACTCACCACCAGTGTCAGTCACTGAAGACACAAACTTTGATGAAGGAGAGAATTCACAACAATCTTCTGTGAAGGATATCACCTTTGGTGACATTCTAGAACTGATGAAAGAAGGAGAGGGTTGGCTCTCTTGAAGTGTTAGTGTCCCTTGAGCCATTTGGGGCTGGCTTATCTATCTCATAGATGGTGATACCTGTAGATGATTTCATAGAACTAGGTTCTCAGCAGGCATGGAAGGAACCTGATTTGATGCAGCCAATACCACAAAAGCCATAGAAAATATTAGTGGCCTCCAGGACTACGATACACTGGATTAAGAGTCATGTGGATGCTGTCATTACTGCAGCAGCCAGAAGAAAGGAGCTGTCTGAGGAGAGCACACCTGTCCATCTCCCTTATACAGAATCTAGGGCTCTGGACAGATTTGGGACATAGACATATGCCTCAGTGACTTTTGGGACATAGACATATGCCTCAGTGACTTTTGCACTTAGAGAGCTGAATTACCTCAACCACATTTCAAAGGGACTTGACAAAGGAGTTGACCAACTCCCTTTCAGGTAACATAACCTGCTGACATCTAGAAATCAGTGGAGTCAAAGTTGTCTACCCTTCAGTCTATGTCTAACATATCCATGTTCCTGCTTTCCATTGCAACTGATGGAACAGTAAGGGTGGTGGGCCCCAGCACTGAAATTCACCAGCAAGCCTAGATGCACCTGTGTGATTTTGCAGAAGGCTTGTTAAGATTGAAGGAGAAAGAAATGGTCACTAGGAGCAAGCAAGAGGGTAAGACACTGTCTGTGGTCGGAATCCATTTTCCACCCCACAAAGGACTTTTTCAAAAAGGGGAAAAGCTATAGTTTTGAAAAATCCCAGGGTTTTATCCAAGGGCTTCCTATGGACAGATTCCACCCACAGCAGATGGGGAAGAATTTTAATGGAAGTCATGCCAGAGACAGAGGCAGACTGCAAAATCAGAGGTTTTGTGGTCCTCTCACTGAGAAACCCTATCATTGTTCCTGAATGGATGCCCAGCTGCCTTTCTCTGAAGGCTGTTGGGGACACTTGTCCCTGCACCCTGTAGCCTGGCGGGCCATCACACAAGACAAGATTCACTGGATAATCATCAGAGGCTACGTTATTCCCTTTGCTTCCCATTCACATAAAAAGAGAAGAATTCATGATGTACAACCCAGCCAGATGAATCTACAGTAGCAGAAGTAGCAAAGAAAAAGAGTCATCCAGCAGGTTTCCCTAGATCATTCAGGATCTAAAGTCTATTCCAGGTTTTTTTTTTTTTGTTCTGAGGAAAACAAGGTACCTGAGCCACCTCAATCAGTTTGTGGAATAAAAAAAAATTCTGGATATTCTACTGAAGAACGATGACTGGATGTACTCCATAGATCTCCGGGATGCCTATTATCATATCAAGATAACCAGGTAGTCCCTGAGATTTCTCCATTTCTGGCTGGGAGCTAATCATTTTCAGTTCAGGGCATTGCCCTTTGGACACACCACAGCCCCTCAGCTTTTCATCAAAAGCAGTCAGTGGTTAAGGATATCTCAAACTATAGGGGTTCCAGATGCTCATATATTTATACAATTGGCTCCTCACCACACCAACCAAGGAACAACTAGCCAAGTGTAGGGACTTCTTGCTCCAACTGGCCCTACATTTGAATATCAAAATCAGTCTTCAAAAGAGTCAGTTAACACCAATGCAGAAAATAGAATTTATCAGTTGTGTCACCTGGATACAAAGTCTCAGGTAGCCAAGCCTCCACATTCAAGACTATCATCCCTATACCAGGTAGCTTCAGAGATGTTTCACCACCCTTATCCTGAAGCAAGATTTATTCTGAAACTCTTGGGGTTGATGGCTGCTTAGATCACTCTAGACCCTCTAGCAATATACTACATGTGGACCCTCTCTGTTCAACTGTCCTTGACGTCTCCCCATTTCATGTACAGATACTTCTCACACTGATATGCAAGAAAAACATCACTTAGTAATTGACGTCCCTCATTGTATTGAAAGGTCTACAATTCTCCTCACCACCAGCGATAGCCATGGTAACCACAGATGCTTCCCTTCTGGGATTGGGGGAAAATTTCAATGGGAAGTTGGTTCAAGGTTCTTGAGTGACCATAGAGGCCAGTCTTCATATCAATGTTTTAGTGATGAGGGCAGTCCTGCTAGCATTACAAACCATTCAGGACTTTCTCCCAAGGGTCTGTTTCCATACAAATGTACATGTCAGTAGTCTGGTACATCAGCAAGCAGGGACGAACCTGATCACATCCACTGTGCCAGGAAGCCATGAGAGTGTGGCAGTTGGTGCGGTCTTATTGCTTTGCCATTGCAATGCACTTTCCGGGGTCTTTCAGTGTTTTGGCAGACAAGTTGGTCAGGTCTATTCTTCTGCCTCATGAGTGGTCCATCAGTCAGACAGTGTCTACTCAGACTTTTAATCACTAGGGCCATACTTGCTGTAGGTGTTTTGCTTCATACTTAAACAAGTGCAGTGGTTACTTTGCCATGATCCCTCCACAGGAACAATCACTGAAGGAAGCTGTAGCCCACAATTGGACCCCAGGTCTTCCTTATGCCTTTCCTCCCCTTCCTGTCATACCAGAGTTCCTTCAGAATGCCAGAAGTTGCAAGGCCAGAATTATCCTCTTGCCCCCTTTTGACCAAGCAAGTTTGGCTCCATTTCCTCTGGTCTCGTTTAATACATCCATCATGGGTGTTGGCTCCTTGTGTGGATCTTCTCAGTCAACCGTCTGGTCAGCCTCAATACAGGCTAAAAACCCTGAACTTAACCACATGATTCCACTAATTTGAATGGTGGCTAGAGATGCCGGACTTTCTGCACTAGTAATTCAGATCTTGTCTTCATAAAAAAAAAAAAAATACCAGAAAAGTTTATCGGAGCAAATGGAAAAAGTTTATTGTGTGGGCTTCCTCCAAAGGTTTAGATCCTTTTTCAGCCACTCTCCCATACATTTTAAACTACTTGGCACATCTTTTTTTTTTTTTTTTTTTTTCTTTTTAGGATTCAGCTTTCCAACCAACAAGGTTCAATTAGCAGCCATTTTTAATTTTCAAATAGGGCAAAACCAAAATTCTATTGCTTGTCTAAAGATTTCAAAAGCCTTTCTGAAAGGAACCTTCTTATTAAGACTACCAATGAGAGATCTGGTTCCCCCAAGGATATTACTATCATGATTTAGGCTTCAACAAAAGCTCCATTCAAGCCTGCCTCTACAGCAGATTTTAAATATATTTCTTGGAAAACTATCTGCCTGGTGGCCATCAACTTTGCAAGCATAATCACAGAGTTGCAGGACTTTTGCAAGCCCCATATCTGTTTTTTCATCAGGACTTGAGTATCTTTGAGAACCATCCTCCACATTCTGTCAAAGGTGACATCTGAAGCAAACATTAATCAGATTATCAATCTATCAGTATTTTCCCAAAATTATCTAATAAAGGAGAGTGCGTTCTACACTTACTGGAAGTTCATTATCAATTCAGGTTTTATTTACACAGGACAAATATATCAGAAAGTCAGATCAGTTATTCATTGCTCTTTCTAAATCTAAATTTGGTCAATGAGTATTTAAAGTAACTCTATCCAGGTGGCTGTCTGACTGCATAATGTTTGTGTACAAAAAGTTGGGACTGAAGCTACATGTCAAACTAAAGGCTCATTCTACCAGGGCAGTAGATACTTCCACTGCCTTTCTGGGTAGGGTCCCTATTAATGAGATTTATGCTGCAGCTACTTAGTCTACTGTCCACAGTTTTGTGATGCACTGCAAGTTGGATGTACAAGCCAGATCCTGTACATCCTTTGTCTCCACCACCCTTAGGAATATCCGTTCTTGATTCCACCCAAGTGTTTTGTTAGCCTGGGAATTTGTCCTAAAGGTTGAAAACATGCATCATCAGATAAGAAAGTTATGCAGATTTGTGTTGTCTTGTTTTCATTCAGTTCACCATCCCTCCCTCAGTTCCCCAGCCACAATTTTTTATTATTTTATTTATTTTACATTTGTTGACCAGGCTAGTCTAGCTGGATGCATGTCCATTTTCAGCAGAGGCCCAGGGAGAAAAGCTCCACTAACAGAATAGTAAAATTAGTAAAACAAAGTAGTAAAAAACAAGGCTAGTAGAACAGCCAACAAAAATACATCAGGGGAAAATTCCTAAACAAAGCTATTGCTAAAATGAGAGAGAAACATGTGTAGCACTGATATACACAAGACAGAATTTGTTAAGTCATTTACATAAGGGGGACTAGCACTAATTATTTGAAACAAATTTTTTTTTGAGTGATCGTCAACAGTAGAACAGCATAAATAGTAGGAGTTATACTCAAAAGAACAGTTGTGAGACAAGAGGCAATAAAAGTGTCAGTCAGGGTTAGTACAAGGGCAGAGCCATTGGGAATTAAGGAAGGTTTTTAGATGCTTCTTGAAAAGGGGTGTGGAGGCCAGTGATGTAAGCTCACTTGGAAGACAATGGAGGCAATTGACTCCACTGGTCTCCTGTCAAATGGTTGCACCTGACCAGGGTTCTTGAAAAGGGGTGTGGAGGCCAGTGATGTAAGCTCGCTTGGAAGACAATGGAGACAATTGACTCCATTGGTCTCCTGTCAAATGGTTGCACCTGACCAGGGGTCTTGTTTTTTCAGGATAGACTGTTGTTTGCTATTTTCCACGTTTTTATCATTTCCCACTATGCAAATTTAACTAGTATAGGGTTTGTGGGGCATTCCTTTATGACTATAAGGAGGCAAACTTGATATGACATATTTTAGGGAACTCAATGAGTGATGGGTAAGAGTAGGAGTCAGAGCACTGGATCCAAGTTTCTAAAAAGCAACAAGGTTAAATCAAATAACCCAAAGGCTGAGCCAGACAAAAAAGACAACACAGATCAAGCATTATGGTAAGTACATAACTTTCATTTAACCAATATAGAAACTCTGGGAACTTAGTATCAGTACCTTTTCTAGATTTATCCAAAGCGTTCATATGGTATCCTACCAGAAATTGTTTCAAAAACTAGTTTGCTTAGGAATACATGAATCTTCTTTATCTTGGTTCTCCAGCTACCTCTGAAACAGGCATCAGGCAGTAAAATGTCAAAATGACATCTGTTCTTGCCTTCCCATTACTGTAGGTCATATTGTTCGTTATATTTATTAATGATCTTCACTTACCTTTTAAGCAAGCCACTATCATACAGTACGCAGTTGACTCAACAATAATCTGTCCTGCTAAAAACATAGATAAATTTTAAAAAATCAGCTGAGTCTTTCTCTATTATAGATGCCTGGTTGTCAGACACAAAACTGGTCCATAGCCCTAAAAAAATATAAAATTGATCCTATTTACCCCAAAGCATTCGAATGGCTAGAAAATTAATTTCAAAATCACTTCCTCTAACACCACCATCATAGAACTAATAAGGAAAACTATGCTTCTAAGAGTCAGTGTTGACAAGACATAAATCTGATCATCACATAAAACAAACAGTAAAAAACATCCACTAAAATGTAGGTGCTCTCTGTGGAGTCAAGCAATCTCTTCACAGATAATACCAGGAAAAGTATTGCTCAATCCCATCTTATACGTACACTACTTTACTTTATTCCTATCTTGATTAACCTATAAGCCGCTCAACTCCAACTCTTGGAACAGTGCTGTAATAAGGTCTCGGCATTTTCTACGTTATCATTAAAGGAACCATCACTGTTTGGCCCTTAAAATAAAAAACTGAAATGATTTTCAGCCAAGGTATTACCTTACACTTTCCCAACTAGTTGCTTCCCACAAACTCATGTATTATCCAGACAAATACCTTAGTTTGAAAAATATTCTCCAATTTTAGAACCCAAGCAGATGGTTGAGATCTACTGGCAAAATACAAAAGGTAACAACTCAACTGGTGACTGTTATTACTCCTCTTTCCTGGCTAAAATTTGGAACTCCCTCTCATTTTAAGAAATGCAGCAAACACCAACTCTTTTAAAGCACATGCAAGAGAATACCTAAAAGGTACCTTTCTCAGTACGTGTAAAACTAATGAATAATAAACAACGTGACGTTGTCAATCTTACCTTTATTCTCACTTGTGGGTTGGATCCAATCCATCGGATCCGTCCCGGCCTTTTTCAAAAGCTTGAGGCCTTCAGCAAATCTTGTGGGCATTCTCCCTTACCTATAATGCAATTCCCTAAACCCTCAGATCTTGTTTACCACTCATCAAAAGACATGGCCCTTCCAGGAAGGTCTGGGATAAGTGAGAGTTTATTTGTATATTTTTTGTAATTTCTATTTAGTTTGTCTTTCCACTACTTCTATTACTTCATTAGCAATTTCCTTACCCTTCTTTATGTCTGTTTAAGTCAGAGGACGTCTTTTTTGGCTGTGCGAGTGTTGTTCTCTGTTCTGAGTTTGCCCCTTCCAATGTCTGTTTAAGTTAGAGGATGCTGACTCCTAACATTACAATTAAAAAAAAAAAACTTTCTATCTTTCCTTGTCTGTTTAACATCCGTTTAAGTTAGAGGGCATTCCTGTGTATATGCGCCTTGTTTTCCCTTTCTATTTTTCCATAGCTTACATTTTAGTGGCTTAAATTTGAATATGTCTCAAAAACAGGTCAGGAAACCCTTTGGGTTTAAAAAATGTGAACAGTGTGACAAAAAGATGCCCCTTAGTGATACACAGACTTTGTGTGTGTATTGCTTGGGGCCTTTACAGCTACAAGAATCTTGTTTCATATGCCATGGCTTCAACCAAAGGGCTCTTATGGAGCATAAAAATAAACTTATATTAAAAGGTTTACTTAAAACTTCATTTTCAGAAGCTATTTCTCCAGAGCTCTCTAAATTATCGGACAAGTCAGACAAAACACAAAAGCAACCTTCTTCGACTTCAAAACCATGCTCAGAGCTGAGGCAAAAAGCACCTAAACTCACTGCTCCTACAGATTCTTTGGAGCATCAAGTAGCTACCAGATGTGAAAGGTCTTTGAAGTAACCTGAACCTTCTGCTCCAACCTCGTTGGCTCCCTCCGAATTTAGACTTTGGAACCATTCTCCATCATTGGAGCCTATATCTTCTCGGCTTCCATCACCATTTTTGACAAAATCCAGATCCCCTACCATATTTACCCGATCTAACAGGAGCTTATCAGATGAGGATGTGGACATGGTAGTGCAGAGGCTTCTGAAGACACCAGCTTTTGCCACATTATTACTCGATCAAAGTCCTCTCCATCAGCGCCTGTTCCTCCTCCTATCCATCCCCTGGTTTTGGAGCCAGAAGATTTGGATGTCCAGCTGGTGTGCCCCTTGGATCCCAAACCCAAAGGTTACTCAGATCTGATGTCTGCCTTGAGTTCTTCTGCTCTGTGGGAGCAGGAGATCTCTAGAAGCCGACACTACCCAGTCAGACCCAAAGAGCGGGCTCATATCTCACTGGATCTGACCCTGCCTCTTGGAGCTTCAGTATGGGTGAGTTCGATTCCTACCTCTGTCTTGGAGCATCTGTCCTTTGTGCAGGAGATTCCCTTGTCTCCAACTACCTTTTTGTTGGATTCAGGGATTTCTTCAGATCAAGAACAGGGTGCCTTTGAGGTTATGAGGAGGGTAATAACTACATCCCAGTTTCAGACACAATCTCTCTAGGATCTTCCTTCCATTTCTGAGCCAGTGACTTTGCCTACTCACGTATCCCTTCCACAGGACCGCAGAGATCCCAGGCCTCAGGACATCCAACCAGGAACCCTTTCCCTTCTGAAAATTCCCCAGATTACCCCACTGAGGAAGTTCCTTGGCAAAGGACTTGCAAGAAGAAGCATCTGGACTCTCCAGAAGATTTAGTCACATCTGATACTGACCTTGATGATGCAGAAGGGTCCCCTCAGTCGCCTCCTGAAGATGTCTCCTTCAGAGACATCCTGGACATGTTAAAACAGAGAGGTGACTGGCAGTCCACAACCCCTTCAACTGAGGAATCGGTATACCTGAAGGATTTTGGGTGTTGCCCTTCCACCTCTTGGGTGACCCCTCCTTACGATAATCTTATAGACTTAATCTCTTGGAAGGTATGGGAGACTCCAGACTCCATAGAACCCACTCCTAGGAGGTCAAATAAATATATTACTGCCCCTTTGGACAAGCCTTTCCTTACAAAAGGTGTAGCAGTTGATGCCATAGTCATGGCAGTGGCCAGTAAAAAGAAACTATCTGAGATCAGTTCTACTATCCATCCCCTGAATAAAGACTCTAGGACCATGGATAGATATGGGAAGCATGTCTTTTCATCAGCAACCCTCACCTTGCAGTCACTGAATTACTTAACATATTTTACCAGGCTACAGAGGGATCTCGTAAAGGAGTTGTCAGACACTCTCCAAGGAGCTATAGCTGATGAGGTTACAGACAAGTTAACCTCTCAGCTCACCACACTAAATTCGGTCATAAACTCTTCCAGGAGACTCATCTCATATGTAGCAGATGGAACAAGTAGGGCAGCAGGTTCAGGCATCTCACTTAGGAGGCAGGCCTGGATGCACCTTTGTGAGTTCACTGAGCCCTTCAAGTCTTCCTTCATCGATGCCCCTTTTGATGGTTCCTGTCTCTTTGGGGCTAAAGTTAAAGAGACGCTCACTAGATGTGAACAGGAAGGCAAGACCTTATCTGCTGTTGGAGTACAATTTTTCACACCCACCAGACCCTTTCCCAAAGGTCAAAGAGGTAGTGGAAAGATGTGGTTCAAAAAGTCACAAAGGTCTTTCCAAGACACACAGGGTGAAAGTTCCACTAGAGGCATAGGGGGATAAACAATGGAAGACACCACACTCATGGCAGGGGATGCCTGCAGAATCAGAGCTCCAGAGAATCTTTCTTTGGTAAGCCCTTTCAGCCTTGAGGGGGTGCCAGACTGTCTGCCTCTGGAGGCAGTTGGGTGATGATTGTCTCTTCATCTTCATACCTGACTAAAAATAACAAATGATAAATGGGTGCAGAACAGGGATTACATCATTCCCTTTTCCTTCCTCATTCCCAAAAACAAAACAGTTCTAGACATTCCACCTAGTCAAAAGGAACAAGCAACCTTAGAAATTCAAAAGTTGCTAAGTAAAAGAGTTATCCAAAAAGTTCCCACAGACAGAGAGGATTCAGAACTTACTTAAGATTTTTTTTAGTTCCAAAGAAAACAGGGGACTGCAGACCCATTCAGGATCTCAGCAATCTAAACAAGTCGGTAAAAATGAACAGTAGAGCGTCAGGATCAGTACTACCATATACTGATGGAAAGACAGCCCAGAAGGCACTTTCACTTCCTGCTAGGAGCCAGTCACTTCCAATTTTGAGCTCTGCCCTTTGGTTTCACTATAGCCCCCAGACTGTTCATCAGATGCATGGCAGTAGTTGTGGCTTACCTGAGATGACAAGGATTCTGGGTGTTTCCATATCTGGATGACTGGCTCATATCTGCCCCAACCAGGCATCTTCTACAAGCCAAGGACTCCATGTTACAACTCTTTTCCTCTCTAAGGATTACAATAAACTAAGAAAAATTTGCTCTAGATCCATGTCAGAACTTGGTCTTCATAGGAGCAGAAATAGACACAAGAAGGATGATAGCAAAACGTCCACAAGACAGAGTAGACAGTCTTTGGTATTATGTAAGAATGTTGATCAGAAAGAAACAAGCTTCTGGCAAACTAGTTCTTCAAGTATTGGGCACAATGGCTACCTCAGTTGTCCTTATTCTGTTAGCTGGTCTTCACATGAGAGTACTTCAGTGGTTACTTTCACTGCAGTGGTCAATTCTAGAACTACCAATGACACACAAAATCATGATAACAAATTCATGCAAAAATGATCTTCAGTGATGGATTTATTCTCCTCTGGTGTCTGAAGACCATCACTTCATTACTCACCAACCCCAAGCCACAGTGACCATGGATGCTTCCCAGCTAGGGTGGGGGGCATTATCTAGGGAAGACAGTTCAAGGCATCTGACATCAGCATGAAGCCCATTTGCACATAAACTTCCTGGAGATGAGGGTTATGCTTTTAGCATTGCAAGCATTTCAAGACTCTCTCCCCCTGGGGGCAATAGCAATCCAATCAGACAGCATGTCTGTAGTCTGGCACATAAACAAACAAGGGGGAACCAAATCTTACCCCCTTTGTCAGAAAGCCTTAAGGGTCTGGCAATGGGCAATATCTTCCAATCACTTTCTGATAGCAATGCACATCCCAGGGAGATCCAACTTAATAGCAGACAAATTGAGCAGAGCTATACTATTTCCTCACGAGTGGTCCGTCAATCAAAAAATTGTGGAAGTGATTTTCCGAAAATGGGGCCAGCCTTGCTACAACCTTTTTGCATCACCCACCAATGCCGATTGCAGCAACTACTTTGTCCTGATTCCCCTTAAGGGGAGTCCCCAAGGGATGCACTTGTTCACGACTGGCCTCTGGGACTTCTTTATGCCTGTCCACCAATTCCTGTAATTCCCAAACTACTAGAGAAAGCAAGTTTGTTGAAGATGACAGTGATCCTAATTGCCCATTATTGGCCTTGACAAATCTGGTTTCCCCTCATTCGGCCTCATATTCAGGATGAACCATGGATTCTGGATCCCATTCCAGATCTTCTGACTCGCCCATCAGGAATGGTTCATCCCAATCTAAACAACCTCAAACTGACAGCTTGGCTGTTCCAATTCCCCTGATATCCAGGTTCCCTATCTTTTCCTCTCCTGTCAGACACATTTTAATTTCTTCACATAAGTCATCCACATGAAAACTGTACAAGGGAAAATGGAAGAAGTTTGTTTTATGAGCTAATTCTAACCAGATTGACTCCTTTACTGCTACCCTACATTTTATATTAGATTTATTGGCTAAACTTTTCAGTGAAGGTGCTGCTGCAGGTACTATTAGAGTTCAATTGGCAGCAATTTCAGAATTTCATATTGGAGAAAATGGTTACAGAATCATGCCAAACAAGCTTTGTAAAGCCTTCTTGAAAGGAACTACACTTCTAAGGTCTCCGTACAAAAACCCATCCCCACCTTGGGATCTAAATTTTATGTTGTCACACATTATCTATCCTCCCTTTGAACCTTCTGCTAGCTGTGACTTAAAATTTATTTCATGGAAGACGTTTTTAGTAGCTATCGCCTCAGCAAGGAGAGTTTCAGAATTACAAGCTTTATCTGTCAAAACACCATACTTGATTTTTCATAAGGGCAAAGTTTCTTTACACACCAACCCCTCCTTTCTGCCCAAGGATGTATCTAAACGTAACCTCAATTAATCTCTTGAGCTACCAGTATTCTTCCCAAATTGTCAGAATAAAAAAGAATATTTGTTACACGTATTGGATGCTCATAGACAGTTACATTTTTTACCTACATAGAACTGCAAAATTCAGAGAAATCAGATCAGCTATTTGTTTCCTATTCTGACACTAGGAAATGCTTACCAGTATCTAAGGTTACCTTATCCAAATGGCTCTCTGAATGCATCTCCTTTATTTACAGTTCAAAGAAAATGACTTTCCCAGCATCTGTCAAAGCTCATTTCACCAGGGTGATGGCTACTTCTTCAGCTTTCCAAGCAAAGCTGTCCTTGGACACTATCTGTGCTGCAGCCACATGGGTAAGACCTCATATCTTTATTACTCATTACAAAGTAATTTTGGCCCCAGGAGTAGAGCATCCTTTGGTTCTACGGTCCTGAGGAATATTCTCCCATGAGCCACCCAAGAATCAGGTAGCCTGGGACGCAGTCCCACAAGTGAGAATAAAGGTGAGATTGACAACATCACGTAAAGAAGTTATGTGCTTACCATAACATTCCATGTGTGTTTCAATCTCCGCCTTTATTCTCACAACCCACCCACCTACCCCCTGCCTATGCCCCAGGGAGACTGGGTAGTAGTAATTGGATATCCTTTGGACTCTATAGTCTCAGAAACCACTTATTCTTCTTGCACTATAAATATTTGTATCTACAACCGTAATTCTCGAATGTTTTTTTTTTCTCATGGGCAAATGAGATCTGAGGGTTTAGGGAACTGCATTGTGGGTAAGGGAGAATGCCCACAAGCTTTGCTGAAAGCCTTGAGCTTTTGAAAATGGCTGAGATGGATCTGATGTATCAAATCTGACCCACAAGTGAGAATAAAGGCAGAGATGGACAACATACATGGTACATTATGGTAAGCACATAACTTCTTTTTTTGGCCCCTTACTTATTCCTATTCTTTCCAAGCACTATATCTTCAGCTGTTGGTCCAAAATCTCTTCCTTGTCCTCTACCTCACTTTCTCCCTCTTCTTCCTTCTACCTATCCTAAAACATTCTCTGTCTTACCTCTTAAAACTAATCCTCCTTTTCTGTCTTGCCAAGTTCATTTTCAAATATGTTTCATAGGTCTTTACATTATTCTGATCTTAATTAATGATACTCTGTTTAACTTTTGTGTATTTGTTGATCACTTGTATTCCTCTGGTTACTGTGTTCTTTATGTAATATAGTAATTTTTCTGGAGCTTTTCTCCCTGGGCCTCCAGGAAAAGGGATAGCTTTCTGCCAAGCTGGACTATCCCAGTAAACAAATACAATAAATAAATAAATATAGACTCAAAAGTTTACTTTCTGATTGTGGAAAAATAATGGAAAAGTTATTTTGTATAAGTTAACGTCAGAACTGAAAATGATGGGACTTCAAACTATATATCAGCATGCATATGTTAAAAATGGGTGTATATTCAAACATCAAATGCTGAAAAGTCTGGATACGAAAATCTCGAACTTGAAAGTTCGAAGTCTGAAAATATCGAAGCTGCGGAACATCGAATTCTTTCCCAGGGAAAGAATTTGGTGGGCCGTTTCCATGGCTTTGCTATTTCCTCCACTGTGGTGCGATCTCGGAGTTGGTATATTTAAGTGTTCGTGTGTTTTGCGTTTTGTGCTGGAACAGTGATTTTTCTTCCCAAGGAAAAAAAATCACTGTTCCCAGTCTTCGAGGTTTTATGCTTTTGTGTTCGATGTTATAACATTCGAAGTTTTGACACTTTGATGTTATGATATAGACCTATTAAAAATAGATCTATAAGTACATGTAACATGATTTTCTATACAAATATAATAACTGCTATAAATTAATAATTGTGTTATAATTTAATTTATATAGGGTTAACTTCAGTCTTTGATAGGATCATAACATCAGTAAATTAGAACAACTAGGTATTGATGTAATCTTGATAAGATAGATAGTTGCATAGCTTACATATAGTATATGGCAAGTGTCATACAGCTATTGGACAGGTAAAACTGTAGGTTACAGTCAGGGTGCTTAACAGGGTCTGTCCTGGGCCCATACTTATTTAGATTGTATCTTTCAGTTCTATCTTTTTTGTCTGAGGTTTTCTGCAGTCTGTATGCAGATAACTTGAAAATAGGTAAGTTGACTACATCTGTTACAGATAGGGCATTTCTGCAAAAGAAGTTAATTAAATTGATCACTGGGCACTGGATAATAATACGCTGATAAATGCATCAGAAATTAAGATTATGAGATTTGGCATACAGTGATTGAAACTTTAAATTTGTTTAATGACCTAGTTATATGGGTAGATCCAGTTTTAAGTTTTTTTCTGATCACATCAACTAATTGATTTCTGATATTTATAAAACACCAGGAAAAAAAATGAAGCTTGGGTGGAAAGTAACCAAGAAAAACACAAAACCACCCCCTGGAAGCAAGAGGAAAGCCCAAATAAACAGTCAATAGAGTGTAGAACCACAAAAGATTTATTATACAATTCTTCCTCTAAAACGTGCACGCTGATTGGCCAGCCCAACCAGCGTGCCTGTTGTAAATCCCTCAATATACTAACGGAAAAAGGTCCGGTCGCCCGGACTTTTTCCGTTAGTATAAAACACTGTCTCGCTATGTTAAAAGAGTTTAACATAGCGACACAGGTTTAAAAAAAGCAACGCAAATCTCCGTTGCTTTTTTTAAAGCTGTCTCGCTATGTTAAACTCCTTTAACATAGCGACACAGTGTAGATCTTGCGATCTCCGTTGCTTTTTTTAAACCTGTCTGCTGTATTAAATGGGTTTAACATGCGAGACAGCTTTAAAATAAGTAACGGAGATCTCCGTTGCTTATTTTAAAGCTGTCTCGCTATGTTAAACCCATTTAACATAGCGAAACAGTAAAAAGCAACGGAGATCTTGCGTTCTCCGTTGCTTTTGCCCACAGCTCTGATGTACTGCGTAGGCATGCGCAGTACATCAGAACTGCCGCGGAATACCAGACAGCTGCGGAAGGGCAGCAAAGAGGCATTATACAATGCCATTATTTAAGAAAAGTAATTATTTCTTTTCTTAAATAATGTCATTGTATAATAGCAATAACCCACTTCTGGGTGTGGGTAATGTGGGATTTAACCACGGTTGTCTTTGTTTGGTCCCTCGGGCTTCACCCTCAGGACCAAACCATACCAACCGTGGTTAAATCCCGCATTACCCACACCCAGGCTTGGGTTATTGCTATATTAAATCCACTTCAGACTTGATAAGTGCTTTCGTCCTGACAAGTATAGAACTCTATCAAAATCTATTATAAAACAATTGGCTGTATAAAATATTTATAAAGTCTTGGGAATCAGAATTGATGAAATCATTGTTTGTAAATAACATTAGACCTGAGTTAGAGTAGGAAATAATAATAATAACAACAACAACAACAACAATAATAATAATAATAATAATAATAATAATAATAATAATAACAATAATAATAATGATAATGATATAGATACCATATAAGGAAACAAGCAAGAGTAAATTGGAAAGAATGCAATAGAAATAAACCAAGGACATCCATGGATGTGAAATTTTAAGTTACTGTGAAAACAAAAATATCTGAACTTCTACAGTTTTTCATATGGATATGTAAGAGGAGACTTTATTCAGATATGTAGGGCATTTAGAGACAGCTACCTCTAGGAATGTTTGGGGTTATCTGAGAGTACTAGAGAATCATCAGTGAACTGATATAGGCAATGTTTGAAGCAGGAAAGCTGCAGCACCAAGAAAATAGCAATCTGGGTCAGGAATATGACATAAAGGAACCTGAACAGGAGGAGTGTATAAGTATTTGCGAATTGATGAGGATCAGCAATAAAACATGAATAATTGCAAATGAAACATGGTAAGGAATGCTTTAGAAGACTAAAACTAATGCTGAAAACTGTCTTGACATCTAGGAGTAAAGTTCAAACTATAAACCAGTTTGCTCTTCCTGTTCTAATTTACGCTTGGGATGACTGACTGGCCCCCAAAGGTATTGGAATCATTTGGACAGGAAAACAAGAAAAATGCTTTGTGTTTAGCAAATTATATAAAAAAAATCAGTGTATAACAAGATTATGTATTCCTAATTCTGAAGGAGGCACATACCTCCTCAAATTTGATTACATGTATAGATCTGCATTCAGGGGACTGCATACATATATGCTGACCTCATCAGATCCAAACATAGTGAAAGTTGTAAAACATGAGAAAAAGTCTACATCTTTGCTTAGTTTAGCATAGGCATTTCAGTGTCAAGTGAGAATGGAAATCAAACAAGACATAGACAAAAATCTGACATTAACTGAGTATGCCAAAAGATAATAGGAAAAATATAAGAACTATCGGATATGAAGGAAAGAAACATAGAAAATCCTTTAATATAGTGGCAAACATAGAGGTCTCCTGAAACAACATCATGTTGACCAAGATTTGATGCAGGAATTGTGAGTGAAGTGAATCCAAAAGATGTAAGGCTAACAACAGCATAGTGGACTATGTACCCATTGGTTTACAGATTCTGTGAAAAAGAACTGGAAACAGTCACACATCTTTTTGCTGGGTGTGATACAGTCATGGCAGAGGGCCTGTATACTGAAAGGTGTGGTAATGTAGCAAAAACTGCTACATTGAACATTGTGCAAACATTGTGCAAAAGTTTATATCACATGGAATCACACATTACCAACAATTCAAAAATATATGAGAGAAATCCAAATGTAGTGGTCCAGGAAAAAAATAAAGACAAAAATAGCATTGATCACTGAAATTGCTGCACCCACTGATCACAGTGTCTTACATATAGAGTGACACAAAGTCCTAAAATACCAAGATTTGTACACAGAAACTAGAGAAATGTGGAAGAAGGATACTCAGTTCCAATAATAGTATGAGCAAAAGGTCTAATAAAAAAGAATTTACAGTTACATTAAGATTCATATGAATTAATGAAGTCAATTCTGGGCATATTTAGGGTGCTGTGAAGGACACTTCTGGCTAACATCAGTGATTGAGACAATGCTAATTTCATGAACTTTAGTCATACCCTGACTTAGAAATGGGGTCCATTCCTGTCATGGTATTAGAACCCACAAGACTTGGAGAAATTAATACAGGGGAGATGGCCAGCTCTTGTGGAAAGAAGATGTAGTCCACAAAAACTACAAAAACTGTCAGGCCAAGAAAGATCCATAAAGATGGTGAAGTGGACTACTGAGGATAAAGAAGAAATTATGTATTATTACTATTACGCAAAAAGCCAATAATTTTCAGATATAAGATATTCAGAAAGATTAAGGAAGAAATTACAGGATAGAAAAATACTTGCAGAAGAAAAACTGTCGGAAGCTTCAATTAAAATTTTGTATTCATTAATACAATAGATTCATAAAAAGCATTACATAGACAAAGAAACCATGGGCTGCCTGGAAAAAGAAACGGCAGAGGAAGAACCAAAATTATAAAGAACAAAAGCTAGAAATTTTTGGAAAGTATAAAAAAAGAAACATGGGCATGGCAAAGGTGAATTGATCTGGTATGGTGAAGTATTTATGAAAAGGGGAAAACCAATCAATACAACAAAAGCATCTCCAAATATATTGGAAGAGAAATAACAGGCAAAGGCACCTAGATATGGAAAATTTCACACTACAAACATAAAAAGCAAAGGGGGGTATAGAAAACAAGATTAGTAAGGTAGATGTTAAGCAATTAGAAACTGAAGTTATGGATTTTCTGTGAAGTGAAGGATTTAGTCTGATGGAATTCAGCACAGGCACTTTCACAACTTGGTGGAATAAAAGGTTCCCAGATTAGGGAACAGAAAGTGGAGCAGGAGGCATATGAAGAAGATTTGCCACATGATGATGTTTGGAGCCTTCTGTAGGCAACTAGTACAAAAGTCCAGTTGAAGTTGCACAGCAAGGGCTGGAGCAGGAAACAGTGGCAACTCTGACACTAGTAATGTTGAGGAGTGGTGGGCCAATGGGTTCCCATATAAAGTAGCAACAGATGAAGCAGGGTACATCTGAAGATGATATGTCACTGGAAGATTTTCTGGAAATTTCTGCAGAATACTCACAGAAAAACAGAGAGCAGTGAAGGTGCTCTCAGTCCAGAAGAAAATAATTTGAGGGAAGACCTTCATTTAATAGAGATTGATAGACATATTAACATAGATGAAAGAAATAGATTACTGAAAGTAAATAAGTCATAAATTTTGGAAGACTGTTAAAACTAAATAATCAAAGCGAGTAAGAGAAATTTGCATGATATAACAAATAAATAGAATATATTACTTTGCTGTTAAACTTATAATGGATAACATGTTATAAAAACATAATGTAACAGAGGAAAGGAACGGAACAAGTAAAATGCCATCATGGAAGCTTCAAACAGAGAAAACTTTAAAACAATTAAGACAAGAAGTATCAATGTTAGAAGAATATTTAAAAGGAAACAGGTAATGAAAAATGCTTAGAAAGATAGATATGGTAAAAGTAATGCACTGTATCAAAACGGATAAGGTTTTATCACACACTATTTCCCAATAAGAAATTAAAAATATAATCACAGTCTGAAAAACTTAGAAAGTGTGCAGATAAATATAAACACAACTGCAAAATAAGCAATTCATTGATGATCCAAAAAGATTTTAAAGAGAGCTGAAGAAAATACAAAGAATAGAAGCACCACCATTTTTTTTTTGAAATTGGAGAACTATTTTATGAAGACCTTGTTGAACATAACAAATATGCTGACTGGATAGAAGAATTAAAATAAACTGTTAGGAGTTCTAATGCAGATGATATGAAATGAGATATAGTAACAACCAGAGAAATTGAGATAAAATAAGAAAAGCTCCTAACAGGAGCCCCCTAGGCCCAACTGCACTACCTAACTTCTGGCTAAAGGTATTAACATTTTATACAAAGATTTAGCACTGAATAAGAATTATTTATATGTGCATTCCAAACACACACTAACCTGGTTAGCAACAGGAAAAATGCTACTCTTCCTTAAAAGCATCCTAAAAACTGCAGACCAAAAACTTCCCTTCCCACAATATACAACTTATATACTGGAATTTATGTAGAATGAACTTATAGTAATTTAGAAAACAAAAAGAAAAACTTATTTATGGGAATAAAACAAAAGGGTAACAAAGAAATATGGAACAAATTATTTGCTAAATAAATAAATTTACATAACAAAGAATTGTAAAATGGGAAGAATTTAAGTATGGCATGGGCAGATTACAAAAAAAGCATTTTGACAGCATCCCACATTCAGAAATAAAGGAGTATTTGTAAATGTATAAGATACATGCTACGCTGACCAGTCATATTACAACGACCATGAAACAGTGGCTTTGCAGCTGAGCCATGAAAAAAGGCAGATTATTATCCCAATGATAAAAATTCAGAGTGGATATTCCAGGGTAGTTTCTTGTCACCACTGGTGATTTCAGTTGTCCAGAGCCCACCAAGACAAGAGTAAACATACAAATCTGAACACTTTAAACAAATTCCTGAGGTCTAATGGCTTACCAGCAAGCAGAATTCAATTGCTGAAGAGCACTTGTGTCCTGGTGGTAGACTAGAAATTTAATGATGGCTCCATGCACAGCAGGATTCTAATATAGACTTAGTATTGGGGGAGGGGGATAGCACAAGGAGTGTAAACCAGGTAGAATGCAGAGAAACTATCGAAACCAGATATCAGTGGAAATCTATCAGTGAAGGCCTCAGAGGGGGTAAGTAATAATTCAAACTCTACCTGTAAAGTGAAGGAGAGAAGAGACAGCAAAGTTTATTAAGGTTGGGAGTGTCTCTTCACATTGACTTGCTTATTAGTAGCCAGTCTGTGCACAGATTAGAGTAGGGAGATACATTAGCAATGAAGGGGAATGTATAGAGATGCAATTTAACAGGTGGGCCTCAAGTGATACAAACTAAGGCAAAAAGCACTGAGAGGGCTGCTTGATGGTTAATGTAATCACCGAGATCTGAATTAAATGTATACTGTCTCTGTCTATTGGACAGTTAGGATTACTGCACTATTTGGTTTTGACAACTGTACAAAAGTAACATTTAAAATAGGAAAGCTGTAGCACCAAAAATATATCAACCTGGGATAATAATGTGATATAAAGAAACTTAAGCAACAGAGAATATATACATATTTGGTAATAGATCAAGGATTGACAATTTTTATTCTCAAGGTTTACAAATGAGTATAAAGCTCAGTAAGGAATACTTCGAAAGATTACAACTAATATCAAAACTGCCTTGACATCTAGGAATAATGTCCAAGCTATAAATCAATTTGCTCTTCATGTTCTAACTTACAGTTTGGGGTGATTGATTAGCCTTACAAAGTATTGGATCAGTTGGACATTATAAAAATGCTTATCAAATGATATATAAAAATCAGTTTATACCAAAATTATATATTCTTCACTCTGAAAAAGGTATGGGCCTCCTCAAAAGTGATTACATGTATAGATCTACAGTTGGGGAAATGCATTCATATGTGCTGACCTCATCAGATCCAGGCACACTGATAGTTTTCTAACATGAGGATAAGTCTAAATGGCATCTCTGCTTAGTTTATCAAAAGCATTTCAATGTCAAGTGGGCATAGAAATCAAAGTAAACATAGACAAAAATTAGACATTAACTGAATATGCCAAAAGACAATAGAAAGTATGTAAGGAGACCTATCAGATGAGAAGGAAAGAAAAATGAAAAAGCCATAAATATAGTGACAAATACATAGATATCATTGAACAACCTCATGTTGGCCAATATTTGTTGCAGGAATGGTTAATTAGAGGTGAATTGAAACCAAAAGATGAAAGGCTAACAATAGTGGCCCAGGATAGTGAAGTATGTACACGCTGGTTTGCAAAGTCCATTGAAAAGGTGGGAGGGACAGGCAAATGCAGATTCTATAAAAAAGAACTGGAAACATCACATATATTATTGCTTGGTATGATACACTTGTGGCAGTGGGTCTGTATACTGAAAGGTATGGTAATGTGTCAAAGCCTGCTGCACTGGGTATTGTGCAAACACTACAGCATAGAAGTAGCTTCAGAGCATTGGAAACATGAACCACAAACCATTATAGAGAATGATGAAGTTCATATCACATGGGATCACCCATTACCAACACTTCAAACATACATGCAGAAAAATCAGATATAATGATCCAGGAAAAAAAGACAAAAGTTGATCATTGAAAATGCTACACCCAGTATTTATAGTTTCTTATGTACGCTGAGACAACAAAAATCATAAAATATCAGGATCTGCTGGCAGAAATGAGAGATGTGGAAGAAAGATACCCAGACACTTCCTATAGTTTCAGGAGCAATGCTGCTACTACATGTAACCCCATATGAATTACAGAAGGGGGCAATTCTGGCAAAATTGCAGGTGCTGAGTAGTGCACCCTTGGCTAATAGCAAGGACTAAAACCACACTACTGTAATGAACTTAAATGGTGTCCATTCCTGCCATGGTATTAGGAACCCAAAATACTTGAAGAAATTAAATTGAGAGATTATATAGGAATGAGTGATGTACTAATTGGTCCTCTGAGAGAGTAGCTGATGCATGGAATAGGCTAGCAAATTACACTAAATAAAGCACTGGTTTAAATATTTTTAAAGACAATTTGGACACATTATGGGAATGGCTGTTTTGGTATATTGACAGCCTAGAAAGGCATTATTGCCTGTGCCTGAAATATTTGTATGTATGTATTCCCACCACATTCTGATGGAATAATACTATCAAGATCTTGAAAAAAAAATCCAAGGTACTGCTATCTGTGGAGTGTTTATGCAATGTATTGTCTGATTTAATGTTTATAAATTATATAATGATTTTCTTATGGTATAAACATGCATAGTTATCCTTTCCTGAAACTTCTTGGCAGTTTGGCTCACGTAAAAGGCCTTACAACTCTTAATACATGACTACATAAGCACACTATTGTGGAATGTGCGTTTATTGTAAATATTCTAATGTTTTAATGTTTATGTTATTGGGCTTGAGGCCTTATTAAAGGTCATCTAAGAACTTAGATCCTGTTCCTTTAGGCTTAAATGCATGGATGACTCAACTTGTGTTTTGAAAGCCCCAAGGGAACATAACAATCTTTCACCAAAAGGGAAAAATTCCTTTACAGATATGTATAGAATCCTTCAATAACCATGCTCAGATTTTTATTTATTGTGAATTGATCATTGGAAATAAATCTGATACCCGAGAATGGAGGACTCATCCTTGCAGCTTTTTTGTACCCAGATAAGATCACCTCTGCACAGACTGCAATGCACAGAATTTCAATTAAGGTTAACATGCTGTTTGGAGTATACTAAAAAATCTCACAGAAGACTTCTTCGTAGCAATTACATTTTTGAATCATTTTAAACTTACTTATGATCTTAGCAGGCTGAATACAGAATTCTGAACAATATTCTAATTTGAGATCTTCTGATGCATTTATATATCAGAATCAAAACATCATGCTATCTTGACAAAACTATCCTCAACCTAATGTTAATATGAAAAACGTTTCTTGACAACTGATATCAAAGTTTAATTTATAGTCTATAATAACGTCCTAGTCCCTAGGCTGAGTGGATGAAGTTAGTAGTTGGTTGTTGACTGTATATGGGTAGAGCTAATTTGTAGTCTCTAGATGCACAAGTTTACATTTTTTACAATTGAATTAAATAACATACTTTTTGGCCAGCTGTGTAGCAGTTCCAGGAAGTTTGCAGATTTTGCTGGATGTCCATGGTTTTTATCATTGCTCCTGCCATGGTATTATCAATAAACTTTACTTATCCAGGTGTCTTAAATCACCAGCATATTACACATAAAGCGTTTAAATAAAATGGACGTATGGACCTTTATGGTACAGATATCAAATATATATATATATTTTCCCACCTTAATACAGGTTAACGTTATTTTTGTACATATGTGATGTCATCAGCATATTGGCCCTTTCAAGTTCTTATTAGTCCATCTGAATGTGGTAGAATGCAAATAATCTGGAGAATAATGAATGACATTGACAGTTTCAGCTTGAAGCTAATAGATACCCTGGCATTAATAAAAGCATTGGTCTTAAAGTAGTATGGAAAAGTTAACTTAAAGGCACTAAATAGTAATTAAAATATCATCAGTCCTTTGTTATATAAACAGGTATATTAAGTAGTTTGATCTGATGTACTACCACTTAGTACAAAAGCATTTATTACCATTGCAAATCTGAAAGAGTTAGTTTTATGCACTGCTTTTTTTTTAAATGAGGCATGCTGTTCATCAGGTCTAGTAGAAGTGCTCATGTGGTATTAGCTTATGACACACTTGCTTTCTGATCCTTGCTTAATAGGTCAAGTGCCCTAACTCCTAGTAGCCCAATCCTACTGAATTAACCAGTCCTTCCATCAGCTGATCCTATGTATTTATTTATTTATTTATTTCAGTTTGATTACCGGGGAGGTCCACTGGGCTTTGGGGCCCATTTTCAGTGGAGGCCCGGGGAGAAAAGCTCCACAAAAACAACAGTATTTATTACAAAAGAGTTCAGACAAAAAATAATTTACAAAGATTAAACAGGATTTTAAGAACAGTCTACAGTAGTACAATAATTTACAATGATTAACAGGATTTTACGAACAGTCTACAATAGTAATGTCCGATGGCAAAACATAGCAAAATATTAACAGATTTAGTTAGGTTTCAGCACAAAAGAAAAATGAAGTATAATATTCTGGGATGAAGAAAGCAGGAGGAGATAACTTTAGTTGCTCATGCAATTAGGAATATAGAAGAGAAGAGGAGAAAAAGATGGTCAGCCTAGGGTGACTTAGTAACTAATTCATCTAGTAAAGATAATATATGAGTAGCTTATACAGCTAGTATTTTAGGAGAGGTGAAAGAGAGTTTAATTGAGAATGGAGGTTAGCCAGGAGAGAAGGAGGAGGAGGATTTGAAAGCTGTAGGTTGAAGAGTGCAGTTGCAAATTTTATTAAGATAGAGGTGAGAATGAAGTAGGCCTGTGAAGTTGTCTAGGTTGTTGCAGGATCTTAGAGATGTGGGTAGGGCATTCCATTTTTTAGCAGGGGTGAAGGATAAAAGCATTTGGCCAGCTGGGCGCTTAGGTTTTTTTACAGTGATCAGGTTTTGGTGAGAAGATCTAAGGGGTCTAGGGGGGTTATAGGGTAGAAGAATGTTTGAAAGAGCAGGACAGTTAGTTGGAATGAACAGTAGTTTATAGGCAATGGAGAGTTGGAGAAAGGTAAGTTGATTAGGGTGTTCAAGCCAATTTAGAGAGTGGAGGGGGGAGCAGTGATGAGTGATGGACTTGGCATTGGTAGCAAATTTGGATATTTTGTTATAGCATTGTTCCAGTTTGGAGGTGAGACTGGATGAAATATTAGTGAGCAGAGGAGCACCATAAAGTAGAGAGGGAAGGAGGTAAGTAGAGGCAAGGGTTAGCCTAGAGGAAGGAGACAGAAAGTGGTTATTTCTATACAATAAGCCAAGTTTTATGTGTGTTTTTTTATGTTTAGCTGGATATGATTATTGAATTTCAGCTGGTCATCAATTATGACACCGAGAAGTTTGGTGGAGGTTACTATTTCAATAGTGGAGTTGGAAAGGCTGGTAATACTAAAGGAGTGTTTGTCTAGTGGTGAGGATTTGGAGGGTGGAAAGAGGAGGATATTAGTTTTGTTGGCATTAAGGGAGAGGTGATTTTGGAACATCCAGTTTTCAGTGGTAGAAAATGCAGTTTGGGTTAGAGCTTGGAGTTCTGTTTGGTTAGGGGCATGGCAGATAAGAGTGGAATCGTCAGCGTATTGAACAATTGTGGTGTTGGGGATGGCTTTATGGAAGTCATTAATAAAGATGTTGAATAGTAATGGGCCAAGAATGGAACCTTGAGGTACTCCGGTAGGTGTAGGAAGGAAGGTAGATGTAGCTTGGCCCCATTTCACAGCTTGGGACCTGTTTGAGAGGTAGCTAGTGAACCAGGAAAGAGCATTTTGGCTAAGGTTGAGATTAGACAGATGGTTTAGAAGGAGGGAGTGGGACATGGTGTCAAAGGCTTTAGATAGATCTAGCAGAACATGGGCAGAGTTCAAAGAATGAAGGAAAGAGAGAAGGGCAGTGGTGGTACTGTGTCCAGGGCGGAAGCCGTGTTGGGTGGGGGAGAGCAATTGGTGTTCAGTAAGGAAAGGCAAGAGCTGCAGGTGTATACACTTTTCTAGGATTTTGGAAATAGGGGGGAGGATGGCAATGAAATGGAAATTAGAGACATTACAGTTTTTGTCACCTTTGTGAAGTGGAAGAATGAAAGCAGAACGCCAGAGTTTGGGTACATAGGATTCATGTAGAGACCTGTTTATTGGGATGCTGATGGGTATAGCAATGGAGTCAGAAGCTATCTTTAGGAAGGAGGAAGGGATGTTATCAGGAGCATTTGAGCAAGGTTTGAGTTTATAGAGAAGTTTCCTTATTATGTTGCTTGGAACAGGTTTAAATTCAAAAGTGGGGTGGGGGTGGAAAGGGAGAGAAAGATTGATATGGGAGGGTGGGTTGTTAAAAGTCTTGGTTAGGTCAGCAATGGAAAAAGTGAAGAAGGAATTGAATAGTGAGGCAATGTCAGGGTCAGATTTGTTGGTGTCAGGACATGGGTTGCTTTTAGTACCTGGTGTAAGGAGGGTGTTAATGGAGTTCCAGAACTGTTTTGGATTCCTTGTATGGTTTTCTTGTAATTTGATGTAGTAAGACTTTTTATCTCTGATGACTAGTTTTTTGGTCAGGTTTCTCAATTGTTTAAACTGAAGGAAGATTTCAGGCAGTTTATGTTTAAGGTATGTTTTACAGGATTTGTCTCTTTGGTGCATAATCTTTTTTGTTTCTTTGGAGAGCCAAAGGGTGGGTTTAGTTCTGATTCTTTTTTTTCTTATTGGAGCTTGGAAGTTAAGGATAGTTAAGAACGTAGAACTGAAATATTCAACGGCTTTGTCTAGTGGCAGTGTTTTTAGGGGGTTCCAATTAGTTAGCTTAAGGCAGCTAGAGAAATAATCTTGATTAAAGTTGGTTAGGTTACGTGTTTGAATGAAGTAGAGTGGGGGGAAGTGGGAGTGGCTTGAATAGAGAAGGCAGGGAGGTGGTCTCCTAAAGGGTCAGGAATTACACCAGATGAAATAATTTTGTTAGGATGGGATACAAGTATCCAGTCGAGTATGGTGCCAGGGGGATTGTTTTTGTTAGGTCTAGTAATGGAGTTAGTAAGTTGAGTGAAGTTGAATAGATTGATGGTAATGGAGGGATTAGGATTATTGATTTTCCCCAGTCAATGTTAACATCTCCCAGAATAAAGGTTTCTAGTTTGATGTTAGAAGAGGACCAGGAGAGGATGTCTTCCAATGTGTTAGCATTATTACCAGGAGGAATATAGAGTGAAATAATGCAGATGCTTTTGTGGATGTTCATTTGAAGTATGCCAATGACTAGTTCTGCATTATTGAAGGATGGTATGGAGTTAGGGTATGGGGTCATAGTCAGGAGGTTAGAGTAAATTAAAGCAACTCCTCCTCCTCTTTTGTTAGTGCGGTCAGATCGGAGGGAATGATATCTAGGAGGTAAGAATTCGGAGTCAATGATGTGAGGTTTTAGCCAGGTTTCAGAGATGGATACTATGTCTGGGGAGTTATGGGTAAGCCAGGCATGGAAGAGTGTGAATTTATTTTTAAGCTTTGCGCATTAAAAGTGAGGAAACTTGAGATTTTTATTAGTATGTTTAATTTTGGAGCTGGGCAGATTTGTTGGAGAGAGGTTAGAAGGGGATTTGTAGGAGAGCAATAAGGACCTGGATTGGGGTGAATATCGCCAGCTAAATGCAGGAGAGTATAATAGGTGGTAAGTTTATTAGGTTTGTATAGGAAACATTGGTAGAGGTTTGCTTTAAGTCTATGGGTATTATTAGGGATTGGAAGTAATTTTATTTTGAAGAGAAGTAGAGGATGGGAAATGATTAAAGAGGCTGAGATATTGTGAAAGTGGGATGTGGGCTGGTTTTGGGGTGAAAGAGGAGGAGAGGGCACATAAAAGGTAGTGAAGGAGGTTAAGTGGTATAGCAATGATAGAAGTAAGATGAGGTGGGAGAAGAAAAGGACTTTTGATGGAAGGCTAAGCATGGTAAAAGGAGAAATGAGTTATAAGGAATTAGAAAGTAAGTGAGAGTTAAAGTGTTAGGGGTGTGGTGAAGGAAGAGGGAGGGGGATAATGTCAAACCTGATTGGTCAAAGATGAGGGAGGGACTAATGGAGTGGAGTAATCTGATTGGTAGGAAAAGGAGGGAGGGACTGTTAGGAAAGGTATAAGTTTAGAGGTACTGGGGGCAGGTGGAAATTGGGGGCAGGGTAGGGGAGCGGAGTGAGCCCTCAGGGCGAATGGAGCAGGAAGAGCAAAGAAGGTGGGAATGGCCAGAAACAATCAGTGATCAGCCAGAAGGAGAGCTACAACAGGGGGTGCAGGTAAGAGGGTATAACCTTTAGAACAGGCATGGGCAAACTACGGCCCGGGGGCCACATGCGGCCCGTTAAACGTTTTGATTCGGCCCGCCAAACTTGGCACCCCTTCATTTCCAATTTTTCTTTTCTTTTTTTTAAATTTTCGCGCTGTCGGGGCTGACGTCATCACGTGCGTGATTACGTCAGCACCATCAGGCTACCAGCCAGTCGGAATTGAGCTCAAGGAGCTCGCATCATCATTCCGGCTGGCTGGTGGTTAAGTTAACAGTCAGCGGGAATGCAACATGTGGAACAGAAGAGGCTGACTCAGCGAGCCCTGAAACGGATTCATTGCAGCAGCAAAGGGGCCAGGGATATAGCGAGCTCACGGAGCTGGGATTAATGGCGTTAGCAGGCTGGGGGATACAGCGAGCCCTGAAACGGAGCCAGGCCCAGGATTAATGGCAGCAGCAGCAACATGAGGATGGATTGAACAGAAGACGCCAAGCACTACTCAGGGTAAGAGAGAGATAGTGTGTGTGTGTGTGTGTGTGTGTGTGTGTGTGTGTGTGTGTGTGTGTGTGTGTGTGTGTGTATGCGATAGGAAAGAGAAAGTGAGTGAATCACTGAATGCAGGTTTGAGGTGAAGTGTGTGTGTGTGTGTGTGTGTGTGTGTGTGTGTGTGTGTGTGTGTGTGTGTGTGAATGATCGGAGAGAGAAAGTGAGTGAATGCAGGTTTGAAAGGTGAAGTGTGTGTGTGTGTGTGTGTGTGTGTGTGTGTGTGTGTGTGTGTGTGTGTGTGTGTGCGATTGGAGAGAGAAAGTGAATGAATGCAGGTTTGAATTGTGAAGTGTGTGTGTGTGTGAACGATCGGAGAGAGAAAGTGAGTGAATGCAGGTTTGAAAGGTGAAGTGTGTATGTGTGTGTGAGCGATTGGAGAGAGAAAGTGAATTATGAAAGCTGACAAGATTCTGTGTGTGTGTGTGTGTGTGTGTGTGTGTGTGTGTGTGTGTGTGTGTGTAGATTGCAGCATCACTGTTCAAAACCTGCTGAAGTTAAATAGATGTCCAGTTTCACTGACAGAAAATGTATCTGCGTGTAAAATGATTTACTAGCTTATTAATTTAAGCTCTCCTAAAAGTACACTATTAAGTAGGTAAGAAGAAGCAGCTATTACTGTGTTCTGTTTGGTTCACAAGGGATTAATATGTAAGCAGGCACTTGAATATATAAGTCCCCTCCTTGTCTGTGCAGCATTTTCCATAAGTCCTAATATGACTTTTGATTTAAAATGCCCCAAAGAATGTGATCTAGTTTGATATGGTCCAGAGGACCTGGACATAGTGTCACTGGAGTGCACCTCAGAAGCCATTGTTAAAATTCCTATACTGTATTCATATAAAAATAGAATGAAAACATTTTTTTAGGGAGCCATTGTGCATGCTCATGCAATGTTACCTGAGGTAAAATGGTCTTGGAATCCTTCTCTTCCAGATGAATCTTCTCACAATATTTACTAGGTAACTCGTGTTAATGTTTTTGTTTTACAGAGGTATTAAGCTATTTTTATATGCTGTACCTAATACAGTTTTGTGCATTTATGTCTGATTTGTATTTTTATGCTTTTAATTATTTTTGTTATGTTTTATTCACTGGGTTTCAGTAGTTGTATTGCAATTAAGGCTTGACCGAAAGTGAGTCCTAGTGGTCCAGCTCACCTGCCTGAAAGTTAAATCTGTTAAATGGTTTCATGGTCATTGGGAGTCCAGTTTTGTTCATTGGGAATTCATTGTAGTGATTTGTTGTATTGATTTGTCAGTGATGTAAAAATGACTGTGCAATATTTAGTCCCACATAGTCTCAACATCATCCCATTATGTCTTGCTATAAATTAAAGCAATCTGTAAGTGTTACTATGGGTGTGCCATTTTTTTTCTTTCTTTCTTATTTACAGTCATTTTCTTCATTTTCATTGGAAATTAAAGCACATGTTTTCTCCATATCCCAAGATGTGTATTTTCCCCCAATGAGGTGATGTTTTCAAAGCATGCCATCTATCTGCTCCTGTTCCGGCCCCTTTGTCAAATGTTAGAACTCAATGTGGCCCACAAATCAAAAAGTTTGCCCACCCCTGCTTTAGAAGCTTAGTTTCTTAAGCTTTGTTGGGGAAGGAAAAGCTACTCTTTCTTTTAAAAAAGAGGGAAATAGAGTATGGTTTTGTGAGATACAAAAAGTAGACAGAGTGGAGAGGTAAAATAGCAGTCTTAGTGTGGGGACAGACAGTGTCTAGAAAATGTGTATCTAAGTAGTGGGATGAGGTTACGGCTATTCTTGGTAAGGGCAGTGGCTGAATAGAAGAGAGAAAAGGAAAGGAATTACAGCTAAGCTTGGTGAGGGCAGGGACACTGTCTGGGTAGAGTTGGATTGAGGGGAAATAAGAGGGAGGTTAGTTGCAGGGCTTATTATTAAGAGGGTGCTGCCACCTAGTGGGAAAAGGAGGGAGTTGCACTAAAGGATAGGAGGTACAACCAAGAGGTATGGGATATGGAGATAGGATAGAGGTGGATTGTAATTATTAAACCCAAGGAAGGGGTTGGAGGGGCCAGTGCAGTGACCAGAGGTAGGCTGCTCTCACGTGAGCCAGGTAGGGTGAAGCACAAGTAAGGTAGAAACTACTAGTAAAACATGTAAAACAGATAACATACACTGAGTCTCTTTGGGGAGAGTAAGGTCGCAGTAAGCTTAGATAGTATCGAGCAGACTGTCCACCGCTGTCTTCTCTTTTGATGGGAAGGATATTCTATTTGGCAGTGAAGAAGGGGAAAATAACCACCTTGGGAGCAGACTGAGTCTCTTTGGGGAGAGTAAGGTCGCAGTAAGCTTAGATAGTATCAAGCAGACTGTCCACCACTGTCTTCTCTTTTGATGGGAAGGATATTCTATTTGGCAGTGAAGAAGGGGAAAATAACCACCTTGGGAGCAGACTGGGTCTCTTTGGGGAGAGTAAGGTCGCAGTAAGCTTAGATAGTCTCAAGCAGACTGTCCACCGCTGTCTTCTCTTTTGATGGGAAGGATATTCTATTTGGCAGTGAAGAAGGGGAAAATAACCACCTTGGGAGCAGCGGGAATGAGAGCAGCAGCCTAGATGCAGAGCCAAAAGCACGGAGGACTCGGACTTCCCAGTTTTAAAACTTCCCAGTAAACTGCATATCCCTACCAGAGCCCTAACTCTAACCCTAAAACACCCACCAGGTCCCTGATCCTATCCTGAGTCCTTACTCCCTAGTCCTAATTATAAAGCACTCCTGCCTCTCCCTAAACCTAAGCTGCGCAGTCGAACCCTGAACCTAAAACTCCCATCAGACTCCCTAACTCTAAACTCCTTTTCCACTACCTAAACTTAAAGTCCATGATTGTTCCCTAACCCTAAACTCCCCTCCCTCTTTCTAAACGTTAGACTCTCTTCCTGCTCCCTAATCCCAAATTTCCCTCTTGCTTCCCCACATAAAATCTACTCTACGTTCCCACACAATCTCATACACTCCCCACAGCTGCCATACTTACCTGACTCAAACTCAAATCATGTTTGGAAAAGGTGCATCAGGTCCACTCTCTCCACATGGCTGCCACACCTTGCCATAACAAATAATTTGAGTTTGAATGGGATCAACAGCCTGTGAGAGCTGCAATATGCTCAAGTCCCTGGCTGCGAGACTGTGATCCTCAAGCAGCTGGGACTAGGATGTTATAGTAGGCCCCTGTTTATCAAGTAGTGTTTCATTGAAATGGAAATCAAATGGTGTTTTTGGTTGATGTTCTTCATTAGATCACTGTCACAGTAGCCATAACTGTATGGAATATATTGTGCCAATGATTTCAGATATATGGCTAGTCTACAAAGTTTTGGATTCCTTCCTCAAGCAATGTACACTTTCCCTTAGCACAAAATTAACTGTTGGTAAAAAAAGGATATACGGGCATGCCAGAAATCACAACTTTCTTACTGAATATGTTTATGCAGACTTCTTATCATCTTAGTCACATATCAGTGGTAATTTCTGCTATAGTTTTGGGCAGAGAAGTATCCTAACAAGGAACATTACTTCCTCTGTGAAAAATATATATATAAAAAATTCTGTTTGTCAGAAAGTGCAAGTGTTCTTGCAGTTGACAGATTCCTCACAAGGACACCCATACATTTTGTTTTTTGTCTTTGTGAACAATATGTAATAAGGTAATGTCAGATTTGCCATTCATTCATCCTTAAACTATAAGGAATATGTTAAATGTGTTAAAATTATGATAACAGATTGCCCAGCAGCACTAAAACTGTTTAAAGAGGTTGCCAAGGAATCTTGGACTTCCCCCTCTTTTCTGCATCGTGGGGCTGACAACTGCAGTGAAGTACCTTTACATTCCTTGGAGCATCTGTTTGTCTCTCCTGGTCCCTCTGGAGTGACCCCTCCCCCCCCAAGGAGTACACTAAGGACCAGGAACTTTGTATGTTTCAGACTGTATTTCAGACTGAACTTGCCAAGAAGGGAGAACCATGCTTTATTCTCTCTCTTAGAGCAAAGGAGTCATACACCAGGTATTGGTGATGGAGGAAGTTGTTGTGTCACTTTTAGAGGTCCTGCATATGGTTTCCACCCATAAAACCATAAGGCTTGAGACCACTAAAAAGAGAACACAATAAACTAAACATTTGATGTTCATCATTAGATCACTGTTAAAGTAACCTAAGCTATAGAGGTCATATCCTACCTAGGATTTAATAGCCAGCCTGCTTCCTAAACTTAAGAGCACCTACATGTGCACACCCTGTTGAAAGATCAAACTAGGCAGGGAGAAAATCAGTAGTCTGGGTGCCAAGCCCTTTTAGAACTTTCCTGCCTTCAAAAGCTGCTCTTGTTGCAGGCATTCAAATAACGATGTTAGGCTTGCATTTCTCCTTTGTTGGGCAGATAAGTTCCCTTTATGGAAAAAAACTTCCACATTTATTTTTTATGATTAAAACATTAGAACTGTTTTTTTTTTTTTTGCTAGGTTTTATTTATTTATTTTTTTACTGCCACGTGACATTTCTATCAGTTGAACTAATGTGATTCTTTTAACTGTTTTTGGTGCAAACTTTTGTTTTCTTCAAGATTACTGTACTTTTTATTGATAACTTTTAAATTATTTTTTGCAACTGGAAAGTGTGCTTTGTACTTGTCAGTTTGTAGCTTTTGTGAAAACACTACTTTTTGATACTTCATTTTTGCAGATTATCATTGACATCACTTGCCACATTTCAAGCTTCTTTTTTCCTTAACCATGGAACAGCTTACTGGTTTCTCAGTTCTTTCTTCCTCTGGACATAAAAAAAAAAGAAATTTTCAAGACAGCATTTTCCAGTTCAGCAGGCTTCTTCCTTACCTCAGTCACAGTTGGATGACCTTGCTGTGGTCATTTCAGGTTCCTCAAACCACTCACATTCTTCCTTGGGGTCCTCTGATGTATTCACTTCAGCTACCATGCACCAGGAGTTAGACATATTCTCTGTGTTGGATTGTCCTCTGTGGGCAAGAGGGAACCACTTCTGTTTGTTTCAGAGGAAAGAGCAGGGAATGCTTCTCTGTCAGGCTGGACTAAGATGCCTATTCGCAAGGGTGATGTCCCTCACATGAGTCAGTCAGCTTCTATTGATATTCCTGTTAAAAAAATAAAAAGCAGAAAGTTCAGCATTTATCTTTCCCTATCTCTGTTACCCTAAAGGGAAAATTCACTGGGTATAGTTCAGGGCTTAGTTCAGGCTCTTAACTCTTCACATTCTGGTTCTGCTGGTAAGACAAACAAAAATTCTTCAGTTTCTGAATATTCGCAGAGTGATGAACAAGGAATAGAATTAGAGGATATATATTCAGTTATTTCTTCTCAGGCAACAGATTCTGACACTTAGGGAAAAAAAATTCTTTGGAAGAATTTTCCTTTTCTGAAAGCATATCTAGAATGAATCAATATTTTCACTGGTAACAAAATGACACTCCAGTTTCTTTGAAAAAAAAAAAAGATTTATTACAACTAGAATTTTCTCAGCCTACTGCTGTTCCTCCTGTTCTTCCAATTTTGGATGAGGTATTTAACTGAAGTCCCATCTGCTTGAGTTGGTGGTAGCTCAGGTAATTGTAAAAGATCCCAAGGCACCTATCAAAAATATAAGGGTCCTTTATTGTATACAACTATATTATATTTATATATTTACAAAAAATACATTTAAATTCCTCCATAATTCAAAAACTTTTTGTTTCACATTTGTACAGATCCCTACTCTTTTTTTCCATAACCACCATTTGATTTTCCATATTATATTTGGTATCATTCAATTTCCATTAAACATAATATCATTCAGTCTTTCATTCCATATTACCCATAGAATACAAAGCATTTTTCTATCCAATTTTTGACATATTCCTTACATTTCTCATAAAATCCATATTCAGTCATATCCATATTTATTTGTTTATAATCTTGGCATAAAATCCATATTCAGTCATATCTATATTCATTTGTTTATAATCTTGGCATTTCTCTCACAATATTCTTTTCTCTTATTTTTTCTCATAAGTTCTTACTCTTTTACATGTTAAAAACATGTTATACAGTTTCTAATTCACCACCAAAGTGACATATTCTTTCATTTACTTTACATAGATCATATTTTCTTTTACAGATACTCGATTAATTTGTAAACTCTATAAAAATCTTGACTTTCAACAATATTTCTCACACACCATTTATTTCTTTGTTTTATAGCTTTCATTTTTCCTTCTTTTAGAATTCCAAATGAGTTCACACAATAATTTTGTTTCATTATATTTTTATAATATATTTTCATATTTTCTCCTGTCTCCTCTATACTTAACTTCTGTATCTTTATATTTGTTTTGATACATCTTTATTTCTTCATTTTTTCCATTCTCTCTCCCTTTTATTTATTTTATTGTAGCAGTAGGGGAAATCCCCCAACGCTCTAGCCAAATTTCACATAGTAGTAGAAATGCTACCATGGATCTCTCTTGAAAAGAGGCCGCAAGACTAGTGGGACTAATCTAGTCAACAAAGGATAGATAAATAAATAAAAAATAAAAATACTTTTATTACAGCCTGTAACATGCATGACATCTAGCCTAAGATGGCAGATAGGCTGCATAAGGTTCCTCAGTCTTACTTATTTTCTAATCACAGATCTGTCCCTGCTGTCATTTTTTTCGGTATATAAACATTTAGTAAATGTTAATCCCAATCTCTCTGACTAGGAAGGGAAAGCTTTTGATTGATTTGAAAAAAAAAGGGTGTGTTCTTCTGCCACTCCTATTTTTAAATGTCTTAATTGTCACACTCACATGCTAAAGTGTTTGCTTGCTTCTTGAGGACCATTACTAGCAGTTTTCCTTCATCTAAGGTAAATATTTTTTTTTTAAATGCTCTTATTGTTTCTGTTTCTCAAGTAACCAAACATTCTCTGAAGTGCTCTTATTACTCAGCTGATGCATCTTCCAAAGCAGCAACTGCTGGGTCTGTTAAGAGATTTGCATGGTTACATTTACAACATTTGCCTGAAGATGTAAAACCAGACATTTTCAATTCTTCTCTTGATAAGGAGTTTGTATTTGGACCATCTGCTGCTGAGGTCCTGAAAAAATATTATGAGAGAAGAAAACAGATTCAGGGTGTGACTTGGATATTTCAGCCTTCTTTCTCCAACTTTGCTAAAGGTTTCATCCTTGATGAAGGATCCTTTTATAAAAAGCAAAATAAGCAGACTCAGCAAACTTCAGACAAGCAGATGCTTGAAAATCAATAGAATGAAGGCTCTGAAAAGAAGACGGTGTCTGTCAGAAACAAGGACAGTCCAACAACTCTGAATAACTATCTAAAAATTATAAACCCACCATCAACACACCTTGGCAGTCTTTTAATTACTTCCCAAAATCTGGCTCTCCATTTCTGTCCTTGTCAACAGACAAGTGGATTCTGAGAGTTATTCCGCAGTGGTACAGATGGCAGTGGGAGTCCCTATATCCTTTTCAGGAGATTCCTTCTCATCCTCTAGATTAAACATCTGTATTCTGCACTGTCATTCAGCATCTGCTAGATTAAGGGGTAAAATTACCTGTCCCTCTTTTTCACAGGAAAAAATGTTTTTATTCAGAGATGCTTGTGATGCCAAATAAAGAAACTTCATGGAGACCAAACCTACATCTTCTATTTCTCAACCAGTCTGTAAAAGTTCCAAAGTTCAAATGCTATCCTTTCACAAACTGTTACCACTTATTCCATTTCAGTTTTTTTCTTTGGTAACCCTACATTTAAAGGATAGTTATCATTACATACCAGTAGCCACATATTTCTAATGTTCTTAAGATGTTCTGTGTTGGGATTACACTTATAGATGTTCTTCCATTATCACTGTTACAATGTTAATAGCCTGTGTGATCTACTGCCAAGGATAGCCCTATGAACAGCCAGTATACCAAAGTCTTTAATTCTTACTAGTGTTTTGCATCAGATGTCTGCTTCCTGTGTCAGCATAGGGCATAAAAGTGATTTACGGATGCTCCAAACTCAGAACTTCTTTGCCACCAGTCTGAACACCATAGATGAGCAACAGTCTGAATCCTGTTTGCTATTCTGGTTATACCAAGCCTCTTTCAGATAAGTAACCCACTGAGGTTCTGTTTCTTTTCTCTTATATTATATTTGAAAGCTCATGTCATCCAAGAAAGGGAAAAGTCAGTGTGGGAGGCAGATTCTCCATAAGGATCATCATGACAAGTGTTTGTTATGTCTAACTACTTACAACCACACTCAGTGCTCTAATTGTCACACTTTTGTTCCAGAGACTCTTTGCAGCCATCTGTCTTCACTTTCCATTTATTTTGAGAACCACTGTCTCAAGTTGTTGGGCCAGAGTACCATGGCTGAATCCACCCACCTCGAGGTACAGCCGTCACTTAAGAAAAAAGCAAAGAGGTCGATGTTTGATACTGCTACTGTCCAACCTCAGCAGACATCTCCCTCTCTAGATTTGGATGATAACCCAGAAGACCTCCTGGTGCTGACGTCAGTTCCCTTTGCTGTGACCCTGTTGTGGAGGACTGGACATGGAGGGGAAACGATGGCTGAACATATCTGAGAGGCCTAGGGGGATTCCCCAGATCTTAGTTAGGGAGGAAGTTCCTGGTACCCTGAGTCAAGGCAGGGCTCTGAGCTACTGAGGCTGGTTAAAGCCAATGTCAGAAGGAGTGGTAGGATTATACTCTGGGCTTGTTTTATGCCCTGATGGCTTTGAAATCACATCAGGGGGGTTTCCTTTCCTGCCCTTCCTTGATTTTCTGCCCTAAAAGATCTAGGGAACCTGATCTGAGGAATCAGACTCAGATGAGGACTCCCTGGCCTACTTTTCCCAAATACTATCCCATTTGAATTATGGCTCTGAGGAGCAGAAGGAGTCCTTAAGAATTTGTCCTTTGGGGATACGGTGGTTCACATGTTGGAGCATTTCAAGTGGGACTGCTCCCAGGTTTCTAACATCCAGAAAAGGTATTATCAGTTGTTGCAGACAGACTCCCTTAATTAATTAATTTTATTTATTTTACATTTGTTTACAGGGATAGTCCGACTGGATACATATCCATTTTCAGCAGAGGCCCGGGGAGAAAAGCTCCACAAAGACAAACTTACATAGATTGCACAGAAGTTAGCAAACAATTATAAAAACAAAGTGATTATGTACAATGGGTTAGTAGTGATTCCCTAGTAGGGACTCACAATTGTCATGGACAGAGAATTAAAAGTAAGAGACATCAGATTGGAAGCACAGATTTGTGATGTAGTTACAAGTTATGATAATTGCAGAATATGCTTTTAGTTTATAACTTAATCAGGGCTGGTACATGGGCATAGCCAATTCACTTTGAGATACTGTTTGAGTTTTTTTTAAGAGACTTTTGGAGGATTGTAGGGTTATATAGTTTGGCAATGAATTCCTGGTTTTGCCAATGAAGTTGGCAAACAGGGATTCACCAGCAGAGTTATTAGCTTTGTGGGTTTGGACCAGTAGTTTATCAGCTGACCGTAGGGATCTTAGATTGCTATATGGCTTAATAATATTTTTAAGTGAGGGGGTATCCTCAGGGTGGTACAAAATTTTGTGCGCTATTAAGAGTTGATTGAATTGAATTGAGCTGGGCAGTTCTAGCCACTCTAGTTGTTTAAGGTTCTGGCAGTGGTGGGTTCTATAGGTGGAGCCAGTGGCAAATCTGGCAATATGATTGTAGCTATGGGACAGCTTACCTAGTTCGGATTTGTTGAGGTTTGAGAGTACAGGCAAGGCATATGAGAGAGTAGAGAGTAGGTGTGATTGGCCGATTGCAGTCCTAGCCAGTGGGGTTAAAAATGTCTTGTTTCTATACAGTGATCCAAGCTTCTTATTGATGGTCTGTATGGTTTTGTTGACCTGTAGGTCAAATTTGAGATTATTGTCTATGATAACCCCTAGCAGTTTGGTGTGATTATCTGGGGAAATAGTGGTACCATTGTTAGATGTGATACAGAATGAAAGTGTGGTGCATCTACTAGTGGGAGAGAAGAGTAGAAGTTTAGTTTTATTGGGGTTCAGAAGTAGGCGTTGATTGGTGGGCCAGTTCTCGAAAGTGTTAAATGTATTTTGGGTTATGATTTGCAAGTCGGATGGGGAGGTGGCTGAGCAGATGAGAGTGGAATCATCTGCGTATTGGATGCAGGTGGCTTTAGGGATAGCAGTGTGGAGGTTGTTGATAAAAATAGAGAAAAGTAGTGGGCCTAGTAAGGACCCTTGAGGGACACCAAGTGTGAGAGGTAACTGGCTGGAGTGTTTGCTTTGCCATAGTACAGCCTGATGTCTACCAGTCAGGTAGGACTGGAACCACTGGATAGCAGGCTTGTTGAGGGAAATAGATTTTAGTGAAAGAATGAGAAGTTCATGGTTGACCATGTCAAAGGCTTTTGATAGGTCAAGAAAGAGGGTAGAGGTTAGCCTATTGTCATTCCTGTTTTGGTTTATGGCAGTAGTAAAGGAAAGGAGGGCTGAGGTGGTGCTGTGGTATGGCCTGAAACCATGCTGGGAGTTGGATAGTAAGTTATTCTGTGAAAGGGATTGCATTAGTTGCTTGTGTACAGATTTCTCCATTATTTTGGCTAGTGGGGAAAGAATGGCAATGGGTCTATAGTTGGATATGTCTGAGGAGCTACCACCTTTATGGAGTGAGATGATGTGAGATATTTTCCAGAGGGAGGGGATAGCATTTTCGGATAAGGTTCTGTTGATGAGGATAGATATGGGATATGCAATGGCATCTTCAGCTATTTGCAGGTACTCTGCAGGGAGGAGGTCAGCAGCGAGGGTGGTAGGTTTTAGATTTTTTAGAAGTGATTTGATAAAACTAGTGGATATTGGTTGGAAGCCAAATTCCGGGTGATTATTAGGTAGATCAGGCATGTGGTTTAAGTTAGAGGGGGTTAGTTGATTTGCTAGGGATAATATTGTTTCAGTGAAAAAGGTATTAAAGGCACTAGCTATTGTCTCTGGGGAACTATGGGTGTAGTTAGCCGGGGTTGGGGTGGTGGAGTGACCTGGACAAAGTAGTTGATTTAAGCCTGCCCAGAATCCTGAGTTGATGATATTTTAGATGATCAAGTGGGGCTTTGGTTGTTCTCCAGCTGGCCCAGGCTCTGTTTCTAGTTTTGATTTTAATTTTGGTATCTTTTGTGAGCCATGGTGCTGTGTTTGATCTAGACTTTATTGTATGTGCTGGAGCATGGGAATCAAGGATACTTAGGAATTTAGTGTTAAAGTGATCTATGGCCTCCTCTAATGTTAGATTTTTTAGTTTTGACCAGTCAACTGCTTTTAATTCATTTTGGAATATAGCAGCATCAAAGTTTTTTCTGTTTCTAAATGTTTTATATTTGGGCTGGTGAGGGTTTCCTGCCTTATGTTTTATGATATAGGTTAGACAATGGTCGCTGAGGTCATCAGGGAGAGTACTAGCTGTGTACAGTTGGGGTTGGTTCCAGGCTAGAATACTTTCCTTGTTGGTTGGTTTGTTTATCCTAGTGGGAGAGGTTATGGTCTGTTTAAACCCTTCTGCTGTTCCCAATGTCTTTGCTGCTGTGTGCTGGATACCTTTTCAGCTGCTTCCTTGGCACCTGATTCCCAATCTCCTACTCCTAAGAAGCCTGCCATTTTTATAATGTATCATGCTTTCAAGTTTCTTTTTAAGTATCCTTTTTTTCTGACCCTAATATGGTGATAGTCTCTGCTGATAAGCCTTCCCAGCTTTTGCCTTCTTCTAAGCTTCTTTCCTTGGTCAAGGACAGCTGTGCTGTGGAGAGGCAGGTGAAGAAGGATAGACTGGCATTTCATGCCATAAAGTATCAAACTCACATGACCAGGTTTATTTTATAGCTTTGATCTCAGCTTGTTGAGATTCTGTCTGATCTGCCTGATTCTGAAGGTTAAGTCCACTGCTCTTTCATTGGTGGGATCTAGTTCTCATGTAGCTCATTACTACATCAAGTTTGGCAAGGATACTGCTGATGCATCCTATAGCACTGCTGCTTCAGGCTGTATCATCAGTCACTATTCCTGGCTCTGTCTTTAGGTCTGATGATATTAAGGCTAAGCTTCTTGATGCTCCTTTGGATAATCAAAATCTCTTTGGTATTCCAGTGGTTGATTTATTTAAGATCTTACAGGACCAAGGCAAGGCTATGAAGGATCTTAAGTAGATTTTTGTTTCTCCCATTCATAAGTTTCAGAGGAATTATCCTGCTAAAACTGCTTTTGTTCATAGACAGTCTTATCAGCCCTCCAAAGGTAAGTAAGTTCCTAGACATGTTTTTTTCTAACAAACCAACTAAGGCATCTAGACCTCAAAAAACGTGCTTTTAGGACAAATCTGCCTCTATTTGGCATTCTGCTGTCCTTTCCCTTTGGCCAGGTTCCCATGTCTCTTAGACTTTTTCTGTCACTCACTGTTTGGCAAAAGATTACTTCCGACTCTTGGGTTCTGTATATCATCTGTCAAGGCTGCTTCAAATACCTTCTCTTTTTGAGCATTCCTTAACCCCCATTAGATCAAATTCCCCATTTTTCAGGGGTGTTGTAGGGTTTACTGAATCAAGGCAGCATTCATCCCATTCCAGAGATCCTAAGGAGTACAGGGTTTTTTTCAGGATGTTTCTAGTCCCCAGAAAGGAGAAGTCCTGGATGCCTGTTCTAGACCATTCTTTTTTGAATATTTTTCTCAAGGTACCTACCTTTAGGATGGTTTCCCTCCAGAAACTGTTTCCCCTTTTGTTACCTTAGGTCTTTTTAGTTTCTCTGGATCTGAAATATGCCTGTCTTCATATTCCCATTCAGCCTCTATTCAGGAAGTACTTATTTTTCTCTGTTGCTTCCTCTCATTTTCAATACTGTTATTTGCCAGTTGGTCTTTCCACAGCCTTGAGGGTATTCACAAAGTGCCTGGTTCCAGTTATAGCTTTCCCCAGGCTTTAAAACCTACACACATTTCCTTATCTGAACAATCTGCTCCTTCAGGCTCCCTCTCCTTCCAGTCTCCTGCAGGAACTACACTTTGTCAGACTGTTGTTGCAGTCTGGGTTTCACCATCAGTCTCCAGAAGTCTGTCCTCTCCCCCTCTCAGCATCACATCTTTCTGGGTGGCAGGATGCAAACAGTTCCAAAGTTGGCCTGTCTGCCTGCTCCCATGGTGTTGTCTCTGATAACCTACTTCTAATCCTTATTAGCTCTGTATCTCATACCTGCCAGGGAATTTCTGAGGGCTCTGGGAGTCATGACATCCACCATGGGAGGTTGGCATAATGGTAAGGAGTTTACCTTACAGACACAAGGTGCAGGGTTTGATTCTCACATGGGGTAAATGGCTAGGCTTAAAATGGCTCACAAGGGCAGTTAGCCTAGTACTAATCTATGAATCTGTGAATCCCCATGCTCCCTTTGCCAAGCTACATATGAAGAGGTTTCAGTGGTACCTGTGATCAGTGTGGCTTCAGCATTGCCACCATCTGGAGTTCCCAATTCCCTTACTTCCCTGTCTCAAACTTCAGCTTCACTGGTGGATTCAGCCCATATCCATCAACCTAAGCATCCCTTTCCAGCCTCACCCTCGATCTCAGGATCTGTTTATAGATGCTTGAGATCAGGACTGGGGTCTGTTTCTGGCAGTATGAGGATTCAGGGTCTCTGGCCTCCTCATCAGTGACTGATCAAAGAGATGCAGACACTTATCATTGCTCTGCAGGCCTTCCACTTCCTTTGGTCTCCAGGCCCTTTAAGGGTCTATGCAAACAACAACACAGTCTTGTGGTACATCAACAAGCAGCAGATCATAAGATCTCCATTGCAGACTATCCCTTCAGGCCTGTGATCTAGCTATCCAACTGCAGTTTTTTCTTCAGGAAGTTTATGTTCCTTAGGGACAAAATCTGGTGGCAGACTCTTTGACCAGGTCCAAGGCATAACTTCATGAATAATTGTTTCACAAAGAGATGTTTCTGGAGATAGTACATCAGTGGGCTATTCCTCAAGTGGATCTTTTTGCCTCCCCTCTGAACAGACAGTTTCCTCACTTCTGTTTCAGTACCCCAAGTACTCTGTCTTGGAGTGTAGACGTCATGTCTTTTTCAGAAAGGGGATGTTCTTTTATGCTTTCCTTCCTCTTCCTCTTCTTCCCTGGGTCCTACATAAGATCAAATGAACTCTGCAAAAATATTGTTCGCAACTCCATTTTGGTCCAGACAGCACTGGTTCCCTCTGCTTTTTCATATGGCCAGGGGCAGTTATCACAAGTTACCTCACTGAATGGATCTTCTCACACAAGACAAGGGGTCTCTCCTTCACCCTCTTCGGCAAACATTTCAGTTGACACTTTGGGTGATAGGGTTTTACTCTCCCTTCAACACCAGTTTTCTGAGGATGTGCTTAAGGTTTTGCAGGAGGCCAGGAAACCCAATACCAGAAAATCATATATGTCCAAATGGAAGATATTTTCTGTTTGTTGCTTTAAGCTTCATCAGGATCCCTTTTCGATGGGGGTCCTTCTAGTTCTGTGTTACTTGTGTGAACTGCTCCATGCTGGCTTTCCATATTCTTCTGTCAAAGTTATCTGCTTGTGTACCTTTAAATCCACTCATTTTGAGTTAAACAATTAAACAGGTTAAACAATTCCAAAAATGCATATTCCACATCAGCCCCCCAAGAAAGCCCATCCCTCCTTCTTAGGACCTTAATTTTGTTCTCGAGAAATTGACACAGGTTCCCTTTGAACCTGATGCTTCTTCTTCTCTGCAACATTGTAACTAGAAGACTGTTTTATTGGTTGCCCTCACCTCCACCAAGAGATTTTCTGGACTCCAAACCTTGATGACTATTTCCCGTTTCTTGATTTTACAGAGGGACAGGGTGTCTCTGCATATTAATCCTTCTTTTATGCCCAAGGTGGTCAATGAGTTGTCCCTTTATCAGTCTGTCCAGCTTCCTTTCTTTTTTCCTTCTCTGCAGTCTGTTAGTGAGAAGGTTCTACACACTCTGGATCTTCATAGACAGCTCAGGCATTATTTAGTCAAGACAAAGGCCATACACAAATCTGAGCAAGTTTTTTTGTTTCTTTTCATTGCAGGGCATTGGGCTTGACAGTTTCTAAGCAAACCATCTCCTCCTGGATTTCAAAAGCTAACAGCTTTCTGCCTCTATTCAGACCCATGCTATCAGGACAGTGCCCTCCTCTGGGGCTTTCTTCAATGGATTGGACACCAGTTCCATCCCTGAAGCTGCTCCTTGGCCCTCTGTACACACCTTCACTAAATATTACAAGTTGATTGTCATTACCAAAGCCAGGGTGGGTTTTGCCAAAGCTATCCTTCATGGGTTTGTGGAGGGTTACTCTTTGCCTTCCTCCTCCCCTTCCTTATAGTAGCTTTTGTATACTCCAACAGGTTATGAATACTGCCACAGTGATATGGAAGGACATCATACAATTATGCAAAACCTTACCATAACAGTAAATGTCCTTCTCTTCCATGTTGCAGTATTAAATCCCTATCTCCTGCCCATTTTTCTTCCTTTTTTTCTGTTGGGAACAACTGCCTGGATGAGAGGTCTTTGCCATTTTCCTTAGGCATCTCCTTTTCCTCAGATGTACATGTTCTCCTTTACTTCATTTGAGTTTGGAGCATCCATACATCACCTTTATGCCCTGTGCTGATGTGACGAGCATATGTCTGTTGGATAAGCTGGTAAGAATTAAAGGCTTTAGTACAAACATAGGGCTATTCTTGGCAGGGGATCCCATAGATTATGAATACTGCAACAGTGAAGAAAAGGCCATCTACTGCTATGGTAAGATTTTACACAGCTGTACCTTCTCTGTATTACCCTTTGGGGTATCCACTCCTCCAAAGTTCAGAAAGTGTCTAGCTCCAGTGATAGCCTTTTACAGACTGAAAGGTATTTACATGTGCCCTTATTTACGTGACTTGTTTATATTTGCAGAGTCTTTTTCAAAGTGTCAGTAATCTCTCACATGGGGAAGAGATCTCCTTTGCAGATTCAGTTTCCAAGAGAACATTCAACAGTCTTGTCTAGTTTCATCCCATAGAACAGTAATAGATAAAATAACAGGTTTTTCATCAGCATGCATTTCTAAATGGTATGAAGTCTGAAACTCAAATGTCTGTCATTTTTTAGTGACTTCACTCCTTAATGATTTGCTAGAAAACAACAAATTGTATGAGAAATATGAGATGAAAATCTGGGCAGTTGAGTGGTATGGTTTAAAGAACTTTTCGTTCACAGAAAAAAGTGAGTCTATACCTAGATTTATTACTGAGTTTTTCAACTCGGTCGAGAACTTCAACAGTGAGATTTCTCAGGATTTTGGGATTCATGGCATCTGTGATACCCATGAGTCCTCTTTTAGTGGCACATAAAATCTGTATGGTCCCAACATCAACACCCCTTGATTCTTCAAATTCCAGTTTTGGGATTTGTAAAAAGGGAACTGCTTTGGTAAAGAAACCACTTTTATCTAAATCCAGGCTCTCATTCTCTCTTCCAGCTACACTACAGTCTGTAACTACAATGCCTCACACTTTGCTTGGGGGGGGCTGTGTTTTGGGGGAAAAAGTGCAGGGTCTTGGGTACAAAAAAGACAGAGGCACATAAACATCAAAGAGATGTTGGCTTTAATAAATACGTTCAACTTCCTCATCTGTAGTCCCCAGGCTCACTACAGGTGATCACTGACAACACCACAGTGATGCCATATGTAAACAGATGGGGGGGGGGGGTCCAGATCATACCCTCTTTGTAGATTAGACATGGTAGCCTGGAATATAGCAATTTAGAATAATCTCACACTACAGGCTTCCTACATTTCATTAGAGCAAAACTGTGTATCAGGAAAGTTTTGCAAAACAAGGACAGACCGTTATGAATTGAAATTGAATCTCAGGTCTTCCAGGATTTGATCCAACTGTGAGAATCACCTCAGACAACTATCTGCCTGTATTCACAACAAACAACTGGCATAATTCTACTACATAACTCCTAGCAAGCAGGCCTGGAAGACAAGATGCTTTCTTATTTCTGAGAATGGGAATGTATGCCTTTCCACCATTTCCCTAATATCCAGGGTCATTCTGAAGATTCATAAAGATTCTCCAAAGATCATTATAGTGACTCCCTGATAGTCTAGGCATCAGTGTTTCTCCTTTCTTTTGGAAATGGCCAAGAGCAATTGCCAAAAGTTTCCCAACAGAGTAGACCTACAAATACAAAACAGAACTTGTTTGTTACACCCCAGTTTGAAACGTCACCTGACTGCCTGCATTACAGAATTTTAATATTTCTTAGGCACCTATTTCCTGAGGACGTGTAGTAAGTATTAAAAGAAGCAAAGAAACCTGCTACTAGGAAATCATATATTAGCTAATGGAAAAGATGTTCTAGTTGGTGCCACTTTAAAAACCAAGACCCATTTAAAGCTAGCATTTCTCTAGTTCGACCATATTTGTGTGCATTATTATCCTCTTGCCTTTCTTATTCCTCTACCAAGGTTCATCTTTCATCCATTAATGCATGTGTGCTCATAGATCCTCCGTTTTAAATGTACTCTCATGTTAAGCTTTTTTTGAATGGGGATCTATGACCTAGAAAACAGGTGGCTCCTCTTTGTGATCTTAATTTTTTAACCTTATTTATTTACAAGTATAACTATCATCCATCCAATATTGCATAAATTGCTCAATTCCTGCCTTCTCTTAAATCTCACTAATTCTCCAAAACATTATTCTGTGTATATTGTTCACACAATTTGTATTTTCTTTCTATGCAATTCATTCCTACACTTTTTCTAAAGATACTACTGCCAGTTATTTTATCTCTGTTACAATATTTAACACTTCAAATACATTTGGAATACGCTTTGAGTTCCATTTTCTAGTAATTGCTTTTTAGCAGCCAACAGGATTAAACTTAGCAAGTCTATACTATGTCTAGGCAATTCAGATCTTGCATCCCAGCTCAAAAAATAATTTCCTTAGTTACGTTCATTTGCTTAGCCAATATTTATGACAGAATACTCTGCAGGGAATTTTTGAAGTCTGCCATCTCATTATATTCCCAGAACATATGTTCCCTGTTACCTCTTTCTTGCACATCACACCTCCAATATTTGCCATCTACCTGAGGAAAAATCTTACATCCTCTAGATTTTGTTGCATACTTTGGAGTGAAACATATGTCCACTCATTCTTTCCTTGTGAACTGCTTATCCAATCACTCTTCCCAACCTCTTCTAACCTCCTCTGATTCCTGTAGTTATCTTACAATATTTTACATGCCCTGCTAATTATTCCTTTTTTAACATCAACTTCTGTTCTAGATTCAACTAAAAACTCTACCAAAGCAGGCCTTTCATTTAGGATTTGCCTATCCCTTTCTTTTTGTTTATACTCAAATATCAGTCTCTGATAGGGAAGACAGTTTCTAGCCTATAGTCCAAATGTCTTCTTAGCTTCTTCCCTTTCTTTTACCTTTCCCCTTCTAGATTATTTGCTCATAGTACCTTGGTTACTTTGCTAGTTTTCTCCAATAAATTCCAGCCCTCTCTTGCCTTTTCTTTGTAGCCCTAGTAGCAGTCATCCCTATTGGCAAAATTTCCTTTCTCCATTCTCAAGTTGGCTTAGTTCTTAGAATACTACCTGCTACTTTACAAATATAATATTCTATAAGGTTGTAGTTATTCTGCATTCCACTGTCTTGTTATTTCTTGAATTCCCCCCACCCCGATTTATCATCATCCCTTTCCACTTTGAATTCTAGCTTTCTGCTTGTGTTATGTATATGATCCTTAAATTTGTAGCTGTAAAATATCCCTTCAAATCATGTACTCCTAAACAACCCTGTTCTGTTGGATCAATTTATCCCACTTGACCTTTGCCATCTTCTTCTTCTCCCAGATAAAATCCTTCAACTCTCTATTAATTATTGTCCACTATTTCATACAAATATGCCTGACCTGTATATAAAACTGTGGAATAAAATATTTACAATGCTTGTATCATGCTATCTATATCCATAAACAATAGCTTACATTTTCTCAGTTTTTGTATTACTCTTTGTTTAGTCTCTTCCCAAATATTCCAAGCTGCCATAACAGAATCCTTTTTAATTCATACTCCTAAATACTTCATTTTATTGTGTTCCCATAAATATGGGTATAGCTGGAACAATTCATGCCTCAGTATGTAGTTTATAGCTATAGCCTTTGTTTTATTTTTATTTATTTAATTATTATTTTATTTGTTAATGTTATATCCCAAAAATATCTGAAATTGTCTCAAGACGCTCCACAACAATGATATGTCCTTTTCTGGTTTATCAGGTAGAGAATAATATCATCTGCAAATAAAGCCAACTTTTCTTGACTACTTACCAGTTATATCCTTGAATGTCCAAGTCCTTTCTTTTTTTTTTTTTTTTTTGCAAATGGCTCTAAATATAATTCAGATAACAAAGGGAAAATTGAACACCCTTGCCTATTAACTCTGTTCAGACACAACTTGTCAGAAAGAAACCCTCCCATTTTAATTTTTGCCTCCAATCCCTCATATATCCTGATAATTAAACTTACCGTTGTATCAGGAAATGCCCTACTCATAAAATCCCAGGTTACTCTGTTGAATGCTTTCTCTATATCAACATTAGTATTTTCTTATACTCTGCTTCCATCTGGATCATTATTGTTCTTTTCATATTATCAAATGTTTACCTCTCCTCCACAAAACCACATTGATCAATGCTGGCAACACTTTTGGCATTCTTTTAGCTATTATAGAAATAAACACTTTATATTCATGGTTTAAAATTGAAATTGACCTATATGAAGCTTGTTCTGGTGGATCTTTACCATCTTTAGTTATCATAGCCCTATTCTTCCAGGATGCTGGCGCTTCTCCTCCTTTTAAAATACTGTTAAACAAAGCCTTCCAGATCTTTAGCACTTTCTTCCTCTTAGCTTCCAAACTTCCACAGGGATACCATCTACTCCTGGAGATTTTCCTGTAGATTGATTGCACATCACCATTTTTATTTTCTCTCCTTCTATCTTTACTGTTAATTGCTGAGGCTCATCTACCTCCAACCTTGGCATACTTAAGTCTTACCACTGGTATTAACATTTGTGCTCTGTCTTGATTTCCAAATTTCTCTGCTTTATATAAATATTCATAAAATTTTTAATATATTTCTGGTTATTTTTCTTGTTATAGCCACCCTAAGTTTGTCAACAACCCTTTCTACTTTCTGTTCCCTAACTCATTGTGCTAAAAAGTTTTGTGATCTGGGGTTCTTGTCAAAAAACAGTTGCTTAACAGCAGTCTTTCTAAACTCATGCATATTATCCAGATACTCCCATATTTTCTCTTTAGCACTCTGCAATCATGCCTCTTCCTGTTCTGTGAGATTTCCCTTATTCTACAGTACTTTAACTTTTGTCAGCTCCTCCAGTTTCCATCACTTCTTAACCATATATATTTTTCTTTTTTTCTACTCTATTTTTAAGCTCCTGTTTCATTTTATCCCACTCACTAGCTATAACTTCTGAAGAAATTTTTGTCTTCTCCTAATGATACTCAATTTCCACTACCCATTTCTTAAATTCCTCTCATCTGATGTTGTCAATCTTCATTTATTCTTGACTGATGGGTTCAGTTCCAACTTGGCTGTTGTACAAAACTCACACCAGCCAAAAACTCTCAAGCTAAGGCACTACCCATACTGCCTCTCTTCCCATTACCACAGATCTCGTTTGCCGCATAGAAAATTGGATGCATCAGCCGATGCTCTCACCTAAGTGCTTAAAAGTTTTCTTATTGCTTAATTATACTATTTCAAAATGCTTTAATACCTTTAATCTTATTGTCGTTTAAGTCCTTTTTGTGTGATTCATTGAAGCTTTCTACCCCCGTTTTTTACCTCAGGGTATTTCTCCTTTACCATTGCTGGTATTAAGCCTCTCCTTCCCTCTTACCATTGGTAACCTTTCCATACCATTGTTGGTATTTTTTCTCCTACTACTTTCCTTTCTTCACCCTTTTGGGTATTCTATATATACCATAGTTGGTATATAATTAAAAAAAAGGCTTTTATTTTTCTAAACTTTTTTCTTCCCCCTTTTCACTACGTGTGTGTGTGTGTGTGTGTGTGTGTGTGTGTGTGTGTGTGTGTGTGTGTGTGTGTGTGTGTGTGTGTGTGTGTGTGTGTGTGTGTGTGTGTGTGTGTGTGTGTGTGTGTGTGTGTGCGTGTGTGTGTGTGTGCACGTGAGTGAGTGTGTGTGCATTCCATGTGTTTTTGACAAGACATGCCAGAGAAACAATAAGGAATGTTCAAACAATGTAAGAACTGTGGCAGAAAGATGCTCAGTTCTGATGGGCATCTTTCTTGCGTTTATTGTCTGGGTGTCCCTCATCTTGAAATTCAGCCTCCTTGTGATATCTATAAAGGCTTTAGTGCCTGAACTCTTGCACTGAGATGTAACAAGTTAATTCTCAAAGGCTTATTAAAATGTCCCTTTGATGAAGCTCTTTCTGAGGTGAAGACTTCAAAATCTTCAAAGTCTGAGACAAAAAAAAATGTGTCATTCTGTACCATCTTCTCCCAAGATACATGACTCCAAATCTCAAAAATTCCCGGTTCCGACAGTTTAAAGTTCCAAAAATGTCATTGCCTTCTGCTCCGGTACCGAAAACAACAAAATAAGTATCGGTGCCATCTACTATTGATCTTACACAATCCCCTTCGGTGCCGACGACCTCTCAGGCAGAGACAACTGTTATATCTAATCATTTGTTTCTATTTTCTCCCTCTATTCAGCAGACCATGGTGCCAAAGGTCAATGTTATAAGAACCGCCCAGACCAGATATTCCCCTTCAATAGACCCCTTTTTGGGTCAACAGCTGAGTCCCTTTATGGAAAGACCTGAACCTCCTTCAGGAATGTCAACAGTTCCTCCAGGTGTCTGACAGAATTGGATGTAGTCAGATTAGTGTATCAGCTCTTGGCAGCCAGAGGCCTCCCTGCACTCTCTCAGACCTCCTTCCCTCCCAGAGGAGAGGCATACTCTCCCAGGACTCCTACATATATTCCTCCTGCAACCTCCCCCCAGGTCTTGGAGCCCATTGCTTTGACGCTCCAGGTGCCAACTGTTTTGGTGCTTATAGTGGATCTTACCTCGGCATTGAAATCTACTCTGTGGTCTTCGGCTCCTTTGGAACCGTCACACCCATGGGACTGTGACTTGGTTGCCGGTTCCAGAATCCTTGGATTGGCTCCAGTTGTTTCTATAGTGCCATCTGTGGCTCTTGGTACCATGGTAGTTTCAAGTCCTCTCTCAACTCCTACACTGGCGAGCGGCTCATCAGAGCGGGGTGTGACCCAGGCTCCGTGGTTGTCTTTCTCACTTCTGGGCTCCCATCCCTCTTCAGGCAGGCCTGCCTTCCAGATTATGGAGAGAGCTTTAGCCTCAGCAGGCTCCCAGTTGGTTCCATCCCCATTGGAGTGCCATATTTTTGTTCCCTCTATTTTGCAGCTGCCACAATCTGCTACATATGAACAGTGAGCACAACAGCAGCAAGATACCCTAGTTCAGGGTCCCCCATCTTCAAAGTCCCCTGAGGAGCCACACCATCAGAGATCATGCAAGAGGAAGCACCTGGATTCCCCAGAAGAATCAGTCACTGAGGATACAGATTATGATGAAGGGGAAGGGTCCCCACGGTCACCCCCTGAAGATGTCTCCTTTGGAGATATCCTGCAAATATTAAAACAGAGGGGTGATTAGAAGTCCTCAAGCCTATCCTCTGAGGAATCCGTTTTCTTGCAAGCTTTTCATGCCCATCCATCTACTTCTTGGGAGAACCCGCCCGTTGATGATCTAATCAAGTTGATTGTTCAGCATGCGTGTAAGGCTCCTGACACCATAGAGCCTATTTCCTGGAGATTGGACAAGATTCTTTCAGCCCCAGATGATCAGCCCCATTGGTCTAAGGGTCTAGCAGTGGATCCCATGGTTGTGGTGGTGGCCACCAAAGAGGAACTCGCCAGAGAGAGTTCAACTATCCATCCTCCAAACCGAGAGTCCAGGACAAGGGACAGATTTGGGAAGTGGGTCTTTGCTTCATCGACCTTTGCTATTCAGTCCTTGAACTTCTTGGCACACTTTACTAGACTCCAAAGGGATCCGATAACTGAGCTTTCAGACATCCTTGCAGGAGCAGTGTCTGACGAGGTTCAAGATAAGGTTACCTCTCAGCTTGCCACCCTGGAGTCCATCTCAAATTTGTCTATGTGGCTTATTGCTCATACAGCCAAAGGGACATCTAGAGCAGCAGGTACAGGCATTGCCATTAGGCACTATGCCTGGATGTGCTTGTGAGATTTTGTAGACCCCTTCAAGTCTGCCTTTGTCAATGCTCCTGTTGATGCTACCTCATTATTTGGCTCAAAACTTAGAGACACGTTGGCCAGGTGTGAAAAGGATGGGAAGACCGTTTCTGCTGGGGGCATGCATTTTTCCACTCCACAATGACCTTACTCCAGCAATCAGAGGTGTGGAAAAATTTGGTTCAAGAAGACCCAAGGGCCTTTTTGGGACACATGGTGAGTATTCCCCCTGGGGCAGAGGGAGGAACTCTTCTGGAAGATGGCTCTTCCCATGGCAGATTCCTGGGTGCAGACAGTAATTACCAGAGTTTACCCAAACCTCAAAGGCAAATCCCTGATGTTCCACCCAATCAGAGGGATCTAGCAGCACTAGAAGTTCAACAGCTGCTTCATAAAAGAGTTATCCAGCTAGTCTCACCAGGCCAGATAGGATCTGGATTCTACTCAAGATTATTTTTAGTGCCAAAAAGACAGGGGACTGGAGGCCAATCTTGGATCTCAGCCTGTTGAACAAATTTGTGCAGCAGACAAAATTCTGGATGGTCATGGTTCAGTCTATCATTCCCTTTCTAGAGAAAGATGATTGGATGTGCTCTATAGATGTACAGGATGCATATTACCACATAAAGATGGACAAGCGCTCCAGAAGATATCTCCACTTCCAGCTAGGAGTCAGTTATTACCAATTTTGAGCACTGCCCTTCGGCCTCACCACAGCCCCCAGGATGTGCATCAAATGGATAACAGTCATAGCAACTCACTTGAAACTACAGGTATTCCATGTGTTTTCATATCTGGACGACTGCCCCCTCCAGGCATCTACTGCGTTGTGCCATAGACTTTGTTCTACATCTTGCCGAAACTTTAAGCATTTTAGTCAACAAAGAAAAATCATAGCTGTCTCCCACACAGGATCTGGAATTTATCAGAGCAAGACTAAATACAACATCCTGTGTGGCCTCCCTTCCTCTTCACAGGTTGTTAAAGCTAGGATCACAACTACAAATTATGCTCTCCCAACACAAAGTTCCTGCTTGTCTAGTACTACAACTTTTCAGATCCATGGCAGCAATAATAACCTTAGTTCTCATAGTGAGGTATCACTTGAGGCTGCTTCACAGTGGTGATTTCTAACACACCCCTTGTCCCATCCAGTCTTGATCACAAATCGCTGCAAAAATTATTTATCTTGGTGGATGAAGCCAGAAGAAAATTTATGGAGTCATCCTCCCCCCTTCAGCCCAAGGTCATAGTGACCACGGATGCTTCCCAGATGGGGGGGGGGGGCAATTTTTGGGAAAGACTGTCCAAGATACTTGGTCTCCACAAGAGGCCAATTTGCACATCAATGTCCTGGAACTGAGGGCAGTGCTTTTAGCGTTGCAAGCATTTCAGTCTGCCCTTCCTTCAGGGACAATTGCTATCCAATCAGACAACATGTCTATAGTCTGGTATATCAACAAACAGGGGAAACTAGATCCTACCCCTTATGTTGGGAAACCCTAAGAGTTTGGCAATGGACAATCACCTCCAACCACTTTCTGATAGCAGTGCATATCCCAGGGAACTCCAACATGATTACAGACAAACTGAGCAGGTGTATCCTTCTTCTTCATGAGTAGTCTCTCAATCCCAATGTAGCAATGAAGATCTTTTGGTGATGGGGCCAGCCTTACTGCGATCTGTTTGCCTCTCCCATAAACCACAAATGCAGCACTACTTTGCCCTAATTCCCTCTCGCAGGGAGTCCCCGAAAGATGCACTTCTTCAAGATTGGCCTCCGGGACATCTGTATGCTTTTCCCCCTGTTCCACTAATTCCCTAGTTTATGAGGAAAGCCAACGGTTGAGAAGCAAAGTGATTCTCATTGCACTTTACTGGCCCCATCAAGTCTGGTTTCCCTTTCTTTGGCCTCACCTGGTTCACCACCCGTGGACCCTAGATCCAACCCCGGACCTGCTGTCTCACCCTCAGGACTTAGTGCATCCCAACCTTCAACATCTTGGTTTCTCCAATTCCAGTAACTGTCAGGCAGAACAACTTGTCCTCCCCAGTGCAGAAGATACGTCTGGCTTCACATAAACCATCCACCAGAAAAATGTACCTAAATAAATGGAAAAGATTCCCTGTTTGGATGTGTATAAATGGCATTGATCCTTTCATGGCAACAGTTGATAAGATCCTGGAATACATAGCCACCTTATTTCAGTTGGGAGCCTCAACTTCAACAATTAAGGTTCATCTAGTTGCCATTTTGAATTTTCATAACGGTTTTGATGATCATTCTTTAATGTCTCCTCACCTGTGCAAAGTTTTTCTTAAAGGCGCTCAGCATTTAAAACCCCCTTTCAAAGAACCGGTAGAGCCTTGGAAATTTACCTTAGTTTTACAATGCTTAGTTTGTTAGCCCTTCGAGCCAGCAGCACTTGTGACCTCAAGTTTTTATCTTGGAAGACCCTATTTGTAGTGGCTATCACATCTGCTAGGAGAATTTCAGAGTTACAGGCTTGCTGTGTGAATCATCCTTATATAATCTTCCACAAAGAAAGAGTATCATTCATAACCAATTCCTCCTTCCTTCCAAAAGTTGTATCAGAGTCCAATATCAGCCAGACGATAGACTTACCAGTCTTCTTTCCAATATTTTCAAACAAAGGAGAGTACTGTTTGCATATGTTGGACATCCACAGAAAATTAGCTTTCTATTTGGACAGAACAAAATCCTCTAGAAAATCAGACCAACTATTTCTATCCTTTTCAGGTACCAGATTGGGCAAACCTGTATCAAAGGTCACCTTGTCAAAATGGTTAAGAGACTGCATTACCTTTATATACAACCAGAATAAACTCAAACTACCAGCAAAAGATAGAGCTCATTATACAAGTTCTGTTTCCACTTGAGTGGTCTTCCATTCCAGAGCTTCTATGGAAGACACATGCGCATAAATGTCTTCAGTAATCTACCCTCTTTTTCCCTTCTACATTCCCTAGATATATCCTCACTGTTGCTGAAAGCTGATTATTTCTCCCAAAAATTTGTTAAGCTCCATAACAGCAGTTTTAGATAGAATATAAATACATGCCAGCATAATCCTCTTCCCTTGCCACAAATCTACCATTATTAACATTTTTCCCCTCTTCCATCACTGTTAGAGCTGTTCCAGCAATTATACTCCCCTTTTTCTATGTCCCTGATACTCTGCTAAACATCTGTCCTGAAATCCTTTCTTTATCAAATTCACATGCTCACTTCATTCCAAATGTGTCTACTGTGACATTGCTATTTGCACACTGCATTTCTTAATATAATACAATACTCTTTCCTTTTTGTCTATACTTGTGAGGCCATTAAAATTCCAACATAATATGGATAGTGTAGCCATTATGATATCTATTTATTTATTTATTCCTGACATTTGATTACCGGGAAAAGCCAACTGGGTAGAAGCCCATTTTCAGCAGATGCCCGGGGAGAAAAGCTCCACATTATTATAAAACATTTTAAGAACAATAATTTTTCAATCTTCAAAAATAAAACAAAAACATCTGCAGTTTAAATAATTATAACAAATTAGACACAGTATAAAAACATTGGTTAAGAATCGGTACAAATTATATGACAATCATTTAATATTTAGATAAATTTTAGAAAGTTTGTAGAGACATTAAAGGTAAGTTAGTCTAATACAAACAGGTGTTGCAATAAGAAGTAAGGGAAAACATGTTTATGTTATTTAGAGAGAAAGTCAGGGAAGATAATTTGATAGCAGTAAGGAAGTAAGTGAAGAAGGAAGAGTAAGGAGGCATAAGGAATTGAAAAGTTATTTGCTCACATTTAGTGATACAATTTATCCTAGTTTTGAGCATGAACAGAGCCAGATTTTAGCTAGGAAATCTTTTACAGTGGGTTTGAAAGATGGGAGAGAGGACATCCAGCTATGTAAAAGTACGAGAAAACATATCAACTCGACATATGTTATACTCTGTGCACTTTTACACCCCATCCTCTACTTCAGGTAAGGAGTTATTATTCACACCTATTGTATATGACAGCTTTTTAAATGTCTATTTCCAGATTTTCAAGGTTACAACAAGAAACTACTAAAAAAGCAAAAAAGAAAATGCCACCAGAGCACCAAGAACTGAACTCAAAACATAAAATAAAATGTTTTATTTTATGTTTTGAGTTCAGTTCTTGGTGCTCTGGTGGCATTTTCTTTTTTGCTTTTTTAGTATTTCCAGATTTTGTGTGACATGCACCCAATAATGTCTGGCAGGTTGTTCTTTCATACAGTAGTTTCTTGATATCTCCATATAAACCCGTGTCACATTTTGTAAGACTTGTTTTACTGAAAACACTCAAACAAAGAAAAAACACACCCTTAAAACCTATTAACAGCAATAACTGAAAATGCTGTACTGTATTACATACAATTTATGTAATGAAATGTTTTATACAAATACTGTTAAGGACAAAAATTGTTTTTCTTACAGTTACTTTTTTTCCTTTCCATTTAATGTCCTTCCAGACATTAATGACATGAAGTGGGATGTATGCTTTTCAGTCCCTCACAAGTTTAACAAAATCAACAAACATCCAATCTTTCCATTTTTACTTATAAACAATATTCCACAAATGTGATTGATGCTTTATAATCCCACGTTTATTCACAAATTCCAGTGTCCATTTCCCAACCTCAGACCCCATTTCAAGTCCAGGGTACTCTCACTTCTTCTAGTCAATTCCTGTGCTTTTTCCTCAAGCACTTTCCTTTGGAACATTAGGAAAGGTTTAATTGGCAAAGTCTCTCTATGGGCTTTATTATCAGAAGAGTGAGAAACAGAGTCCTCTTCTGTTTATTGGCTCACTTTTTGTTGGGCAGATTTTGTATTTCCTCCTTAGCCTGGTCTGCATCAAAAATAACTTTGATCCTACAGGAAAATATTCTGAAGGCAGCTGGACACACCAGCCTGAATCTCACACCTGCCTATTCACATTCACTGTTTGATAGAATAAATGTGCTTCTCTTCTGCCTGGTGTACAGTGAATAATCATTTTCCAAAAATGCTATACTGTCTCTAACTTTTAATACTTTTCTCTTCTGCCACAGTTTTGTCAGGATCAATTCTTTCTTCTGGTATGATTGCACTTTTACTAATACAGGTCTTGGCTGCTTTCTCATGGTCAGATTTGAAGCATGTACATGATGTGCTCTTTCAATTAATAATTCTGCTGTGGAATACCAGTCCAGGTGCTTATGTCTGCTGTCATAAAATTAATACAGTCCATTTCTCCCAGTCTCTCTGGTACAGCAGAGAATCTCAGGTTTTCTCAGTGTTCTCTGTTCTCTATCATTTTTTGAAACATCTCTTATTGAGCAGTCTCATACTCAGCCACCCCTTTTTCCATTTTGATCTCTGATTTTTTTGTTGCAGTTTTATTAGTTCATCTGAATATTTGTTTAAGGCTTCTTCCATTTTTCCAGCTTTTTGTTATTTGAGTTTATATACTCCTTCATTGTTTCATTTATCAGCTCTGAGCACATTTGGTTTATTTTTTCCTCCATATTACTTAAAGTCATGTCTTGCACCCAAGCTGGAACTTGAGCTGCTCTTTAATGAACAGCTGCAGTATTCTTCCTAGTCAGTGTTTTCTCTTCAAGTTTTCTAGTTAATTTTCTTTCAGGCTCTCCAGTTTCTTCTTTTCTGGCATCCAGGCAATGCAATTACTAGCTAGTTACTGAATTTACTAAAACTGGCAAAGTTACTAGCCCTTATCTAACTTTCTTTTTTCACAATGGGCCAGTTGAAATTATGCTGTTGATCAATGTGCAGCCATCTTGAAAGCCTCTAGCTTAATTTTGTTTTGTAAAAATTAATAACTTCTCCATTTGAACCAGCTCATTGAGCAGATTTGAGGGTCTTAAAATGGAAAAAAAAACAATGTTGCTCCTTGCTCTGACTTCTGCAAGAAGAGTGTTTGAGTTGTAAACTCCTCTGGTAGGTCAACCTTATCTCATTTTCTGCAAAAATAGACTTTCTTTGAGAACAAATCCTTCATTTATGCATAAAGTTGTATCCACTTTTACTTTGAGCCCAGGTAGCTATCTCCCTGTCTTCTTTCCAGAACCTAAAATGAGAGGGAGAGGATTTTTCATACTCTGGATGTCCACAGACAATTCAGATGCTATCTTTACAGAATTATAACCTACAGAAATTCTATTCAGTTGTTCACTTCATATGAAGGTATAAAAAAGATAACCAGTGTCAAAGTAGACAATTTCCAAATACTTGTCTAATACTATTTCCTTTTGTTACTCCCACCATAATAAGGTCAAGGCACATTCTACAAGGGCCTTGGCTTCTTCAGTGGGTTATGGAAAGGATAGACTGTAGAAGTATTTTAAAGGCAGCAAATTGGTCCTCTGTACATACTTTTACAAAGGACTACAAACTAGACTCCTTTTCCAGCAGACTTTGCTAGGATCATTCTCTAGGGGTACTTGCGCCCTCATCGTTCCACTCCCATTTTTTCTAAGCTTTGGTATTCTACCCATATAGCTTAGGCTACTGCAGCACTGATCTAATGATGAACATAGTACAGCTGTATAAATAAACTTACCATAATAATAGATGTTGAAATAGATCACTTCTGTGTGGATGCTCCATCCCACCCCACCCCTGATTTTTATATGTTTTTTTTTTGTTTGCTGGAGTGAAAATATTGATATTTACATACCTAACCTCTTGCATTGCACTAGCCTCCCTCTTTCAGTTAGCATGAAAGCTTTCAAGGGCTTAATGTCCCAACCAATCATTTTCTCCCTCTCTAGTTTGTGCTTTCAATGGTCTGTCTGTACAGAAGGTGCCTTTAAGCTTTGGAAGCAGCCTAGTTGTTATGTCCCAAGCAGAATATAACATGAATAGTTTAAGCTACTGCAGCAGTGATCTATTTGAACCGCTACTGTTATAATAACTTAAATTGCACAACTGTTCTCTTCCTCCTTCCACTCATGTACATGAGGCTTCCCAGGAAGAGTGTTATACTTTTGCACATGGCTTATTCAAAGTAATCCAGCTTCTACAGATTTCTTTTGCAGCTTCTACCCTTGTTAAGAAAAAAACTAACCCCTTCTTCCTCAGTAGAAGTGGCTGTATCTGACATTGAGGGCCTGAACTACACATCACAGTTATCCCACTCTTTTCTGTGTGAGTCAGAATCTGAAGACACCTTCTCTTCAGACTCTTCCAATGAAGAAATATTTTGGAGATACAGTCTGAAAAATGAAAGAATATTTTAAGTGGGTAGGTAAGGACCCCAAGAAAGATATTACGAGTTACAAAATATGGATTCCCAAAAACTATTGCCAATTCCTCCTGTTTTAGGAACTTTTCCCCCAAATTCCCAATCATTGTCCCCAAGAAACTTAGTATATTCTATAGAGTACCTGATGCACTTAAATTTCTTTATAAAGATCTTGTGCTAGACCCTGATAGTATTTATTTATTTATTTTTCTTTGATGGGGGGGGGGGCTTCCATGGCCTTTTGTATTATCAGTCCTCCCCCAAATGACAAAAAGGTCTATACATCTACCACTTCAATATTTAGGGCAAATAATTACCAAGCATACTTGTCTAAATATTTGTTTTATATTTTTTTGCAAATATGCATCAATACCTAGCTAGCCTACCCTAACTCATATGCTTAATCAGTCTTAATTGAAATGTTAAATTCTGCTTCCCAGGTTACTAAGCATTCAATTACGAGTGCTTATGACACAGTGGATGCTGTATCTAGTGCTGCTGCTACACATACAGTACTTCAGTAGTTCACAGGAAGGCCATGGTAAGGCTAACAAAATTCCCTGGTGATGTTGTCTCATTTACTAAATGCACCACTTGACAGGAGACCTTCTTTTTGGAAATTCTTCAACATAAATCATCAAGAAACTAAAGGAAAGGAGAAATTAATGCAAGGAGTCAAACAACTTTTAGTGTCACCTCTTCCAAAATACCAAAGGAATTCTCCATCTTCATTCATTTCCTTTGTTCAAAAGCCTTTTAAGTAATTCCAGGAAAAAATCTGCTGAACAGTAATATAAGAAAAAAAAATGACACAGTGACTCAAGGTAAGGAAAGTAAAGGGATCTCAAGCACAATACTTTAAAAAGAAAAAAAAACAGTGACCACCCTATACCTCCCCCACCCCCAACACTACCACAGTCTTCCTTCCTAAATTGCAGGCTGCCTCTCCTCTGCCTTCATCTCTGGAAACAACCTCAGTGCCTGGGTTCTAAAATTAATTCAGAATAGTTACAGATCACACTACATCTCTCTCTCTCTGATTCCCCTTCCTCTAAAGAGCAAAATCTAGCTGTTTCCTCAAATCCTTTTGGATTTGATGTCTCAAGGACTGATGGAATCAGATCTTCCATACCAACAAGGCAGAGTTTTTTTTCAAGGATGTTTCTCTTTCCCAACAAAAAAGACATAGAGATCTAGTTTGGATCTTTTAAGGCTAAATAGTTTTCTCTTGGTACCAAAATTCAATATTCTCACTTTGCAAATCTATTTCCTTTGCTTTTCACAAGGTTCTTCTTTGCACTTTAAACCGCAAAGATGCCTAGCTGCATATTAATGCACAAACATCACAAGTGTTACCTAAGATTATTTGCCTTGAGACTGCCCTTTCAGTTTACATTTTTGCCTTTTGGTTTTGTGCCCTGCCTCAGCCATAGACTACAGCAGACTACAAGACATTCAGTATTTTCTCTTGTTTCAATGACTGCCTCATTTCAGCTCCCTCTGTCCAAATCACTATAGCAGCACTTCATTTCACTACTCATCTGTTCAGCAGCCTGGGTTTCAAACTAAACTTAAACAAGTGTTTAGACCCTACTTAATAGGTTGACATTCCTAGAATGTCTTCTAGACACTTCTCATGTCAACAGCCTTCCTTCCTCCAGACAGAGTGTCCTCTTTTTATCTCCACTTCTTAAATCTGGTACATCAAAACATGCCAACAGCAAGAGAGTTAGTTCCTCAATGCTGTTGATTATATGGCTTACTCCATTCTAATGGTTCCATTTGCCAGATACCATATGAGAAAATCCAGTGGTACCTCAAATCAATTTGGGTCTAGCATCTTCCTCCTTCTTCCTTCCCAATTCCTGTTTTGAATTTCATGATGACGGAACTTTTATTGTGAGGCAAACAGGTCTTACTAAATCCAGGCCTCCCCCACTTCTTCTGCAAAGTCAGTCACAACAGATGGTTCAAACTTTGCAAGGGTAGCAGTGTTTCAAGGTGTCAAGGTCCAGGGAATGTAGGAGCCAAGCAGAAGCACATAAATCTCCAGGAGAAACCACCATAAAACATTTCTCCAAAGCCAACTTCACGCTTCTTAAGACAGAAGTGGCAAACTTCACGACACCCATGCTGATGGACAATAGAGGTATGATTGCTGAATCCTATACAAATGCACTTTATAAGCACTTACACGAGTGCATGGATTGTGTAATCCCTAACAGAACCGAGATGCTATCCTCCAAAAAAAGGAAGCCAATCTGGTGGTCCCCTGCCATAAACAAGCTCTACAACAGAAGAAAGAAACTGTTGCAAAAAAGAGTAAAATCCCATGATTGGAGAAAGTCCATGGTCAGCCTCAGTAAGAAGCTGAGATCCCTCATAATATCCTCCAAAGCTAGTTACAAAAACAAAATTGCCACTGATTCTAAAGACAACCACAAAGCATTTTATAGCTATGTTAAGAATCTCAATGGCAACACTCAAATCTGCTCTGAGTTACAGCACAATGGCACTAAATATGCAGAACCAACTGATATTGCCAACATCCTGGCAGATAGCTTCAGTGCTAACTTTACCCCTCTCTCACCCCCTAAAGGGCCCATCTCTATACCGGAAGAATGCAAAGTTCCTGTAATCACAGCTGCACAGGTAAAAGACACACTTTCCAAAGCCAAGAACACAGCATCCATGGGACCTGACAACATCCCAGGCTGCGTACATGAACTACAGAACAAACTGGCACCCCACCAAAGTACCATGTTCAATCATAGCCTCACCTCAGGCTTTGTGCCCACTGAATGGCACACAGCAATGGTTATCCCACTCCACAAAGGGGGAGCCACCACGGACCCTGGGAACTACCGCCCCATCAGCCTGACAAGCCTGGTCTGCAAGGCTATGGAATGTATCATCGTGGAACTTATAAACAATGACATTGGTAATCTCCAAACTCTGGACCCTACCCAGTTAGGGTTTGTAAAAGGCAGATCATGTCTCCTAAATCTGATAGACTTCTTTGAAGCAGTCACCAAAGCCGTAGATGAGGGTAAGGTGGTTGACACAGCATATCTAGATCTCTTCAAGGCTTTTGACACCATCCCCCACTCTAGAATTATAGATAAACTCACTAAACTAGGTATAAATCCCTATGTCACAAGATGGGTTGCCAACTGGCTCACTGACAGAACCCACACTGTGAAAGTAGCAGACTCTATATCCAACTTTAGACCAGTGACAAGTGGAGTACCACAGGGTCAGTCCTGGATCCTCTCCTGTTTGGTATCTACTTCTCTGAAGTGCAGGCTAACACAGAAGGTCTTTGGCTAACAAAGTTCATAGATGACTGCAAACTAGGAGCCATAATCAAAACTCCTAATGATGTGGACATCCTACAAAAGGGCCTCACTGAGACAGATGCCTGGTGTCAAAGCCATGGCCTTAAGCTCAATGCCAAAACGTGCATTGTCATCCCTTTTTGTAAAAATTCTGTACCCATGAACTACCACATAGGCGATAGTCTACTTAACACTGAAAGAGTGATAAGAGACCTTGGGACATAGGTGGACAGTAGTCTCTCCTTTGATAATCACATCACCACAGTAGTCAGGAAATCCTTCTATGTGGTACACCTCATCACAAAAGGTTTCTCATCCAGGAAAAAAGAGGTCATTGTTCCCCTCTCCTCATCACTCATTAGACCCATTCTAGAGTACAATGCCCCTTTTGGTATGTACTTCAGAAGACATCTACAGCAACTGGAAACGCTGCAGAAATACCTCACAAAGAAGATTACCAGCCTCAAACAGATGCCCTACACAGACCGTCTCAAAAAACTCCAGCTTTACTCTGTCACATATCGCCTACTCAGAGGCGATCTCTGCCTAGCATACAAAGCTATGTCAAACCCAGAGCTGTTAGACATGCTCCACTTAAAGAAATCCCAATCCCTCCGAGCTACACACTCTAGGGACCTAAACCTTGCCACCACAATAAACAGAATATGCTGGAGGGATATATTCCTGTCCCAGAGACTTGCCATACTCTGGAACAAACTACCTATCCATATCAAACAAAGCTCCTCATTAGCACTCATCAAGAAAAATCTTGATTGGTTGGGAGATAGGAAATTCACCCCAGGGATCACTTCTGTGGCTCTGCTTGACAGGGGCACAGGAAAATAATTTTCTTGGGTGGCAAAAGCCAGGATACCATTTGGCTAGGCTTGTATAGGCCCTAGGGCCAGTAGCCTAGTACCTACCTATGAACCTATGAGATGATAGCTCTAATAAAAGCCCTCAGTGCTCTAAACCAGCTGTAGAGTCCAGGACCATAGTGATGTAGTATCTAAACAAAAAAGGAGAGACAAGATCCTACCCCATTTGCAGACCAGCCATGACTATCTGTTCATGTTACATATTTCCCATCACAGGAGAACATATTAGCAGACTCATTACGCATATCCAGGATAGACCCTCATGAGCCGATATTACATCCAGAGGTCTTCCAGGAGATTGCCTACCTGTATGGAACTCCTCAAGTATATCTGTTTCTCTACTATCTCCAAAAGCAACTAAACCAGTTTTGTTCCAGGATATCTTGTAAAAAGGCCTATAATAAAGATACATTATTTTTCCAATAGATATGAATATACATCTATGCCTTTCCCTTTCCTGTGTTATGCAAGCTCTTCTCAAGATCAAGACAGACTTATCAAAGATGTTTCTGGTAACTCTGTTTTGGCCTGGACAACACCGTTATTCTTTTTTGTGCTTCTGGCTGGGGCAATTTCTAAAACTTCCTCACAAAGGTGGGTTTACTCACACAGGACAAGGGATTCCAGATCCATCCTAACATTCAAAGTCTCCACTTTTTCTTCCTTATTTCAAGTTAAACAGTTCCCAAAAGGGGCATTACACCTTAGACCACAACAGGTGACACCTCTTTTTGATCTTAATTTTGTGTTGGAGAAGTTAACTCTCTCCACCTTTGAACTTGCAACAAGTACTTCTTTAAAATGTCTTAAGTGGAAGACTGTTTTGCTCATTGCTGTGACTTTGGCTAGAGGAGTATCTGAGTGACATGCCCTAATGTTTACAACTTTTGTGATCTTTCAAAAAGAAAGGCTGAGTATGCAAACAAATTTACTTTGAAAACAAATCATTCATCTTACTGTGTTCTTTCCTGAACCCAAAAATGAAGAAAAAAAACTCTTCTTACATTAGACATTCACAGACAATTACTGTTTTACCTGAACATGACTTAAGATGTTAGGAAATCTAACTATCTGCTTTCTTTGCAGGCAAGAAAAGACAGCCAGTATCAAAACAAGCTACTCAGTTTTGTTACTCATAACATTATAAAAGACACCTCAGAAAGTCAAGGCTCAGTCTACCAGAGCTGTGGCTACTTCTGTGACTTTTTTTTTTAAAAGGATGAACTCTAGAATTATTCTAGATGCAGCTACTCAGTCTACACACTTTCAGTTGGTACTGCAAGCTAGAAATAGTTTTGAAAGCCAGAGTAAATTTTACTAAAGTTATTCTATATGAACTTCTAGATTCAGCCCTTCTCTATCATAGGATCGTAGGATCATAGGAAGTTACTAGGCTGTTGGCCCTGAGACCCTTACAAGCCTAGCCAATAATTTAGCCCATGTTCCAACAAGTCAGCACCTGATGCCCCTGTCCAGCAAGGACACAGGTGGAATCCCAGGGGTGTATTTACTGTTCCCCATCCAGTTATCCAGGTTGTGCTTAAAAATGGCTAATGAGGTCCTCTGCTTGACATGGAGTGGGATCCACAGAAGGGGGAGTCTCTGGGACACAAATCTGTCCCTCCAACAAATCCTCTTGATGTCACAGACCAGGTTGAGGTCGCACTTGCGGGTTACTCGAGTAGAGATAGACTTGTGGATATGCAGCAGTTCCACTGAGGTGGGGTCTGAGATTGCTTTGTATACCAGATAGAGGTTACCTCTGAGGAGTCTGTATGAGACTGAGTAGAGGGACAGGGCTTTTAGCCGATCTGTGTAGGGTAGATGTTTGAAGCCCTGCATTCTCCTATTGAGAAACCTCTATGGTCTCTCCAGATGCTGCATGTGCTTTGTGAGGTACATGCCAAAAGGGGCATTGTACTCAATAATGGGTCTTATAAGGGAAAAATACAGGGATGTTATGACCTCCTTGTCCGTGGATGAGATACTCTTACTAATGAGGTGGGCCATGTAGTAAGCTTTCCGTACAACAGAGGCAATATGGTGGTCAAAAGTTAGATTGCTATCAACCTAGGTGCCCAAGTCCCTCACAACTGATTGCATGCTTAGGACCTTGTTAGTAATATGATAGTTTGTGGGGATGTCACTCTCCCCAAAGGGGATGATGATGCATTTTTTGGCATTCAGTTTCAGGCCATGTTTTTGGCACCAATCATTTGTTTGGATGAGACCCTCTTGGAGGATGTCCACATCACTAGGGGAATTGATGACAGAACCCAGCCTGCAGTCATCTGCAGACTTGGTCAGCCATAGCCCACTGGTTTTGGCCTGCACCTCAGAAAAGTATATCCCAAACAACAGAGGCATCAAAACCAATCCCTGGGGTACACATCTTGTTCCAGGCCTACTGCTTGAGGTGGCTTCCCCTGTTTTGACTAGGTGGGTTCTATCAGTGAGCCAGTTTGCTACTCATCTGGTAACATACGGATTGATGCCTAGTTGAGAGAGTTTATCTATTATACCCATGTGGGGTATAGTATCGAAGGCTTTGGCCAGGTCATGGTAGGCAGTGTGTACCGTCTTCCCCTCATCCATGGCTTTAATGACTATCTCAAAGATGTCGACCAAATTTAACAGGCATGACCTCCCCTTGATGAAACCAAACTGTGTGGGATCGAGTGATTAGAGGTTGCCAAAGTCCTTGTTTATAAAGTCCATGATAATCCATTCCATGGCCGTGCAGATCAGGCTAGTTAGGCTGATGGGTCTGTAATTTCCTGGGTTGGTGAACACTCCACCTTTGTGCAAAGGGATGACAGTGGCTGTCCTCCACTTGGCTAGAACAAAACTGGTACTCAGGCTTTGGTTGAGTACCAGTACTCAGGCTTTGGTTGAATAGGGTGCCTAATAGTGCTGCACGTTCCTGCCTGAGTTAATGTAGGATGCAGCCTGGGATGTTATTGGATCCCATGGAGGCTGTACTTTTTGCCTTTGAGAGGGTAGTGATGACTTCAGCAAAGGGCAAATAAATAGATAATATGGAAAGGTGCTTCTGGCTTTACTCCTATAGTTGAATGTGACTGACTTATGGTCAGATTTGACTAGAGAAGGACTTACAATTGGTATGGAACAAAGCTGTCCCATGTCAGTAAGGACCAAGTCCAAGAGTCTGTTGCTCCTAGTTGGAGTCTGTATTAATAAAGTCTAAAAACTTATGGGCGTACATGCTAGGGGATGTATAAGTCTCCAAGTTTATAGAGGTGTACCTGGAGTCTCCTAGGTGAATGGTGCTTGGCTTGATTCATAAAAACTTCATAATTGTCATGTACGAGGCATGAGCCAGAGGGGCACTAATGGAGGAATCCTGTACCTGCCAGTGATATGATCTGGGGTTTTATTAATATTAAGATGGATGTGGAGTAGTTTCAGGTCATTATCCTGTACAATGGGTGTGGAGGTCGCCTTTTGTATAACAAATATAGAGACATCTTCCCCATCTTTACTGCCCTCATCTTTATTTTAGTTTTGTTTATTTGGATTATGTTGTGTTATACTGGACAGTTTTAGAGACCGACATTGTCTAAAAAAGGCACTATTGGGGTGGATAAGGTTTTGGCCAACATATGAAAGCCTTTGACATAGAGGTGCAGGCCATCTTTGGCGAAGCAGTTAGGACTTTCAAATATTTCCTTCCAGGCTGATATATATTGGACTCACTTTGAATGACACCAGAAGCTAAGCCAAGCCAATCATTGAAAAAAATAATCTTTTGTTTGTATTGTGGCATCATTCTCATTGATGGTAAAATCTGCCTTTGACACATATTCTGAGAGTTCCATCGCATCTCTTTTCATACAGTCCAGGGAGGTTGTCTCAAGTCATTTGATCCCACATGTACTATGACTGTGTCATGTGTGTATTTGTGGTACAAGGACTTGAGTGCATGTGCGATGTGGCAAATCCTAGCTCTTGAAAGGTAACTGACCACAACCCACTCCTTGCACTGCATGGTGCGCGGTGCATCTGTGTGTCTCACTATCGAGTCAACTATGACTAAGATGCAGGATGGTGTTGAGATTTGCCTTACAAGCTTTTGAGTTGAGTCACAAATCTATGTTTTATGATAGCTGAATATATTTGTTTCCTGGGCAACATTCAGGAAGCCTTTGAGGTTTAGACAGATGACTTTTAAGAGCCTCAGCATAAGTAGGTCTGTGTGTTTGCTCTGTATTAAGTGTGGTGTTGTGGGCTACTGATATCCTGATTGCTAAATGTGGTGGTTTTGTGTGAGAGCTCTGCCTCCAGAGTCAGTATATAACTATATCTCTCACACACTATGTTGGTACATTTAAATAGAAGGTGGCTGTCAATAAATACAAGACAGTTGCTATATTATCTCAGGATGCTAATTTCAAGCACGTTGGCTATAGAAAAAACAAAAAATACAAAGAAAAAACTAGCTCAAAAGACAGAAAGCCAAACAGTGCAGCTAAAATCCACACTGAAGTTGCAGAATGCTTATTCAAGCCAAAAAAATCAATCCAGGAGTAGTCCAAGTACAAAACAGGGCAGCTAAAATCCTCACTGAAGTAGCAGAATGCTTATTCAAGCCAAAAACTGATCCAAAAATTGTCCAAGTCCAAAATACAGCCTTATTAAATCCACATAAAAACAAAAAAATAATAATTTTTAAAATATATAATACCATGTAATTTATCTGTCTAATGCTTTGAGCTTTAAAAGGGAGCTGATTGAAATATTTTCATTTAATCCTGGCCAGTTACCTGCACCAAAGTGTAACTGCTAGTAAAGCTCACTCTTTTCTAAGAGTATGGACCAGGCTCCACCTCTAATGTCTGTCCTTATACTGTCTATTACAAAAAAATTAAACATATGTTCTTCATTGTCCAATATGTGTTTGCTCAAAGCCATACCTCCCACCCGTGCCGTATTACTCATTTTTTACCAAGTTTTGGGGTTCAAATGAAGGGGTGCCATGATTCCCGAGTGGCACCCCTTAATTTCTGATTTTTTTCTTTTTTTTTTTTTTAATTTTCATGCTGTTGGAGCTGATATCATCAAGTGCATGATGATGTCAGCTCCGTCAGGGCTACCAGCCTGTCAGAATTGAGCTCAAGGAGCTCACATATTTCCGGCTGGCCTGGCTGCTCAAATGCGACCGAGCGGGAACAGCACCAAACGAATGGATTATGTCAAGCACAGCAGTTACAGCACCAAATGGACAGATTATGTCAAGCACAGCAGTTACAGCACTATGAATTATTTATTTATGTTTGGGCAGGGGAACCACTGGAATGAAGACAATGACTCCAGCAGTGGAATGAAGACTACAAGTAAGGAAACATTCAGAGTGTGTGTGTGTGTGTGTGTGTGTGTGTGTGTGTGTGTGTGTGTGTCAGATTGCTTTGCCCTCAGTATTAACAACAATATTATTCATTTGATGACTGCTGCATATTCAGTCTGTGTAGTCTATGAAAAGCTTGAACAGCATGATAATATTGGGACTGTATGGTATGTACGTGTATGTCTACACAAATCATTTTTCACATAATTTTCTTACCGACCCCACTGGTCTTGTCTTCCTTTCTTATATAGTTAAATATCAAAAGGGACGATGCTCTTAATTAATTTTCAAAATTGCTGTGCATGGAAAATAGCAGAAGTATTACATAGGCTGCATTCAAGCTGTTTTTTCTGTAAAATGGGCTTTGTTTTATTTGTAAATGGGTGCTGTAAAAAGGGACACCAACACCAGTGCTTGTAACTCATATAAAATGATAACACTGATTTAAGGTCTGCATTTCTTGCTACAGTACTCTTACTGTGGGACAAAATGCAATATCATAAACAGGTGTGTCATATATATTGAGAAAACTAGCATGCTTAATTTTTTTTGTACTAAAACCAACCCTCACACAATACCTCGTTGAGTCACTGATATATAATTTATGTTGCAGCTAGAACATTATGTCGTGAAGGCATACAAAGAGAAATGAAAGTGACAGCAACATGGCAGAATTAAGCACATTGAGCTGTACCCATTTGTTTTGATTGCTTTGTTGGTGCTTCTGTTTTGAAAGCTAAGGAAACTTAGAAAGTAACATATTGTGTTTGCTATTTTCTGAATCTTAATGGCTCAGAGAGAAGACACTATGCTAATTTCTCACTAGGAATTTTAATTGTATTAGTGTATTTAGTGATTTGTTTGTTTGCTTATTTATTTACTTTGCTGGAAGTGTGACAGATTTCTAATTAAACTGCAGTAAAGATGCTGTGATTTTATTGTTTTCAAAATAATATTTTAAATGGGTCACAGGCGGTTGTCTAAAAAGCATAAATGAAGCTTGTGCATGAGTAATGTTCTCCTATAGATTCAGGCATGTATGCCAAGGACAAAGTTTGACATTTACTGAGCTGAGATGAACTGAACAACCTCACCTGTGTTGTGTAGTATGCATTATTTCTTATCTTAGATGTAGGGCAGATAAGCATTCACTCTGTAAAAACTTTTGATCTAGTTTTATTTGTAGTGGCTAACTTGGTAATCACTGACAGGCATGAAAGTAAGATTCCAACAAAAATCAGCATGGCAGAGCTGGGAGCACTTACTTGCACCCATATCCTTTTTCAGAATTTGATAGTGGGTCTGTTTTAGAAGTCAATTGATCCTTAAGTACAAGGTGCACTTGCACCCTGGAATCGGCTAATTGGGATTAGTTTCATTTTTTTTTAAAGGGCAGGCGTTCCTCCTTAGGAGCCCTTTGCATCCTGTCCCATCACACAGGCGCAACAGGTGTTTGCAACCTGTTTCTGTATAATTTGAATTCCAGACTCTAGCGTGGACTATGGGTGGTAGCGTATGCTGACATCATCGCATGGCTGCGGAACTGAAACGGATGGTTTTAGAAGCAGTTTCTGCTGATGGTCTGATGGGTTTTTCTTTGCGAGGACTGACTGAAGATGGAGTGGAGTGGAAACAGGTGTGCTGTGGAATCTGGACGCTTTTCAGAGTGAGTAAGCTGGCGTGTGTGTGTGTGTGTGTGTGTGTACATACATACTAGAAAGAGTGAGATTTATATTTGTATTTGTTTACTACCTTAGTTACCTAAAAAGAGAGGGTGCCAATGTGCCATACAGGTTCTTAGACAGCAATTGTAAGTTATGTGTTGGTAGACATTTGAAAAGATACAAACAGGTAAGAATATACTGACAATATTATTGTGGGTTTTCACAAAGAAGGGGGTTTGCATGCACTGTATGTTTTGTTGTCATGTCTTTTATTATACTCCAGATTTAGAGGAGTTGAAGGGACTGTTTAATCATTTTATATTGCAATTTTGTGTAGCAGGTCTAATGAGATCTTGACAATAGTTATATAAATCTTTTGTATGGGTCTTTTGGGGAGTCTGGTCATTTAGTGCTAGTTCTTTTGTCTGTATAGTTGAGTTTTATTCAAGTCTTTTGTATGGGTCTTTTGGGAGTCTGGTCATTTAGTGCTAGTTCTTTTGTCTGTATAGTTGAGTTTTATTCTGCCACTCACCATGTTTGGTCATCTTTTGGGTTTTTCACAGCCCTTACTTTTGCAAACTTTCAAACTGCAGACCTATTTTTTATTACCTCACAACAGAGCCAATGTTGTTCAGAAATGTATTTTGTCCTTTGTTTTTATGTCTATTTGAAGGATTTGGTTAGTCAACAATCTTAACAGTTCAGTTGAATATTTTGACTGATAGATCTACAGAAGGAAGACATTTTAGGAAGTACCATTTAATAGACTAGAGCTTACACTCAACTTCTATGAGCTGGTGTCTAAAAGTGTTTTTTTTTTTTTAATTCTTGTAAGCAGTGAATTAGAGTAGTGTGAGCTTGTGTGTGTGCACATGTACATACTCTTGTGGGTTCATGCCCATTTGAGAGCGAGCATGCTTCTAAATCATATATGGTGGTAAATAATTATTTTTCTAGTTAAGGTCTGTGTCTGTGAGAGGAGAATGGATAGGGCGCATTTAATTAATTTCTGTCATGTACCAGTGCCTGTTAAACTTCCAGACTCAGCCTGGGTCTGAATGACTTGAAAGTAACCAAATGCTTGGTCAAAACATTTAACTCTATTGGTTCCCAAGGAGTACTAAAATTATTGAGTCTGACAATATCACAATCAGCATGTTCTTCAAACTACAGAATGGTAGACATGAGTAAATGGCATCCTGTGTGGGCTCATGTGTGATGTTTCAAAGATATAAGGTACACAGATATACTTTCTTAACGTCTATGCACTGGGATCAAAATATACTTTTGGCATAAATGGGAGTTCCCTGTCATTTATTTGCAGAGTATAAAAATAAATCAGATAAAGGAGCTGGTGAATCTTAAGCTGGTTTTACTTTTATTCTTCCTTGCACCTTTCAAGTCCATAGAGTATTACTTGAATCATGTTTCTATTAGTGCTAGAGTCTGAGGATTTAAAATTAGATTTCCTTCCCTTGAGTAGTTATTCCACTACATAGCCTTCTGGTATTTAGGTAAACTAAACAAAGCTGCATTTTAAGTATTTGCGTGCTTCTCAAAGTTGTATTTTTATAGCTGCTGTTGGATTTATAATAATAAGATAAGACCCTGCATGTGTTTCAGTGCCACCAGTGTTCTATAGTGGAATGAGTAACAAATACACAAGTCATTCTTTTCTGTGATGCTCTTTTTTGAGGCTTACTGAGATGTTGAAAGAATGTGAGGTTGTGTAAAAATACAATAACTTAAATGCAGTCTCATGAAAAGACTTGAGGTTAATCATGTCTTTTCAACCTCCTAAAACTCACTATTCATTCTATGTTTGGTACATGAAAGAAAAATGCTGCCAAGTGGAATGAATGGTATCATTTCTATTATTATTCTACATTCATCAGGCCCATAATTGAGTACAATGCCCTTTTGGGATGTACCTTACCAGACACCTGCAGCAACTGGAAAGACCCCAAAAGTACCTCATAAGAGGATCAAAGGGCTCAAACAGATGCCATATGCTGCCGGTTAAAGAAGCTGGATACCTACTGCTGTTTGCTCCACAAACTGTTTTTCTTTTAACTTTTTTCCCCTTTAAACAAGTGCTTTTTCTTTTAACATGCACACCACTTATGAAAACACAGCACACCAATGCAAGGTGTATTGGGACAGTTGCAGCTGCTCATTTAATTTTTTGGGGCAGGTATTTTTCCTTACCTTTTCAGTAGGCTTACCTGGTTTACAAATAAAAGAATGTTTAAAATTTGTTCCTTTTTGGGACTCTGTCCATTGTTTTTGGCTTTGCCCAAATTTCTTGAATAAAAAGGTGAAACATTTTGACTGCTCCTTTTAAAGCAGGCTATAATTACTTATAGTACCCCCAAGATTCAAGGTTGTAGACCCCACCTTTTTCCAGACTGGCAAAATTTTCATTGCATGCATAATGCAGGTAGGAGCTGAGAATTTACTGAAATATTTTTGATTAGTAAGAGCTTATTTTATATGTCAGTGTGCAGGGGATTGACTGCTGCTTTGCTGTATATGATACAGAGCTCTTGCCATTTTAAGTACTGATTTTTTCACAGTAAGCTGCGCTGTTAGACAGACATACCCACACCTGCAGAGTATCTCACAAAGGTTACTGTAGCCAACATGCCTATGGCTTACACTACTGTGATTCTGTATTTATATATTGTGTGTGGAAGTAGACTGTTATCATGAAAATGTTCTGACTAGGGCAGTTTGTCATTACTGGTGCATGCATTTTGCTTCATTGCCTACTGGAAAAATGTTCAAACAATAAATTTAAAATGCAGTTGTGTGTGGAAGTAGACTGTTATCATGGAAATGTTCTGAATAGGGCAGTTTTGTCATTATTGGTTAATGCATGTTTGTTTCATTGCCTACTGGAAAAATGTTTAAACAATAAATTTAAAATGCACTCTAACAAGTCTAATCTGTGCTGTATTATACAAGGAATATAATTTAATACAATCAAGAAGGTGAATCAAGGAATGCATACATGTATGCATGGCCCTAAAATATGTTTGAAAACAGCCCAGAGGAAAGTGTGAAAGGCTCAAAATCATGAGAAAATGTTAAGCTTTACTCTTAGGTTCATAGGTTGGTACTAGGCTATCAGCCCTAGGGCCTATACAAGCCTAGCCATAACAATTCCCTGGCTATTTCTTCCCACATTATTTACTTTCCTGGACCCCTGTCTAGCAGGGCGACTGGCGTGATCCCTGGGGTGAATTTCCTTTCTCCCATCCAATCGTCAAGGTTCCTCTTGAAGAGGTCCAAAGAGGCACTCTGCTTGACATGTATGGGCAATCTATTCCAGAGTCTGGGGAGTCTCTGGGTCAGGAACCTATCCCTCCAGCATGTTTTGTTTATTGTGATGACAAGGTTTAGATCCCTGGGCGTGTAGCTCTGAGGGATTGGGATTTCTTTAAGTGTAGCATGTCCAACAGCTCTGGGTTTGACATGGCCTTGTATGTTAAGCAGAGATTGCCTCTGAGTAGACTATATGCAACAGAGTATAGCTGGAGTTTTTTAAGGCGGTCAGCGTAGGGCATCTGCTTTAGGACTGTGATTCTTTTAGTGAGGTATTTCTGTGGCCTTTCCAGTTGTTGCAGATGTCTTGAGAGGTACATACCAAATGGGGCGTTGTATTCTATAATGGGTCTAATGAGGGATGAGTACAGTGGGACAATGACCTCCTTTTTTCTGGATGAAAAGCCCTTCGTAATGAGGTGTGCCACATAGAAGGATTTCCTGACTGTTGTGGCGATGTGGTTATCGAAGGTGAGACCACTGTCCACCTGTGTCCCTAAGTCTCTTATCACACTTTCTGTGTTTAGTGTACTGCCACCTATATGGTAATTCATGGATACATGTTTTTTCCCAAAGGGATAACAATACATTTCTTGGCATTGAGCTTGAGCCCATGGCTCTGGCACCAAGCATCTGTTTCTGTAAGGCCCTTTTGTAGAGTATCAACATCATTTGGGGATTCAATAATGGCTCCCAGTTTGCAGTCATCTGCAAACTTTGTTAGCCAGAGTCCCTTAGTGTTGACCTGTACTTCAGAGAAGTAGATGCCAAACAAGAGCGCCCCAGGACTGAACCCTGAGGTACTCCACTTGTCACTTGTCTGGAGCTGGATTTGGAGTCGGCTACTTTTACAGTGTGGGTTCTATCAGTAAGCCATTTAGCAACCCATTGGGTGACATAGGGATTAATGCCCAACTTAGTAAGTTTATCTATGATTCCAGAGTGGGGATGGTATCAAAGGCCTTGGCAAGGTCTAGATAGGCTGTGTGGACCACCTTACCCTTGTCCATGGCTCTGGAGACTGATTCAAAGAAGTCAATCAGGTTCAGGAGACAATATCGGCCCTTCACAAACCCAAACTGGGTGGGGTCCAGTGTTTGAAGGTTGCCAATGTCTTTGTTTATAAGTTCCATGATAATACGCTCCATGGCCTTGCAGATAAGGCTTGTCAGACTGATGGGACGGTAGTTTCCAGGATCCAAGGTGGATCCCCCCTTGTGGATTGGGATAACTGAAGCTCTGCGCCACTCAGTGGGCATGAAACCTGAGGTGAGGCTATGATTAAACATGACACTTAGGTGAGGTGCCAGTTCATATTGTAGTTCATGTAGTACACAGCCCGGGATGTCATCTGGTCCCATGGATGCTGTATTCTTGGCTTTAGAGAGTGCATTTTGTACCCGTGTGGCCGTTATTACTGGAATTTGGCAATCTTCCGGTATTGAGATGGGCCATTTAGGGGGTGAGAGGGGGTGAAGTTGGCACTGAATCGATCTGCCAGGATATTGGCAATATCCTTTGGATCAGTATATTTAATGCCATTCTGTTTTAGCTCAGAGCAGATCTGAGCATTGCCATTTAGATTCTTGACATAGTTATAGAATGCTTTGTGGTTGTCTTTGGAATCTTTGGCAATTTTATTTTCGTAACTAGCTTTGGAGGATTTTATGAGGCATCTCAGTTTCTTACTGAGGCTAGTAAGGAGTTTTTGCATCCTGGGATTTTCCTCTTTTCTGCAAAAGTTTCTTCCTTTTGTTGTAAAGTTTGTTTATGGCAGGGGACCACCAGATTGGCTTCCTTTTTGGATGAGAGCATTTTGGTTCTATTTGGGATGGCACGATTCATGCATGAGTGGATGTGCTCGTACAGTGCCTTAGTGTAGGATTCAGCAGTTGAACTTTCAGTTCCCGTCTGCATGGGTGTTATGAAGTTTGTCACTTCTGACTTGAGTAGCATGAAGTTGGCTTTGGAGAAGTTTTTATGGTGGTTTCTTTACTGGGGGTGGGATGTGGATGTTAAGGGTGATTAGGTTATGGTCAGACCTGACTAACGAGGGGGTGACCATAGGTATGGAGCACTGATTTCCCATGTTGGTAATGACCAGGTCTAGGATATTGGAGCCCCTGGTGGGACTATGGATTAGTTGATCCAGGGCATTGGAATTTATGAATTCCAAGAACCGTTGCACAAAGGTGTTGGGACATGAGACTTGTTATCAAAGCAATGGATGAAGGTAAAAGTTTACACCATATTACCTTGATCTGGCCAAGCCCTTTGACACAATCCCCCACTCAGGTGTAGTACAAAAGATGAATAATGTAGAGGCAAACACTTACATCGCCAGCTGCATTGCCAGCTTGGCTCACAGGATGCAGGAGATCAAAACAGGGGAAGAGACCAGTCACCAATGGAGTCCCCGGTTTGGTGCTGAGACTTTCTGTTTGGCATATACATCTCAAAAGTAAAAGGAAATACCAAAGAGCTTTGGCCAGCTAAGTTTGAGATGCCTGCAAGCTAGAAGTTATTGAATCCCCAAATGACTTAACCAAATAATAACTGGTGTCAAAATCATGAAAATGCTCTCTGAGAACTGATCCAATTGTTTGGCATTTGGGAACTTGTGTGTACAGTGACCTAACTTTTGACCAACATGTGCCCAACATCATAAAGCCTTTCTATATTGCACAGCTTATAAACAAATTGATTGTGACTAGATCTAGAGATGTTGTTGTCCCCTTTAGATAGCTCTCATTATGTCAGTCATTTTGTATAATGCTCACTTTGGCATGTATCTGTCCAGCCCCATGCAACAATTGGAATATCTTCAGAGATACCTTACTAAAAGGATACAAGTCCTAAACAATAGGTCTTGCATGGACTACCTCAAAGATTTATTATTATACTCAGTATCCTACAGAGTCCTTAGAGGTGACATGTCTGGCATACAAAGCATCCTCTGACATAATACAGATGGACCTAGTGAACATCAGCAAGTCAAATGGCATCAGAAATACTCAGTCCAGATATCTAAACTGAATGTTGTGGGGAGATGGATCTATATCACAGACTACCACTGCTGGAACAGACTTTCCATAAAAATAAAGCAAAGCTCATCCATCCATATTCAAATGCAAGTTGGATCTAAGGATAGGTAATAGAAAATGTACTCCAGGGTTTCCCCTCATGCCACTAATGGACAGAGGCAGTTCCTAAATGCTGCATCCCTTACATGGCCCCCTCAAATTATCTATGGTATGATCACAGTTGTTCTCACTAGGGCTAATATACAATTATCAGCCATGGGGATAGCTAAGACCAATCAGAAATCGTTAATTCAAGCACCAAAAGGAATTGGCAAAGCTTAAAATGTCCTCCAAGTGAACCTATGCTGTGGTAGCAAATAGTTATAAAAATTATCCTTTTAGTTCACTATGCCCTGTCTCCTCCACCCCAGTTTTTAACAGCTTCTGGCACCTATGGTGTGTGTGTGTGTTTAAAAGGTGTGTGTGTGTGTGTGTGTAAGAGGGAGGGGAGGGGTGTATGGGGGGTTTATACCTCACAATTATCCAGATTTTGCCTCATATTTTCAGATTGTTTCTCATAAAATTGTCTTTTTTCTGGCAAATCATTGAAGACTGAAGTTGAGTTTTAGACTTCATATCCTCAGAAAATGCATACTAATGCAACAATTTTGTTCTATCCACTTTCTAAGGAGGTCGGGGTATGTATGTGTGTCATACCTCTCAACCATACAGATTTTCACAGAGGTTGAGGTATGTGTGTGTGTTTGAGAGAGAGTGAAATGCCATATTTAAAGTCAGCAGGTAGAATTTATTTTCAAGGAATTGTGAGCTTCAAGGGAAGAGAAGTTTACTACTGCTTATGCTAAGTCTGCTTAAAATGTGCAACTGTTTTGTTTAGCAAATGGTATCACTGTTGTGGTGTAGAAGTTCAAAACAGTCTTATTAGCACAGTAGGTAGCATACTTGCATCTTAATGTAGAGGGCTGTAGGTTCTACTCCCACCACATGTGTATTTTAAGGGGTGGAGTGCTGCAGTCCTCCTTTGGATGAGATGCCTAGTAACTATGAACCTGTGTTTCGCCACTTATTTCTATTGCAATATACAAGCTTAGCATTTTTTAAATGTAACATAGGCAATTCATTGTTTAAGGGCAGTAGGCACTGAATTTGTAGATGAAACACTGAAATATAAAGCTGTTTTCTAGCAACAACCTCTCCATTAGTTTCAGATCTCTTTAATGTGAAATTATTCAGATGACTTTTACTTCTGCAGAGATTATGCATATTGACTGATATTGGTAGATTGTAATGATAGACGTTTAAGTGGTCTTTTATGGTTGAAATGTTCTGAATTGGGCAATTTGTCATTATTGGTTCATATGTTTTGTTTCATTGCTTAATGGAAAAATGTTCAAAACTATAAAACACACTCTAAGTGGTGCTATATTAACAAGGGATATAATTCAGTTATTGTATATTATAATTAATACAATCAGGAAGGTGAATCAAAGCAGTTATGTATGGTTCTGAAATGTGTGCAAGGGGCCTATGATTTGAAAACAGTCCAAAGGTAACCTTAACCTGCCACTGGCCAGATGCATTTTATTTGAATGTGGGTTTCAATGCTGTTTCCGTGCATGTGAGTTTCAAAGGTAGAGAAGTTTTAATGCTAAGTCTGTTTTCATTGTAAGACTATTGCTTTGTTTAAGTTTAGCAAATGTCTGTCAGTGCTTGTGCTATAAAATAGGAGGTTACTAGGCTATTGGCCCTGAGGCCCTAAAATTTGAAATAAAAGTTGAAAATTAAAACCAAGTATCTGTAATCATTGCAGAAGTAATGCATAAAACAGTATGCACACAGAGTTTTGAATAGTGTTTATGGCAACTGGGGAGAAATAGCCAAGTAATGAGATACTGGAATGGCTGCGTGTGTGCGCGTTGGGAGGGCTGAAGGGGTGGAGTTGGGGGCGGTGCCTTGAAGGGGAGGAGTTGGGGGCGGTGCTCCGGGTTTGCACCCCCCTGCAAAAATTCCTGCGGGCTCCCTTGCTTAAGTAGTAAAGTTTATTGAATCTGTTAATTTATGGCTGTATAAAGCTACAAGAAAAGGAACATAGCAGTTGTTTTCTTGGTGCTTTTTTTTGTAAATGAACAAAAAGTCATTTAATTTATCAAATGTAGTCCTGATAACTAAACAACAACATCTCTGACTTTGCCCTTGTATTCAGGCCAGGTTCCTTCTTACCTGAAGTACTATACAGTGTAAAAAGCAGGCAGGATCTGGGTGGAGACAGCAAGACCATATCATGACTCATACAAGTGTAGCTAGCAGAAGAAACTAGCAAAACAGAAAAAAATTAAACGAGGCATAGCAGGCAAAGTTCTACCGTTTTTGTATAAGGAGAGCTTTGCAAAGGCAGCCTAAGCCATGAGTGAATAAAACAATGTGGTGCCTGCCCCAATTTTTGACACAAAATGTTACCGTTGTCATTACAGTTCAAAGTTTTCACTAGTGAACACTTCCAGAGCCAGCTGTTTTGGATGCTCGACCGTACTTACCGGTGTGTGACCTCTTCCTGAACGCAGCACCTTTTTTGGCTGGATTGCTTTACTTGTTTCACCAGCACTTCGCTTAGCAGGACAGAGAAGTTTTAATGCCAAGTCTTTTGTCATTGTGAGACACTATTGCTTTGTTTACCAGATGTCTGTTACTGTTTGTGCATTGTTGTGCTGTAAAATGTAAAAATAAAATCCCAATAATCATTGTAGAAGTAAAGCAGTATGCACACGTTTGTGTTTATGCTAAATGGGGTGAAATAGCCAGGTAATGGGACATCGGAATGGCTGCAGGGGGACTTTGGTGTCATATTTTGGGTTGTCTGTTCTTCAGTTTGCGTTTGCAAGTTGATATCCCACAATTCCATTGGAGTGCGTGGGGTTATGTAATTATGTATGCAAAGTAGACGTTAATCAGCATACAGATTTGTACCTATTTTTCATGAGCCTTGTCCAGATTTTTGATGTTTCCAGGTTGAGAGGTATGCTCAAAGCATTGCTCATAAACACGATTTTTTAGTTTCCTGTCAGTTTTATCAATATAAAAACAGCAACATTGGTTACAAACAGCATGATAAATCACTCTTTCAGAGTTACAGTTACATCTATGATGAATTTTAAAATTAATATTGTTGATGTTAAAAGTGTCCCCTTCCTTAATGTATTTATAAAAGTGACACATACCACATTTGTTCATATATACAAGTTTGTGCTTAAGTCCACTTTGTTTTGTTTCAAATACATTTTTGTTTCTACCCTTCTTATAAACTATGATTGGAACTATATCAATGAAGGGTCTAATAGCTTTATCTTGTCTTAGGATGTACCAGTTCTTATTAAGTATTTGTTTTATTGCATTGCTGTCGGAAGAGAAGACAGTTATTAAGGAAGTCCTGTAGTCACTAATACCTGAAGTAGTGGCTTGAATGATAATGTCATTATTGGTGTTAGGGCTCTGGTGTCCTAAATCTTCTCCTAGCAAAGGTAGATAGAAAGCCCTTTCTCTTTTATTAAGAACTTCAAGTAAAATCTCCATGACCAAACTAACAGGATAGACTCTTTTCAGAAACATATACTTGAGTGTATCACATTCAGACAAAAAATCTTCCATAATAGACAGCATCCGTGCAGCACACACAAATTGTCCCTACACTATAGCCTTCTTCAGTTTCAGTGGATGGGAACTTGAATAATGAAGTAAAGAATTTGAATACATCTCTTTTCTGAAGATTTTTATATAAATTTCTTATTTTGATAATCCTTAACAAGGAAAATGTCAAGGAAGGAAATTTCATCTAAATGATGTGTATAAGTAAACTTTACAAATTCTGTGGTGGAATTAATATAAGTAATAAATTCATTAATTAATAACTCAGGTCTATCCCATAAAATAAAGCTATCATCCAGATATTGAGTATAGTGTTTGATGTAACCATAGAAACTTGAGGGAAAAGGGAATTTCTTCTCCCACTGTGTCACAACTGTATTGGCATACAGACCACCACATGTCAACCCCATAGCTACCTCTTCTTGTTGTAGGAAGATTTTGTTGTTAAAAAGAATGAAATTGTTTTTAAGTACAATTTCCATGAGGTGAGTGTAGAGTAATAGATCAAAATGACCAACTTTCTTTGCATAAAGGAACTCATTGAACCAATCAAGACCAATACTGTGAGGAATAACTGAGTAAAGGTATTTTATGTCAGTAGTCACTAAGACAAAAGTGTCTTTGAAAGGTATCTTGTTGATAGATTCAAGGAAGCTCCAGGAGTCTTTACAGATATGAGTTTCATTAAAAACAAAATGTTTTAGTTTATGGTCAAGATGTTTAGCCAAGGGGTGTGTAATGGAACCCTTAGCATCTACAATGGGACGCATGGGTGGTTGTGTTAAATTCTTGTGTAACTTAGGTAAGCCAAACATTACCGACACTCTTGGATATAAAACTGATAGGTAATTCAGAATTTCAATAGAAATAGAACCTTCTATAAAGAGGTCTTGTAGTTCACCCCTTACATTAGTGTAAGCACCATTCAATTCATTGATGGAAGATTTTGCATAGGCTTTACTGTTTAAAATAAATAGCATCTTATTGTTGTAGTCATCTAAGTTCATTAACACAACACCACCCCCTTTATCCGGTTTCATAATCCTAATTCTATCCAACACATCCTTGATTTCATTAAGGGTGGCAATCTCCTGAGTATGAATTACAGTATTCATCCAATGCCTAGTAGGGAGGTTATGTATATCTAGTTCACACATTCTCTCAAATAAGGAAATCATAGGATGTAATGGAGGGTTGTAAGCACTGGAAATGGTAAGTGGGTTAACAAACTTACTAGATAAAGAGTTCTGATTCCCCTGAACATAATGATGTTTTTGACATTATAGGCACTTACCATGGCCATATTCTACCCCCTTGTAACATCATTATGAATTCTTTAGGTGATTTTAATGTTTATAATTTTTCTAATGTTTGTATGGACACTTCACATTGTGACATTTTTGCAAAGGGTTTTACTTTTGTATCCCAATACAAGTGTAATGTAGCCACCACTTTGATGGATCAAAAATTATACACCTGCAAGCTGAACCTAAAGGTTCTGTTTCAGAACTCTTTATCTAGTCAGTTTGTTAACCCCCCTTGCCATTTCCAGCGCTGACAACCCTCCAGGTTCTATTTCTATTGAAATTCTGAATTACCTATCAGTTTTACATCCAAGTGTGTCAGTAATGTTTGGCTTACCTAAGTTACAGAAGAATGCAACACAACCACCCATGCGCCCCATAGTAGATGCTAAGGGATCCATTACACACCCCTTGGCTAAACATCTTGACCATAAACTAAAGCATTTTGTTTTTAAAGAAACTCATATCTGTAAAGACTCCTGGAGCTTCCTTGAATCTAGCAACAAGATACCTTTCAAAGACTCTTGTCTTTCTGACTATTGACATAAAAGACCTTCACTCAGTTATTCCTCACATAATTGGTCTTGATTGGTTCAGTGAGTTCCTTTATGCAAAGAAAGTTGGTCATTTTGATCTATTACTCTACACTCACCTCATGGAAATTGTGCTTAAAAAAATGTTCATTTTTTTAACAATGAAATCTTCCTACAACAAGAAGGGGTAGCTATGGGGTCGGCATGTGGTGGTCTGTATGCCAATATAGTTGTGACACAGTGGGAGAAGAAATTCCTTTTTCCCTTGAGTTTCCATGATTACATCAAACACTATACTCAATATCTGGATGATATCTTTATTTTATAGGATGGACCCGAGTTATTAATTAATTAATTTATTACTTATATTAATTCCACCGCAGAATTGTTAAAGTTTACTTATACATATCATTTAGAGGAAATTTCCTTTCTTGACATTTTCCTTGTTAAGGATTATCAAAAATCTTCAGAAAAGAGACGTATTTGAATTATTTACTTTACTATTCACGTTCCCATCCACTGAAACAGAAGAAGGCTATAGTGAATGGACAATTTGTGTGTGCTGCATGGATGGTGTCTATTATGGAAGATTTTTTGTCTGAATGTGATACACTCAACTATATGTGAAAAGAGGCTATCCTGTTAGTTTTGTCATGGAGATTTTACTTGAAGTTCTTAATAAAAGAGAAAGGGCTTTCTATCTACCTTTGCTAGGAGAAGATTTAGGACACCAGAGCCCTAACACAAATAATGACATTATCAGTCAAGCCACTACTTCAGGTATTAGTGACTACAGGACTTCCTTAATAACTGTCTTTTCTTACGACAGCATTGCAATAAAACAAATATTTAATAAGAACTGGTCAATACTAAGACAAGATAAAGTGATTAGACCCTTCATTGATATAGTTCCAACCATAGTTTATAAGAAGGGTAGGAACCTAAAAAAATGTATTTGAAACAAAACTAAGTGGACTTAAGCACAAACTTGGATACATGAACAAATGTGGTATGTGCCACTTTTGTAAATACATTAAGGAAGGGGATACTTTTAACATCAACAATATTAATTTTAAAATTCTTCATAGATGTAACTGTAACTCTGAAAGAGTGATTTATTGTGTTGTTTGTAATCAGTGTTGCTGTTTTTATATTGGTAAAACTGACAGGAAACTAAAAAATCGTATTTATGAGCACCTCTATGAGATCAAAACAAAAAAGTTAACCAATGCTTTGAGCAAACACATATTGGACAATGAAGAACATATGTTTAAGTTTTTTTGTAATAGACAGTATAAGGACAGACATTAGAGGTGGAGCCTGATCCATACTCTTAGAAAAGAGAGAGCTTTACTGGCAGTTACACTGTGGTGCAGGCAACTGACCAGGATTAAATGAAAATGTTTCAATCAGCTCCCTGTTAAAGCTCAAAGCATTAGACAGATAAATTACATGGTATTATATATTTTAAAAATTATTATTTTTTTGATAAACACTTTTTAATAGTGTAATTTATACATTTTACATATTTATATTTTGTTTTAATAGTGAACAAACTATTTTATATAGTATATTTCATACAACTGTTTTACTGCATTTAATGTATATCTTTAAGGGGGTGTGTCTTCTTTCATTTCATGATTATGATGCCTTCCACATGTCTTTATAAGGGGGACTTTACAATTTTATTGTATCTGATGAAGTTCTAGTATTCTAGGATGAAAGAGCTTATCTGTTTTATGTGGATTTAATAAAGCTGTGTTTTGCACTTGGACTATTTCTGGATCAATTGTTTGACTTGAATAAGCATTCTGCTACTTCAGTGAGGATTTTAGCTGCCCTGTTTTGCACTTGGACTACTCCTGGATTGATTTTTATTAGCTTGAATAAGCATTCTTCAACTTCAGTGGGAAGCTGGCTATAGAAACAGTTGAAAAGTGCATGTCCATGTTTCAGAAGTTAAATGTTGTGGGCTGCAGTGGGAGTGATTTTAATGAGGTTTAGAGCAGGTTTACTAAATGCTATCTGAGTGAAAATTATAATCTTAGTTTGCAAAAGAAGAGCAACACACCTGTTTGCCAAAACCAGTGGTTCATCAAGCAACTACTAAGTACTCAAGGAGTTGTTGAGGTTGGTTTTATAGGGAATGTGAAGTTTCTAAGCTCTTGCATCTGCCCATGGCAAAGCTAATCACCACTGTGAGCAAATGCAGTTAATTTATACAAGCACAAACATTCAAAAAAAATTCAAAACGACCCACTGGCTAGTAGCAGAACAGCACACTCTAAAGTTCTTTAGCAATCAAACCTTGAAATGACTCAGTTCCTCTCTACTCTCACTAGAGTGCAAACCAAAGTTTTCATAAGTACTTTTGCCTATATGCCTAGCAATAACTGTTTTTCCTCTACTCTCACTATAGTTTAACCCAAAGCAATTCTGATACAGATCACAATAAATGAAGAGCTATTTCAGTAACTCGGTAAAAAATGGAGAAATAATTATCTTAGGTGTTTCTATGCTGGTACTTAAGCAAATCTGGTACTAACAGTCTCAATCTGTAGAGTGGTTTATTAGCACTGAGCAGCTCTGACAGAATAAGCATAAGGCAACACAAATGCAGTCAACTTATAATAGCAGAGAAATACAAAAAAAAAATTCAAATGACCTAGTTTTTTAAAAAATTGGTTAACCTGATTAGTGAAATGTTCCTTATCAGACCTTTTTTAACCAGACCACAAGAGCATGGGTAAACACATTGTACAGTACACTTCCCCCTAGGAAGCACTGTGGGGTATGGCGGGCATGTGCAGCTGCAGTGTTTGGGCATTGTGAGAGATGATTCCACACACATGCCTGAATGAAGGAAGTCAAGTTACACTTCTGGTAAAAGGGGAGAAAAAGTAGAAACACAGAACAATGGAAAGAGATGTAAAAGACAGCTCAGTGAAAAGACATTCGGAGTTCTGAGACAGCTCAGAAAAGAAGCAGCCTGTGGCTTGACTTAGGGAAGACAGACAGAATGAGCTTAGGAGCTTAAAGAACTTTGTAGTCTTCACAGAATGAATAAGGTAATAATATGGTATTCTTCCAAGAAGCTTGGAGAAGCTGTGTAACCAGAAGAAGAGATTTGGTACCTGTATGTCAAAGGAAGTTGTGCTGAAAATAAAATACCTCTTTATATGGAATACAGGAGCAGTGAGGATGGCATTAGGAACCTATGTGTGTATAAGGAATTGGACTCTAAGTAACATTTTCTTTTGAGGTGAAGGGAATAAAAATACCTTCTGTTATGTGGAAAGCAAGAATGCTGAACTCCTGGTTGTATTAGTCCCCAAAACCTTGAACATTCATGATATTCTTCATAAATAAACATTCTTAAGTTTTAAAGAAATATGGAAAGCTGATATGTTGAGTACAACATAATACAGTAGTGCAGAAATATGGCTGAAATACATTATCAACTTGAGTTAATGACTCAACAAACTGTAGTGATGGACAATCTGGCAAAATTCAATACTGTTCTATTAAAATATAACAAAACTACTTCTGAGGTACTTTGACTCCAGCAAAATTAATTTCAGAGTGTATATTAAAGTGCTATTGTAGAAGTAGGGGAGGCAAGTTTCCTAAAAAGCACTGTTGAATAAATTTCTAATGGAGTTCTGAACAGTTATTAGATTTCTTCCCACACCCAAAGCAAGGTGAAACAGAAGCTAGAATCTAAGAATGAGGTAACTAAATTTAAAAAAATCATGAGAAGCAGTGGTAGACTAACAAGTACATTTGAATACTTTAGCAAAGTGATATGGAATTCCTGAAAGGCTGCTTACCAAAGATAACACATGAACTATATGTAAAAGAAGTACTGATAAAGAAGTTGTTGAAGCTGAGTATATCCCAGTAGTACAAATTTATTTTGAATTTTCAAATTTCAAAAAGAAGCATTACTGTATTTTAAATGTAAAAGGAAAATGAAACTAATAAATTATGAAGCAAAGTGATTTTTAACTATCTACGACTTGCGGAAAGCTGTTGAAAATATCTCCATTTCAATAAAGATTTGCTAATATATGCAAACTATGGAAAAATGTGTCCCTAAAAAGTGACACAACAACTGATATAAAATTGTTGAAAAATGTTGGTGGCAGCAAAAATTCTGTATTCAGAAATAATGATGGAAAAGTGTGCTGAGGAAAACTGTTGCATTGTCCTTCTAAGAAAAAAAAAACAGACAAGTCTGAAGTGTGTGCACTGTAAATGGTAACTGCACTGCATATTTTAATAAATCCCAAATAATATGAGAAACGCTGAGGGCCCAAAAGCTACTGGTTCAATTGTATGGTGTTTCTCAAAAAATTCAAAAGTACTGTTGAACAGATATAACTATACTAACAAGTTTACTTTGCTGTTTTACATTTTGAGTAATAAGAAAAGTCTACTGGGAAATTTTGTTACTTTTAAATGAATTGTATGTTGGAAAAGGAACCCATGGAAATGAGAACTGTTGCAATGGAAGAAACACTGAAAAAACAAATTACTGATGCAAAGTTGGTAGTTTTATAGTGTGTAGAGGGAAATCTTAAAATGCTGCTAATTTTAAAGTACTGTATGTTCCAAAAGTGAAAAAAATACTGCTTATTTAAAACAGACATTATTTTCTATATTTGTGAACTATTCTGTGTTTAAAGTAAGTAAAAATATGTTATAAAACTGGTGCATGCTTGCTTCAAAGGTAAGAATCAAACACTGTACCCTGTGTCTGTGATGTAAACACCTTAAACATTAAGCCAATCCCAACCCAACAGCTGAAGCTCCTGAAATATACAGTTTTGGAAACATATTTAGCCAATAGCTCTGTATGTGTGTAAATCAACAAAGTTGGGAAGTAAAAGCAAAATAAATAAATAAATAAATAGTGTGCAGAAAGGACTTAGAAATAGTGGCACTTTATACAGCCCTAAAACCTGCTAGGTGCTGTCTAAACTGCTTATTTATAGTGACTAGCAGTAAGAAACATGTAGGAAGGTGTGCAAGAAGCATTAATTAAAATAAATTCTGAATACTGAAGTCATATATATCCAAGAAAAAATTGTCATGTCCCTGTAAAGATTCTTGCTGCAGCAATAAAAGTGAGCCATCATGGCAGTTAAAGGGTTACAAGGAAAAAAGGAATAGTATGTTACATAACTGCCAACAGAACAGTATTTGTGGTAAAACTGCTTTACCAAAATTCTGGTTTTAAAACTCTGCAGTAACAAGTTAGGGCATTAACTGAGAACACAGAAATGCCAAAAGGGCTAGGGTCTGTTGTCTCTAAACAGAGAGAGCTTTGATAGTATAGATAGAAAAAGTTGTAACAGGTAGTTTTTGAAAATGAAAATAATATGACAAGAGTTTTTTGAAAAAAATGTTGGTTGATCCTGACCAGCAAGAGATATGTCAAAATAAAACAAATGGAAGAAACAGATGATTTGTCCAATAATTTCTCCAAACTTTCTGTACATGTTAAAACAGTGAATTATGACAGCAAAGCTGAAAGTTTTAGGCCTAGTGACCTCACAAACCAAAAGAAAAACTGTTTTACATGAGTTAGTAAAAACACTGCATAGATATGAAAAATGGCAAAAATTACCTGGTACATGAGTGTGAAAGACAAAGAAGTCAGTTTTAAATCCGAGCTGACACAGTGTGTTCAAATTGAGAAGGAAAAATTGTGCTAGAAGCTAAAATAGTTACCAATACATTGCTTGGTCTAAAAGGAATTTGTCAGAATGCGCAAGCTGAAAGTGAGTTATTTAAGGCAAAAATCTAAGGGAATGAGAACAAATTAAGAATCATATACAACCTCATGATGACAACAAAGAAGAGGCCCAGCTTATTCAACAAAAGATGTAGGGAAATTGACAATAAAGTGTTGGCATTTACCAGAGTGGAGCTCAAAAAAAGGCTATATGCAAAGAAATAAAGATATGCGAAAACACTGATTTAAATGCAGTTAGCACATCCAGGAATGTGAAGAAAAATGCAAAAAGAATAAAAGACTTGTTAATATGTGACAAGAAGAAAATAGAATATTGTACTGCAGGATGGATGTTTTATGCTATTCTTGAGCTAACCACTAAGTTAAAAATCTGAAGAATAAAAATAAAATGCATAACAAATCTCTGGAGGAAGCAAGCAGTACACTAAAAAATATCTGTCAAACGTGTCTCTCCTGCAAAGCTGATACAGGAAAGTCATACTGCTGTAACAAACCTGCAAAAGGGGAATAGTTTTCTCAAATGGAAGAGAGATACTCTCACTAGCCTTCCAACGCTGAGAGAAGTGACTAGTATGAAAAACACCAAAGACATTCAGAGTCTGAAAGTTACAGAAACAACTGAATTGAGCTGTACTGAAGGTCAGATGAGCGTACTTGATGTAATCATAGAATAAACAGTAATAGAACCCAAAGTTACAGAGACAAACTTAAGTCAAACTGAGAGGGTACAGAGTGCATCAGATGCACTTAATGTTATATAAACCAAACAGACTGTCTGCATGTGATGTCAGTTCTTCACAAGAAAAACTACAGGTATCAAAAGTATCAACATAAAAATGGTAAAAGAAGAAAAAGAATTGTGGTTGCCTTATGCTTCTGCGATAAGAAAAGGAGACTCTCCCTGTAAAATAAAGCTCCGAATGAGCCAGTATGAGTTACAGCTTATGGAACACAAATTTTAAGTGCATCAGACAGACTGATATCACAGAAAATACTCTTTTATAAAAGAAAGTGGAAAACATAGCCAATAATTTGGGAGAGAAAGATAACACAGTGGGATTAGGCCAAGCAAATGTTTGGATTGCAGGTTACAGACTGTTTTCGCTACCAGGGATTAAGTATAGACAAAAAGAAAGGGATAGGGAAATCTTAAATGAAAGATCTGTTCAGGTACAGTTTTTAGTTCAACCTAGAAAAGATGCTGCTGTTAATAAAAGGATACTTATTAGAGCATGTAAAAATTCTATCACAGCTATAAGAATCAATCAGAGGATGTTTAAAACAGAAAAGAGAGACTGGGAAGGCAATTTGAACAAACAATGAGAGGACAGCTGTATGGCTGTCAAGTATTAAAGTTCAGAAGGTCTAGGATTTTTGCTTGGAAGAGTTTGCATTTAAATCCCAAACAGACTTCAGAGAATTCTTCCTCAGGCAGACAGCAAATGTTAGATGTGTGATGGGAAAGCCAGAGGGAATTGGGAAATATATTTTTAGGAATGTAACAATTAGCAGATTTTAAAAGCTTTCTACAGAGTACTTTGTCAGAAATGTTCTTTTGACCTAGGGTATAGAATTTGAATTGCCCCTATATAATAAAGTCTTATTAAGTTTACTGCTGTTGACTGCCAACGAAGCAATTAGAACACGAAAATAAAAATCTAAACCATCTGTAGTTGAAGTACTGAATATTGTAAAGGAGATATGAAACAACTAAAGGTGGGATCTTTAGTTAAGGAAGGAACAAACTGCATAGAAATAAATGGACTTTATAGGAACAACACACATAGAATAACATTCAGGAGGAGGAGGAGTGAGATTTAAGGGAATGCAGGAATCTAACATTTTATGTAATTCTGGAGTGAATGACAATTGTTTAAAAGAAAGCATATGTATAATGCATGAGAATAATGAAAAACATTATTATGGTTTGTTTTCTTTTCTATTAATGCATGTATACTTATGTAATTGTTTAAGAAATGAACATTTAATAAAGGCATTTAAAAAAGAACTGGAGAATAAAAATTTACAGTTGAGTGCTAAGGTGGAAAGAAAGAACTAGACAGCAGACATTTTGAGGTAGAATTAGTGTCAGCGGGGTACTTTTCCATTAAACCCCTACCAGTTCGCGCTGCTGTATTTTGTCGGTATTTCAGTAGCGGAGACACGTTTTATGTGACAACTACATCTGTTGGATAAGGAACTTCCAAAGCTGAAAAAATGTTTGAAATTAGGATATTAAAGCTTTACATTCTATGATGTTACGACACTGTAAACAATAAGCGGTATTGTTGAATGTTGCACCCATGTGAATGTTATGGAGCATTTTGTAACATGCATAAAGCATTGCCTAGTATTCTGATGTACATCAGATGTTTCTTCAATCATCTGCAGTGTGAAATGATTTATTTAAAGCTCAAACAGTGACTGTTATATCTTGAAGTTGTGAAGGGGAACCCGAAAATAACTTGAAAACATTGCATTGCTTGTAACGGAAATAAAATGTTTGAAAAACTTCCTAGGGTAAAATATGTATACATACAATATTGGTTTAAAAATAAACTGAGACTGTTCCCAGCCCAAAACACATGGTTAGTTCTACGGCTTCCCTACTAACTGATGTCTTTGTTAAAGCATTTTAGCATTTGTGTTCTGACAGTTTAATAATGAAAAGGGACTAAGTCGCTGTGATGGAAATGGGTGCATTTTTCTGGAGAAAACAACAGAGATGGCTATAGTTTGATTACCAGTGCTGTGAAGTCAGGAGGCTGCTGTAACTGAAGTGGTTCGTGGTACGGGTTTAACGGAAAGTAAGCATGAAGACGCGGTAGGGGTTTAACGGAAAAGGCGAGTAACCTTGCTGTGATGGAAATGGGTGCATGTATCTGCAGAAGACAACAGAGATGCCTACAGTTTGATTACCACTGTTGTAAAGTCAGGAAGCTGTTATAATTAAAGTGGTTCGTGGTACGGGTTGAATGGAAAATAAGCGCAAAGACGTGGTAGCGGTTTAACGGAAAAGTACCATCAGCAGAACACCCTGAAAGACGTCTACCAATGGAAACTGACAATACATTAAAAGACAAATTCTCTGGTACAAAACAGATAACAAGTAACTGAAGTCTGTCACTTGATAAATGTCACACTGTGTGACAGAGAATTAATAACAGAATTGAGACCGGTGATCTTCTACTAAAACGGAAGTACCAGAAGATCAGTGACCAAAGTGATGTTCCAAAAAGGAGAGTCAATGAAAAGAAGACTGTGCATAGAAAAAGGCAGATATGGTGCTAACCTTGTTCCCATGTTAGACACTTTGTCAAAAAATGCTGCATCTGGAGCAATGCTTGGGAAAGATACCCTTTGGTACATAGTTACTGGACCATATAAGGTTGGATCTGGCTGGTCGATGTCGCTCAAACTCAGAGACCTGAGGTGGGGGCAGTTATGCAGTACTCCACATCAACCAATGTGGGCATCTGTGGTGTTTAAACATTGTGGGAAGGGGATTCTACACATAAGCCTTGAATGGAGGAAGTCACATTCCCATCTGGTAAAAAGAGAAGAACAGAAGCATAAACCTTAAGTGAGTTCAGGAGGCAATGGTCTAGGCCTAAGAGAGTTCAAGAAAGAAGCAGGCTTGGTCCTAGGAAACAGAGAAGACAAACAGAGTCAGCCTAAGGGCTGCAATAGCATGGTGTCCCTGAAAGATATTTGAAGACATTTTAAAACCAAAAGGAGAGGACAGTGACACTGCTAGTCAAAGGGAAGTTGTGTAGAAGGCTGAAAATACATCTTTGCATGGAGTGATATGGAAGGTTACAAACAACTGACTGTTTAAAGGAAACAGACTCCAAGTTACATTTTGTTTTGAACTGAGTGAACTGCAAATGCCTTGTGTTATATGGAAAGCTGGAATGCTGGACATTCCTTTTTGGTTGTGCTAGTCCACAAAGCATTGAATGTTTGTGCTATTCCTCAAAAACAAACCTGCTTAAGTTTTAAACAAGTTTGGAAAGTTGGTTACTTTTTTATGATTATACCATTTTTATATCAGCTGTGGCAATTGTCCCACATGTTTATGGCTATAGCAATGGTGGTCTAGTAAAGAACATAGTACAGTTGTGTAAGTTAGCTTACCATGACAGTAGGATCATAGGATCTAGGAGAATCATAGGAGGTTACTAGACTATCAACCTGGAGCCTAGCCATTTCATCCCAATGTAATACCATAGATACTCTAGTCAGTACTCAGGATTGCATTTATTAATAGTTGCCCATGTCCAGGGGGATTGTGTGGGCACTATCACCAGTAAAATCTTATGGTGCCCCGTCCATTAGTCCAGGGCCCTTTTGAACAGTGTCATAGAAGTACTCTGCTTCACATGAATTGGCAGCATATTCCAAAAGATGCAGTAGTCCCTAGGAGACAAATCTTTCCCTCCAGCACTTCCTGTTCAAGTTGCAGGCCATATTTAGACCCCTGGAAAAGGTAGCTCTAGTCCCATTTGATTTATGGATGTGCAAAAAATTCATCCATAGTATTCAAAATAAAGTCAAAGAGTTACGTTCCTGGATATTACAACACACCCCAGATATTCTCTCCTTCTCTGAGACATAGCTAAAACCCCACATACCCGATAGTGATATCTTACCCCCCCCTGGCTTTAATATCGTCTGTCAAGATAGACCTTTAAAAAAAGATAGAGGTGTTGCGCTACTATACTCACAAAATCTCTCCCTCCATCCCTTACCTTATACCCCTTCTAGTTTTCACCCAGCCAAAATACTCATAGTCAACTGTAATCTTAACAATCATAAAAAAATCACCATTGGTACCATTTATATACCTCCTGGCAACAACATCCCTACCCTGGAACACTTTCTTGCTTGGATCTCTCAAACTATCTCATACGAAACTGTCATACTTGGTGACGTTCCCCAAACCCAAGACATCTGCAAGGACGGCAGGTGCACAGGCTCAAAAAGCAAAACCAAAAACCACTGACAGCCAGCACTCGGCTGGAGCAAATATCTTTTTAATGTTCAAAAAATGGACTGGTTTCAGACCACAGGCCTTTTTCAATGTAAAACACATCAGTGCATATCACATCTTATATATCCAAACATAATGGAATAATTAAATCCCATTAAACAATTATTATAAATGTTCATTAAGACCAAGTGGAAACAATCCCCCCAATTTCACTATCCAGGACTTTTCCTTTTTATTTAAAACATTATGCCAACCACTTTTCATTGATCTGTGTCCCAACACTCTATCAATAATAATAAATTTGAAAACAGCTGTCTTGTGTATAATAGTATGTTTATATAAGGCATTTAGCCAGATATTTATTTCTAATGCTACTTAAATGTTCTGAAATTCACAATTTTAATGGTCTGGAAGTTTGACCTTTGTTTGTGATGTATTGTCTGATGAAGCACATTGATTGTGTGAAAGTGTTTACCTCGAATTATTACCATTAAAACTGTTTTTTATGGTTATTGTTGTGCTTTGGTGCTGTTTTGTTTTGGGTTATAATTGCTTTTATACTGGAGCTTTTCTCCTCGGGCCTCAACTGAAAAAGGGCCTTTGGCCCAGCCAAACTAACCTGGTTAACAAAAGGCAAATAAATAAAATAAAATAAATAATAAATAAATCAGGTTGGGGTCAGAGACTGCTCTGTAAGCCAGGCATAAGTCTCTGCTAAGAAGTTTATACCATACTGAGTTTAGTGACAGAGACTTTAGTCAATCTGTGTTAGGCACGTGTTGGAGTCATTTGGTCTTCTTAGTTAGAAACCTCTGAGGTTTCTCCAATTCCTGTAGATGCATTGTATGGTACATGCCAAAAGGGGCATTATACTCAGTTATAGGCCTAATTAGTGATGAGTATAGAGGGGTTATAACCCCCTTTGTTCTAGAGACGATGCCTTTGCTAATCAAGTATGCTACATAGAAAGCCTTCCTTCCTTACCAAAGGAATGATGTTAATGCATTTCTTTGCATTCAGTTTGAGACTGTGACTAAGACACCAGTCATTGGTCTGTGTAACAACCTCCTGAAGTATACTGACATAATTAGGGAATTCAGTAATTGCACCCAGTTTGCAGTAGTCCGCAAACTTGGTCAGCCACAGCCCCTTAGTTTTGGCCTAAACTTCCAAGAAGTATATACCAAACAGTAGGGGGCCCATCACTGACTCTTGTGCACCCTGCTGGTGACAGGTCTGCTGGTTGATGTGGAGTCACCCATCTTGATAGTGTGTGACTGGTTTATGAGCCAGTTGGCAACCTATCTTACAACAAAGGGGTTTCCATTCAGTTTTCTAAGTTTATCAGTAATGTCTGACTGTGGGATTGTGTCAAAGGCATTTGCCAAGTCGAGGTATGCTGTGTGCACAGATTTGCCTTCGTCAATGGCCTTGGTCACATTTTTGAAGAACTCCACCAGGTTTAACAGGCAGAATCTGCCCTTGATGAAGCCGAATTGGGACACATAAAAGGTTTGGATGTTGCCTATGTCTTTATTTATGAGGTCCATGATGATACATTCCATGGCTTTACAGATGAAGCTGGTCAGACTTATGGGTCCATAATTCCCTGGGTCTGTTGCTAAGCCACCTTTGTGGAGGGGAATAACTGTTGGTGTTCTCCATTCTGCAGGAACAAAGCCAGTGGTTAGGCTGTGATTGAATAGGGTACTTAATGTTGATAAATAAACCAAGGAAAGGAAGCCAACAAACTACTGAAACACAAAAACCAAGTCAGCAGCACCAAGACCCACCACAGGAAGTATCAGGAATCCAAAAAATATAAAATAAAACAATTTACTGAAGCGCTTTTCATTGCTTGTAATGTAGCAACTTCTTCAGAAAAGATACACAGTTTCAAACAGTAGTTTATAAGTAATTGAGATATGTCATGTGATGACCACACCTCCAGTGAGTCAAGTTCTTAAAGAAACATTTGCTAAAAAAAACATGTATTCATAAAACCTAAATACAAAAGCTGCAAGTTTGTCAGATTAAAAGTACATCAAAACTATTATAAATAGTTATACAGAAGGCATTAAACTGTTAAACTCAAACAATAACAAAGTTAGACTAAACTTCAAAATTACGGAATAATCAACCGGATATATCTCTCTAAAATATTGTAGAGCTAAAATAAATAGAATTATTTTCAAGCAAAATACCAATTACCGTCTCAAACATCTTAGTTTCAGAAGACAGGCAATGTTACAAGCATCATATAAGCCTGGTAACAAATGCAAATTATTCCGTAATTTTGAAGTTTAGTCTAACTTTGTTATTGTTTGAGTTTAACAGTTTAATGCCTTCTGTATAATAGTTTTGATGTACTTTTAATCTGACAAACTTGCAGCTTTTGTATTTAGGTTTTATGAATACATGTGATTTTTTAGCAAATGTTTCTTTAAGAACTTGACTCACTGGAGGTGTGGTCATCACATGACATGTCTCAATTACTTATAAACTACTGTTTGAAACTGTGTATCTTTTCTGAAGAAGTTGCTACATTACAAGCAATGAAAAGCACTTCAATAAATTGTTTTATTTTATATTTTTTGGATTCCTGATACTTCCTGTGGTGGGTCTTGGTGCTGCTGACTTGTTTTTTGTGTTTCAGTACTTAATGTTGATGCTAGTTCATGTTTAGTTTATTTAGAAGACAGCCTGGGATGCCATGCGGTCCCATAGAGACTGTGTTTTCTGCCTTAGACAAGGCTTTAATGACCTGCTCTTCAGATTTGTAGGGTGGAGGGGGTTGGGGACAAGGTTTGTGATAAGTTTGGAGGGGATAAGGGAGTGAAATTTTCACCAAATCTGTCCTTTAGTAGGTTTGTTATCTCTATGGGATCAGTATGTGGGATACCATTAGTCACTAGTTAGGCACATGTTTGGGTCCTACCTTTTAAGCAACGTACATAGCTGTAAAAGGCCTTATGATTATGCTTGGCTGTGATTGCCAGGTTTTTCTCAAAGTTACCCTTAGAGGATTTGACATGTTGTCTTATTTGGTTGTTGAGGCTGAGGAGGGTGCTTTACCATTGTTGGGATTTCACCTTAGTTTTCTTAAACAGCAACTTTTTGCATTTGTTGTAAAGTTTGTTGATGCTGGATGTCCACCAGGGCAGCTTTATTTTTACTTGCGGCTCTGGCTTTGGCTTTCTCTCTGGAACAGCCAAGGCTATACACTTATACAAGTGATTGTACAGGGCTTTAATGTAAGCTATGTGTAGGTACCACTTCCAGCTGGGGGTGGGGTTGGAATGCATTTATACCTTCCCCTAGGAGGGTATAGTTTGCTTTGGTGACATTTTTTTAGTCTGACTTTGCCCTTTGTGAGTTCTGGTGTTAGTGCCAGTCTGAAGGTGACTGATTTGTGCTCAGATTTAACTAATGAGGGTCTGACAGTTGCGGTGGTGCATCTATTTGTCATGTTAGTGAGGACCAGATTTAGTATGTTTGTTCCTCTTGCTAGGGTTTGAACAGTTTGTTGCAGAGCATTTGAGTTACCAAAGTCAAGGAACCTTTGCGCCAGTGAGTTAAGGATACAGTAGGTTATCAGTTGATGGTGGGATAATTGAAATCCTCCTTGACCAGAGTGTTTCGCAATATTTGGATTGACTCCAGTTTGGTCAATTAGGTTTCGTCTGCATCATGATCCATGGAGAAGGATCTATAACTAGCTATGACTTGATTGGTGGTCTTACCCACATTAATCTGAACTTGCAGCAGCCTGAACAACAGGTATGTCTTATTTAAAACACAGGACAGAAGCCAATCCAATTATCCAAACAATACAGATGCAGGAATACTTTGGCCAGATAAAACCAGTTCTGTAAACTTTCTGCCACTAAGAAAACAGACAAGGCCTCCAGACAAAGGATTTCAGTACAACTGAGGTCAACACTAAAAGATATACAGCTGTATCATACAACAAGAAGAATAAATACAATTGTACAGATTACAGAGACATTCAATCAAAATGCAGACAAAAAACATGAATAAACGCTTAGCTTTTCTCAATATCACAGCTAGCAGTAGGTTGGGCTCTCTTTATAGCAGCCAGAGCAACAGGTATATCTGATTTAAAACAAAGGACAGAAGCCAAACCAATTAAACAAACAATATAGATGCAGGAATACTTTGGCCAGATATAACCAGTTCTGTAAACTTTCTGCCACTAAGAAAACAGACAAGGCTTCCAGACAAAGGATTTCACTACAACTGAGGTCAACACTAAGAGCTATGCAGATATATCACAGAACAAGAAGATTAAATACAGTTGTACAGATTACAGAGATATTAAATCAAAACACAGTCAAAAAAATGAGAATAAACTCTTATCTTTTCTCAATATCACAGCTGGCAGTAGGTCAGTCATTCTGCAGCAGCCTGAGTACCAGGTATATCTGATTTAAAACACATGACAGAAGCCAAACCGATTGTCCAAACAATACAGATGCAGAAATACTTTGGCAAGATAAAACCAGTTCTGTAAACTTTCTGCCACTAAGAAAACAGACATTGCCTCCAGGCAAAGGATTTCACTACAACTGAGGTCAACACTAAGAGATATACAGCTATATCACACAAGAAGAAGAATAAATACAATTGTACAGATTACAGAGATATTAAATCAAAATGCAGACAAAAAATGAGAAAAAACTCTTTTCTCAATATCACAGCTGGCAGTAGGTCAATCTCTCTGTAACAGCCTGAGCAACAGGTATATCTGATTTAAAACACAGGACAGAAACCAAACCAATTATCCAAACAATACAGATGCAGGAATACTTTGGCCGGATAAAACCAGTTCTGTAAACTTTCTGCCACTAAGAAAACAGACAAGGCCTCCAGACAAAGGATTTCACTACAACTGAGGTCAACACTAAGAGATATACAGCTATATCACACAACAAGAAGAATAAATACAATTGTACAGATTACAGAGATATTAAATCAAAATGCAGGCAAAAAATGCGAATAAACTCTTATCTTTTCTCAATATCACAGCTGGCAGTAGGTCAGTCTCTCTGCAGCAGCCTGAGCCACATGTATATCTGATTTAAAACACTGGACAGAAGCCAAACCAATTATCCAAACAATATAGATGCAGGAATACTTTGGCCAGCTATAACCAGTTCTGTAAACTTTCTGCCACTAAGAAAACTGACAAGGCCTCCTGACAAAGGATTTCACTACAGCTGAGGTCAACACTAAGAGATATACAGCTATATCACACAAGAAAAAGAATAAATACACTTGTACAGATTACAGAGATATTAAATCAAAATTCACACAAAAATAAGAACAAACTCTTATCTCTTCTCAATATCACAACTGGCAGTAGCTCAGTCTCTCTGGAGCAGTGTGAACAACATGTATGTCTGATTTAAAACACAGGACAGAAGCCAAACCAATTATCCAAACAATACAGATGCAGGAATACTTTGGCCGGATGAAACCAGTTATGTAAACTTTCTGCCACTAAGAAAACAGACAAGGCCTCCAGACAAAGGATTTCACTACAGCTGAGGTCACCACTAAGAGATATACAGCTATATCACACAAGAAGAAGAATAAATACAGTTGGACAGATTAGAGGGATATTAAAGCAAAACGCAGACAAAAAATGAGAATAAACTCTTATCTTTTCTCAATATCACAGCTGGCAGTAGGTCAGTCTCTCTGCAGCAGCTTAAGCAGCAGGTATATCTGATTTTGAAACACATGACAGAAGCAAAACCAATTATCCAATCAATACAGATGCCGGCATACTTTGGCCGGATAAAAACAGATGTTAAGTTGTCTATCTCGCCTTCATTCTTGCTGGTTGGGTTCGGAGCCGATCCTTGGCTCTGACTCGGCCATCTTCAAAAGCTCGAGAGCTGCTTACTGGCTTGAGGCTCCCCTATATCCCATGATGCCTGGCGCTAGATACCCAGATCTCGTTTGCTGCTTTCGCTACGCAGTTGCGTTTACTGGCTCAGGTCGTATATTTTTCACTTTATTATTGGTTTAAATATTTACTGTTTTTTTCATAGTTGTAGGTATTCCTAGTGTTTAACCCCCCCCCTTGAAAACTCATTTTCTTATTAGAGAGTTTTTTCCCCTCCCTCCCCCCTTCCGTTAGGGTAGGCCGTTTTAGTTAGAGGCTTATCTTTAACACTGTAAATTCTTTCTATAAAAATTGTAGTATTTGTAGGTTAGTTTTAGGCTATCTTATACTATTTTTGTGTGTGTGTGTGCTGTTTGGGTGTGGTAACTTGTGTGGACTGTGTGTGTTTTTTTCTAGTTACCAATTCCCCCTTAGTACTCTTTATTAGTATTGTGCTTTTCCTTTACAGGAATGTCTAAAGACACTAAAGTGTCAGGATTCAAGAAGTGTGACTCATGCTGTCAGAAAATGTCACTGACAGATGGACACACTTCTTGTGTCTACTGCTTGGGCTCCCTACACCTGCAGGACTCTTGTTCGGTGTGTCATGCCTTTAGTCCAAGAGTCCTGCAGGAGTGTAGGAATAAGCTTATCCTTAGGGGTTTGCTTAAACCTGAAGGATCACCAGCAAAGACTCAGTCAGTGAAACCTTCTAGGCCATGGAAGCCGTCGGCTCCCAGCTCTGAGCCGTCGCCGGGTATGGCTTCTGCTTCAACTTCGGTTCCGGCTGGAACCGAAGTGCCCATCTCTATGTCAACTTCGGCTCCGGCTGGAGCTGAAGTACCTATTTCCCAGTTGGCTCAGACCCTCCCGTCGGAACCTTCAGGGAGTCGAAAACACTCCAGGTCACCATCCTTGGAGTCAATAACTCGGCTCCAGGGTCTCCCATATTGCAATCTGAGCGGAGTCATCGATCCCACTCTTCTCGGTCATCTAGGCTATCTGACCATGATTTGGAGAGAGTGATGAGCAGGCTTTTAAAGTCGCAGGCCCTGGCCAAAATGCTATCCAGCCCCCCTCATCAGGGTTCGGGTCTACCTGTTTCTACAATAGTTCCTCCTTCGACTCATCCCTTGAGTTCGGAGATGGAGCATGCTGTGGCTGGAACCGTGGGTCCGTCGGCACCGATACCTCCCCTTTCGGTTCTGTCATCGGCTCCGATCTCTTCCATGGTGCCGTCCTTGGAGGGATCTGGACACCGGGACTCCCTCGTCGGCTCCGAGAGGGCAAGTGGCATCGGACCCTTGACCGACCCCGTCCTCCCTCTCGGAGCTTTGGCGCAGGTGAGTTCGGCTCCTACATCGGCTTCGGAGCTGTCTCTCTCGGTGCCGGGAAGGATTCCAGTCTCTTCAGAGCTGGAGCCTTCTCCGGTATTGGGAAGGGGTGCCTTCGAGGTCATGAGGAGTGTGCTGGCATCTGAGTCAGCCTCACGGTCAGCCCCATCGGCTCCTCCTCCCATGGTGCCTGCTCCTGCCTCTGCCCCTCCTCCAGACCCCAAGCATGGGGAACAAGTGCTCCAGGGCACCCCATTGGGTGTATCTTCCTCTTCCAAGGCCTCCCCCGTTCATTCAGAATAGCCCCCTCGAAAGAGGAAATGCAAGAGGAAGCATGTAGACTCACCTGAGTCTGTCACTTCAGATACTGACTTGGAGGAGTCGGAAGGGTCCACAAGATCCCCCTCTGAGGACGTCTCCTTCTCAGACATCCTTGAAATCCTTAGGCAGAGGGGGAACTGGACTACCCTTAACCCTTCCGAGAATGAGTCGGTATTCCTGGACGCATTTGGTTCCCGACCCTCCACCTCCTGGGTGTCTCCGTCTTTTGATCCACTGATGTCGGTGGTGGCTCAAAAGGAGTGGTCAGCTCCAGACACAATGGAACCAACTCCCCACAGGCCCACAAAATTCATCACTGCCCCTCAGGACAAGCAATTTCTGACCAAGGGTGTTCCCATTGATGCCATGGTGGTAGCAGCGGCCACTAAAATGGAGTTGGCTGAAACTTCTTCATCTGTCCATCCCCCTAACAAGGAGTCTAGGATGATGGACAGATATGGGAAGCGGATGTTTTTCCTCAGCGACCTTTTCCATGAGGTCTCTGAACTATTTGTGCCATTTTACCTGCCTTCAAAGGGATCTCCTTAAAGAGTTAGGAGATACCCTTCAAGATCCATCAGCTGCAGGGGCTCAGGCTAAGATTGCCTCCCAGCTGGCGACTCTAAATTCTGTAGTAAACTCCTCCATGCGGCTCATCTCTTATGCAGCCGATGGAGCGAGTAGGTCCACAGGCACAGGTGTGGCTTTGAGGAGACATGCTTGGATGCGGCTATGCAACTTTGCGGAACCCTTCAGGGCATCTTTCACCAACACCCCCTTTGATGGTTCTGCTCTGTTTGGACCACAGGTGAAGGATACCCTTACCAGGTGTGAGCAGGAAGGCAAGACTCTCTCTGCCGTTGGAGTGCATTTTTCCACTCCTTCAAGACCGTATCCCAAGGGTCAGAAGAGTGGGAAAATGTGGTTCCGGAAGTCCCAGGGAGCCATGCCTGACACACGTGGGGAGTTCCCCTCCAGGGGCAGAGGAGGGAACAACAATAGACGCCACCCTAGGGGCAGAGGGGGTCCGCAAAATCAGGGCCAAAGAGAATCCTTCTCTGACAAGCCCTTCCAGCATCCCTGAAGTGCTGCCTGACTGTCCACCTTCGGAGGCAGTCGGGGGAAGATTATCGCTGTACCCAAAAGCCTGGCAAAGTATAACACAAGACAAATGGGTACTTTCTATAATATCCGAAGGCTACAAAATCCCCTTCTTTCGCACTCCACTCCTTTCCAACAAGTCCCTTCCAGATGTTCCACCCAATCTAAGGGATCAGGCAGTTCAAGAAATTTCAAAACTGCTAGGGAAAAGAGCCTTCCAATCAGTCCCAGCAGACCAACAAGGATCCGGAATTTACTCAAGGTTCTTTTTGGTACCAAAAAAGACAGGGGACTGGAGACCCATTCTGGATCTCAGAAGACTAAATAGGTCTGTGCAAAGAACGAAGTTCTGGATGGTCACGCTACAGTCCATTTTACCCTTTCTGGGTCAGGACAATTGGATGTGCTCCATAGATCTTCAGGACGCGTACTACCATATCAAAATGCACAGATGCTCCAGAAGATTCCTTCGCTTCCGGTTGGGAGCCAGTCATTATCAGTTCAGAGCTCTGCCCTTTGGTCTCACCACAGCCCCCAGGGTGTTCACCAAATGTTTGGCAGTAGTCACCGCTCACTTGAGATGGCAAGGATTCCAGGTGTTTCCATATTTAGACGACTGGCTCCTTACTGCAACCACCAGGCATCACCTGCTGCAAGACAGAGACTACACCATCCGAACGTGCTCCACTCTAGGCATCACAATAAATTTTGAAAAGTCTGCATTGTCGCCTTGTCAATCTATTACCTTTATAGGTGCAAACTTAAACACAAAGGACATGTCAGCCACTCTCCCAGTAGACAGAGTGTTAACCATTCGACAGCATGTCCAGGTCTTATTAGGATGCAAAAGGATTCAGGCCAGATTCGTCCTAAAAATGTTGGGTCTCATGACAGTGGCTATAATACTAGTCCCCCTTGCACGTTTTCACATGAGGATTCTTCAGTGGATGCTGTTCACGCAATGGTCCTTCCAGCAACTTTCATTGTCTCACATGATATTGATCACTCAGTCATGCAAAAACCAACTTGTTTGGTGGATGGTTTCCCCATCATTACACCAGGGCAGACCATTTGTTCTTCCTCCTCCAGTAGCTACGGTGACAATGGACGCCTCCCTGATTGGGTGGGGGGGGGGGGCATTTTCAGGGCAGAACAGTCCAAGGCACCTGGCAGCCTCACGAGTACCATCTGCATATCAATGTGTTGGAGATGAGAGCCGTGCTTTTAGCGTTGCAAGCTCTTCAGGACTCTCTTCCCACCGGGACTATTGCAATTCAGACAGACAATATGTTTGTGATATGGTACATCAACAAGCAGGGCGGAACCAAGTCATATCCCTTATGTCGAGAAGCACTCAGACTTTGGCAGTGGGTGATCTCTTCCCATTGGTTTCTGATAGCAGCGCACATCCCTGGGAAGTCCAACGTTACAGCGAACAGGCTGAGAAGAGCAATTCTCATGCCTCACGAATGGTCTCTCAATCAGACTGTGGTGAACAAAATCTTCCGCAAATGGGGTCAGCCTTGCTGTGACCTTTTTGCCACCCCCTTCAACAGCAAGTGCAACAAGTTCCTCTCTCTCCTCGCTCTTCCTGGACACTTCCCCAGAGATGCTCTAGTTCAAGATTGGCCTAAGGGACTTCTTTATGCATTCCCTCCGTTTCCCCTGATTCCCAAACTAATTCAAAAGGCTACCACATTGGGATGCAAAATGATCCTCATTGCCCCTTACTGGTCTCGACAAATTTGGTTCCCTTTCCTGCATCATCACCTTCTGGAGCAGCCCTGGACCCAATTCCAGACCTCCTGATCCATCAATCGGGCGGGCTGCACCAATCTCTTCATTCTCTCCAGCTCACAGCTTGGTTTCTCCATTTCCGACATTAGCCAGGCTTCCTAACATTTCCCATTTGGTGCGTGAAATCATCTTATCCTTGCATAAGTCCACCACTAGAAAAACTTATGCTAGTAAGTAGAAACGTTTTTCCTTATGGGCAGAGACCAAGAACATAGACCCTTTTTCAGCCCCTGTGCACTCTGTTTTAGAATTTCTAGCAGAACTTTTTTGAACTGGATCCTCTTCTGCCACAATTAGAGTTCAGCTAGCTGCAATTTCAAATTTTCATATGGGCCTATCTGATTCAAGCATCATGTCCCATAAGCTTTGTAAAGCCTTTCTTAAAGGGACCACTCTACTCAGGTCCCCAGTAAGAGATCCCCTGCCTCCATGGGATCTAAATTTGATTTTAGCTTCCCTAATACTACCCCCCCTTTGAACCGGCAGCTTCTTGCTCCTTGAAGTTTCTTTCTTGGAAAACCCTTCTTCTGGTTGCAGTTACATCGGCTAGAAGAGTTTCTGAACTTCAGGCTCTTTGTGTTCATCCTCCTTACTTAGTTTTTCACAAAGATAGAGTTTCTCTTTGGACTAACCCTTCCTTTCTTCCAAAGGTTACTTCTGATTATAATTTGAATCAGTCCATTGAACTACCTGTGTTCTTTCCAAATTATTCCAACAAGGCAGAATACAAGTTACATCAGTTGGACGTTCATAGACAATTACGCTTTTACCTGCATAGAACCAAACAAACCAGAAAATCAGACCAGTTTTTCCTGTCCTACGCTGAGGGAAAACAAGGCTTACCGGTGTCAAAAGTCACCTTATCTAGATGGTTGACTTCTACTATTACTTTTATTTATCAGTTAAGAAAAAAAAGAGCTCCCTGCTAAACCCAAAGGTCACTCCACCATAGGTTCATAGGTTGGTACTAGGCTATCAGCCCTAGGGCCTATACAAGCCTAGCCATAACAATTCCCTGGCTATTTCTTCCCACATTATTTACTTTCCTGGACCCCTGTCTAGCAGGGCGACTGACGTGATCCCTGGGTTGAATTTCCTTTCTCCCATCCAATCGTCAAAGTTCCTCTTGAAGAGGTCCAAAGAGGCACTCTGCTTGACATGTATGGGCAATCTATTCCAGAGTCTGGGGAGTCTCTGGGTCAGGAACCTATCCCTCCAACATGTTTTGTTTATTGTGATGACAAGGTTTAGATCCCTGGAGCGTGTAGCTCTGAGGGATTGGGATTTCTTTAAGTGTAGCATGTCCAACAGCTCTGGGTTTGACATGGCCTTGTATGTTAAGCAGAGATCGCCTCTGAGTAGACGATATGCGACAGAGTATAGCTGGAGTTTTTAAGGCGGTCAGCGTGGGGCATCTGCTTTAGGCCTGTGATTCTTTTAGTGAGGTATTTCTGAGGCCTTTCCAGTTGTTGCAGATGTCTTGAGAGGTACATACCAAATGGGGCATTGTATTCTATAATCGTCTAATGAGGGATGAGTACAGTGGGACAATGACCTCCTTTTTCTGGATGAAAAGCCCTTCATGATGAGGTGTGCCACATAGAAGGATTTCCTGACTGTTGTGGCGATGTGGTTATCGAAGGTGAGACCACTGTCCACCTGTGTCCCTAAGTCTCTTATCACACTTTCTGTGTTTAGTGTACTGCCACCTATATGGTAATTCATGGATACATGTTTTTTCCCAAAGGGATAACAATACATTTCTTGGCATTGAGCTTGAGCCCATGGCTCTGGCACCAAGCATCTGTTTCTGTAAGGCCCTTTTGTAGAGTATCCACAACATTTGGGGATTCAATAATGGCTCCCAGTTTGCAGTCATCTGCAAACTTTGTTAGCCAGAGTCCCTTAGTGTTGACCTGTACTTCAGAGAAGTAGATGCCAAACAAGAGCGGCCTCAGGACTGAACCCTGAGGTACTCCACTTGTCACTTGTCTGGAGCTGGATTTGGAGTCGGCTACTTTTACAGTGTGGGTTCTATCAGTAAGCCATTTAGCAACCCATTGGGTGACATAGGGATTAATGCCCAACTTAATAAGTTTATCTATGATTCCAGAGTGGGGATGGTGTCAAAGGCCTTGGCAAGGTCTAGATAGGCTGTGTGGACCACCTTACCCTTGTCCATGGCTCTGGAGACTGATTCAAAGAAGTCAATCAGGTTCAGGAGACAAGATCGGCCCTTCACAAACCCAAACTGGGTGGGGTCCAGTGTTTGAAGGTTGCCAATGTCTTTGTTTATAAGTTCCATGATAATACGCTCCATGGCCTTGCAGATAAGGCTTGTCAGACTGATGGGACAGTAGTTTCCGGGATCCAAGGTGGATCCCCCCTTGTGGATTGGGATAACTGTAGCTCTGCACCACTCAGGGGGCACGAAACCTGGGGTGGGGCTATGATAAAACAGGACACTTAGGGGGGGTGCCAGTTCATATTGTAGTTCATGTAGTACACAGCCCGGGATGTCATCTGGTCCCATGGATGCTGTATTCTTGGCTTTAGAGAGTGCGTTTTGTACCTGTGTGGCCGTTATTACTGGAATTTGGCAATCTTCCGGTATTGAGATGGGCCATTTAGGGGGTGAGAGTGGGGTGAAGTTGGCACTGAATCGATCTGCCAGGATATTGGCAATATCCTTCGGATCAGTATATTTAATGCCATTCTGTTTTAGCTCAGAGCAGATCTGAGCATTGCCATTTAGATTCTTGACATAATTATAGAATGCTTTGTGGTTGTCTTTGGAATCTTTGGCAATTTTATTTTCGTAACTAGCTTTGGAGGATTTTATGAGGCATCTCAGTTTCTTACTGAGGCTAGTAAGGAGTTTTTGCATCCTGGGATTTTCCTCTTTTCTGCAAAAGTTTCTTCCTTTTGTTGTAAAGTTTGTTTATGGCAGGAGACCACCAGATCGGCTTCCTTTTTTTGGATGAGAGCATTTTGGTTCTATTTGGGATGGCACGATTCATGCATGAGTGGATGTGCTCGTACAGTGCCATAGTGTAGGATTCAGCAGTTGAACTTTCAGTTCCCGTCTGCATGGGTGTCATGAAGTTTGTCACTTCTGACTTGAGTAGCATGAAGTTGGCTTTGGAGAAGTTTTTTATGGTGGTTTCTTTACTGGGGGTGGGGTGGGATGTGGATGTTAAGGGTGATTAGCTTATGGTCAGACCTGACTAACGAGGGGGTGACCATAGGTATGGAGCATTGATTTCCCATGTTGGTAATGACCAGGTCTAGGATATTGGAGCCCCTGGTGGGACTATGGATTAGTTGATCCAGGGCGTTGGAATTTATGAATTCCAAGAACCGTTGCGCAAAGGTGTTGGGACATGAGTAGTTTTCCCAGTTAATGGCAGGGTAGTTAAAATCACCCAGTATTAGGGTGTTTGTTTCTATCTTAATATTTTCCAGTATGTTTAGAAAGGTGTAGTGAGAATCTTAAGGTATGGTGGGGGATCTGTAGCAAGCTACAATTTGGATTGCAGTCTTACCTAGTGTTAGTTGCACTTGGAGAATTTCAGACACATTGTGTTGGCCAACTAGCCTGGTGGTGTGAATATCCTTGGTGAATATTGACACTCCTCCACCTTTAGTGTTTCGGTCCTGGTTTGGTGGCCGAAAAGTGTGGTAAGAGTTGTAGCCTGGTATTGCAGGGGTGCTCTCTGGAGCCTTGAACCAGGTCTCAGTTACTGCACAGATATCGATGTTCTCCATTTTTAGGAGTGCCTCGAGAGAGTGCATTTTGAGGTTTAGACTTCTAGCATTGAGTAGCATTACCTTCAGATTTTGCATGCTTGTACCTGTTATGGTGGTGGTTTTGTCCTTTGAAGTTTTCCTAAAAAGGCACTATAGGGGTGGCAAGAGCCTTAGCCAGTAACCTGAATCCCAGGGCGACAGGTGCAGACCATCTCTGGCAAAGCATCGTGGTCTGTCAATCATGTCATCCCAGGCAGACAGATACTGGATCCCCTTTGAATGACACCATAAGCTTAGCCAATTGTTGAAGTCAATCATTTTATCCTTATATTGTGGTATCATTCTGGGCGAAGGCAGGATGCTACTCAGGGCTAGGGTCATACCTGCCTGGGCCACATGATCCGAGAGCTCTTCCATGTCTCTTTTCATGTAGTCCAGGGAGGTGCGTCTCAAGTCATTCACTCCAACATGGACAATGACAGAGTCATATTTGTACTTGTTGTGGAGTGACTTGAGTGCATGCGTTATGTGGCGGATCCTGGCACCCGACAGGCAGCTGACTGTAATTTTCTCCTTATTCAACCTGGTGAGAGGGACATCAGTGTGCGGACTATAGAGTCACCTATGACTAAAGTGTTAGGTACATTGTCTTGCCTTAGGGGCTGTTGCTGGGTGGCACACTGGTGTTGTGAAGTATGTGACACATTGGTTGTGATTGGTGTTTGTTTGCGTTTCAGCTTCAGAGGTCTTTGTTGCTTGGGCAGGTTACAGTTAAGGGCCTCTGCATATGTGGATTTAGTGTTGCTATATGTGGGTGTTGGTGGTGCGGGTTTAGAAGGGCTATGTGTTGCTTGAGGTGTAGTGTGGGTGTTAACCTTCTCCTCTTGACTGTTTAGCACAATCTTGGGTGGAGAGAGCTTTGCTTCCATTTTGGCTATGTAAGTGCATCTCTCACAGGTTGTAGTGTTGGGTGGTAGGAGGAGAGGGTTGTCTGTGTACATGAGGCAATTGCTGCATTGCCCCAGTATGCCCAGATTCACCAGGTGGACAGGAGAAATCACCGGAAGCTGACCCTTGGACATGCCTGGTTTGGGGCTTTTTTTTTCTTTGTAAAGTATAGGAGCTGTTTCCTTCGCAAGGTACTTTGCAATTATAGGCTGTTTAGTGCCTACTAGTTCAGTGTTTGTATGAGTTTAAGGCTTCCTAGTGCTTTCCAGCAGGTATTAGAGAAAGTGCTAGTCACAGGGATGCTTAAAGGTAAGATTGAAAAGAATGCACTCTGCAGTCTGCACTAGAGAAGTTAGATGTGAAAGTAGGTAACTTGAGTTTTACCTGTTTAAAAAGTTAAGGTTTAGTGGAGAGTTACTATTTTTAAAACAGCAAGATGGACTGAAAGGGGTGGTCACTTTTGTATTTTGGTACTATGAAATACAGTAGGATGGCCAATAAATTTAAATAATTGAAGGGGTGGGATTTCAAAAGTGATGATTTTGTGATTACTCACATAAGCCAGTGAAAGTAGAGAGAAATGAGATATATGGTCAGATTAACATAAGAGGCGGGCAACTAGAAAGACAGTGGTATTTAACAAGACAACTTAAATGGGTGGGAAGGCAGGGAAAAAATTCTGCCTGACTCAGAACAGAGAGAGCTGTGGTCTCTTTTGAAGTTTTAATATGCTGTTAAAACAGAATGCAAGCAAAACACAAGGTAAAGAAAACAAACTACAGTATTCAAAATATAGAAAGGCAATACAGTAATACAAAAAATAACAACAAACTAACCTTTCCTTCACAGCTCTAGCTACTTCTGTGGCTTTTCAAGCCAGATTACCAGTGGAAACTATTTGTGCGGCAGCTACATGGGCTAATCCACATACCTTCATTTCGCATTATAAACTGGATGTGGCCTCCAGAAGCAGAGCTGATTTTGGTTCCACTGTTCTGAAGAGTCTGTTCTGATGAGCCACCCAGGATTGAGGTGCTAGGGACGCTGTCCCAACCAGCAAGAATGAAGGCGAGATAGACAAATTAACATTAAGAAGTTATGTACCTACCATAACGTTCCATGTTAGTTGTCTTCTTCTTGCCTTCTTTCTTGCATCCCACCCTCCATCCCCCTATCCTGGCAGACTGAGAAGAGTTTCTTATTTTTTTTATCACTGGCTGAGTCTTCTCTGACTTCCACTTCCCACTATCAGTCTCTCCAGTATGTTCAGGTATCCTACTACGTTTTACTGGGTTATTATTATTATAATTGTTATTATTATGTCTGTAGTTAGGTTTACCAAACGAGATCTGGGTATCTAATGCCAGGCATTATGGGATATAGGGGAGCCTCGAGCCAGTAAGCAGCTCTCGAGCTTTTGAAGATGGCCGATTCAGAGCCGAGGATCGGCTCTGAACCCAACCAGCAAGAAAGAAGGCGAGAAGAAGACAACTAACATGGAACGTTATGGTAGGTACATAACGTCTTATTCTGTAAACTTTCTGCCACTAAGAAAACAGACAAGGCCTCCAGACAAAGAATTTTGCTACAGCTCTGGTCGACACTAAGAGATATACAGCTATATCATACAACAAGAAGAATAAATACAGTTGTACGGATTACAGAGATATTAAATCAAAATGCAGACAAGAAATGAGAATAAACTCTCATCTTTTCTCAATTTCACAGCTGGCAGTAGGTCAGTCTCTCTGCAGCAGCCTGAGCAACAGGTATATCTGATTTAAAACACAGGACAGAAGCCAAACCAATTATCCAAACAATACAGATGCAGGAATACTTTGGCAGGATAAAACCAGTTCTGTAAATTTCCTGCCTCTAAGAAAACAGACAAGGACTCCAGGCAAAGGATTTCACTACAACTGAGGTCAACACTAAGAGATATATAGCTATATCAATCAACAAGAAGAACAAATACAGTTGTACAGATTACACAGATATTAAATCAAAATGCAGACAAAAAAATGAGAATAAACTCTTATCTTTTCTTAATATCACAGCTGGCAGTAGGTCAGGCACTCTGCAGTAGCCTGAGCAACAGGTATATCTGATTTAAAACACAAGACAGAAGCCAAACTAATTATCCAAACAATACAGATGCAGGAATACTTTGGCTAGATAAAACCAGATCTGTAAACTTTCTGCCACTAAGAAAACAGACAAGGCCTCCAGACAAAGGATTTCACTACAACTGAGGTCAACACTAAAAGATATACAGCTATATCACACAACAACAAGAATAAATACAATTGTACAGATTACAGAGATAGTAAATCAAAATGCAGACCATAATGAGAATAAACTCTTATCTTTTCTCAATATCACAGATGGCAGTAGGTCAGTCTCTCTGTAGCAGCCTGAGCAACAGGTATATCTGATTTAAAACACAGGACAGAAACCAAACCAATTATCCAAACAATACAGATGCAGGAATACCTTGGCTAGATAAAACCAGTTCTGTAAACTTTCTGCCACTAAGAAAACAGACAAGGCCTCCATGTAAAGGATTTCAGTACAACTGAGGTCAACACTAAGAGATATACAGCTATATCACACAACAACAAGAATAAATACAGTTGTACAGATTACAAAGATATTAAATCAAAATTCAGACAAAAAATAAGAATAAACTCTTTTCTCTTCTCAATATCACAGTTGGCAGTAGCTCAGTCTCTCTGCAGCAGCCTGAACTACAGGTATGTCTGATTTAAAACACAGGACAGCAGCCAAACCAATTATCCAAACAATACAGATGCAGGAATACTTTGGCCAGATAAAAACAGTTCTATAAACTTTCTGCCACTAAGAAAACAGACAAGGCCTCCAGACAAAGGATTTCACTACAACTGAGGTCAACACTAAGAGATATACAGCTATATCACACAACAAGAAGAATAAATACAGTTGTACAGATTACAGAGATATTAAATCAAAATTCAGACAAAAAATAAGAATAAACTCTTATCTTTTCTCAATATCACAGCTGGCAGTAGCTCAGTCTCTCTGCAGCAGCCTGAACAACAGGTATGCCTTTTAACACACAGGACAGAAGCCAAACCAATTATCCAAACAATACAGATGCAGGAATACTTTGGCCGGATAAAACCAGTTCTGTAAACTTTCTGCCACTAAGACAACAGACAAGGCCTCCAGACAAAGGATTTTACTACAACTGAGGTCAACACTAAGAGATATACAACTATATCACACAAGAAGAAGAATAAACACAGTTGTACAGATTACAGAGACATTAAATAAAAATGCAGACAAAAACTGAGAATAAACTCTTATCTTTTCTCAATATCTCAGATGGCAGTAGGTCAGTCTCTCTGCAGTAGCCTGAGCAACATGTATATCTGATTTAAAACACAGGACAGAAGCCAAACCAATTATCCAAACAATACAGATGCAGGAATACTTTGGCTGGATAAAACCAGTTCTGTAAACTTTCTGCCACTAAGAAAACAGACAAGGCCTCCAGGCAAAGTATTTCACTACAACTGAGGTCCACACTAAGAGATATACAGCTATATCACACAACAAGAAGAATAAATACAGTTGTACAGATTACAGAGATATTAAATCAAAATGCAGACAAAATATGAGAATAAACTCTTATCTTTTCTCAATATCACAGCTGGCAATAGGTCCGTCTCTCTGCAGCAGCTTGAGCAACAGGTATATCTGATTTTGAAACACATGACAGAAGCCAAACCAATTATCCAAACAATACAGATGCAGGAATACTTTGGCCAGATAAAACCACTTCTGTAAACTTTCTGCCACTAAGAAAATTGGCAAGGCCTCCAGACATAGGATTTCACTGCAACTGAGGTCAACACCAAGAGGTATACAGCTGTATCACACAACAAGAAGAATAAATACAGTTGTACAGATTACAGAGACATTAAATAAAAATGCAGACAAAAAATGAGAATAAACTCATCTTTTCTCAGCATCTCAGCTGGCAGTAGGTCAGTCTCTCTGCAGTAGCCTGAGCAACATGTATATCTGATTTAAATTACAGGACAGAAGCCAAACCAATTATCCAAACAATACAGATGCAGGAATACTTTGGCTGGATAAAACCAGTTACGTAAACTTTCTGCCACTAAGAAAACAGACAAGGCCTCCAGGCAAAGGATTTCACTACAAATGAGGTCCACACTAAGAGATATACAGCTATATCACACAACAAGAAGAATAAATACAGTTGTACAGATTACAGATATATATCAAAATGCAGACAAAAAATGAAAATAAACATGAAGTATGAAAGTAGCTGGGGGCTCTGGCCCATACAGTAAGGAATGGATGGAAAATACAGCATCAGATATGAAAGTTTTATCCTCACCATAACAACAGATATGTGTTGTCTGCTTCTGTCCTTCCTCAACTACCCTCCCACCATCCTCCTCGTTATTTGTTCTATGCACAATTTTTGTTGTTAAGTTTTCATTCTTCAATGGCTCTACCTGACCTTGCTTTTGCTTCTGAAACTCATGTCTTTCTCGTTCAGTGTCTTTTCCAGCTGGGCAGTGTTTACTTTAGCTAAGTTGTTTTTTTTCTGTCAACACTTATATAATTTTAATTCCCCTTTATTGGTGGACAAACTTGATTTGAGGTAGCTTACTCCTTACACAAGGGATTATGGGTAGGGGAGAGCCTGAGCACCAGATCCAAGCTTAGAAGTGGCCGAAGCTGGATGCAAGACCCATACATTAAGGAAGGATGGAAACAGACTACACAGATCTATCATTATGGTGAGTACATTACTTTCGTTTTTTTTAGCCTATGACAGTTTTAAGTTCGTTTTCAAAGACATGGTTTATAATATTAAGGTTTAATTCTATTTCTAGGTATACAGGAATCTGCAAAAAATTGTCCATCTGCTGTAAGTATTATACAGATTACCTTTCCTTTTGTTGACTGTACTAGTTTTATTACATCATTCTCTTCTCTCTTCACTTGTACATATTTTACAGTAAAAAAGACAGCAATATATAGTAATATTGTGAAAATATTACTCTTAATTACTGTATTGTCTGAAAAAAAAATAATTTTGTTAATTAAAATAAATCAGATCTACCTTATAGTACTATACATCTATATGTTTCTATTAGTGCTTAGGAGGTTATAGACGTGCAAGGAAAATGATTAGTTTGATGACGTAAATGTATCTTTTTAGGACTGGTAGATATATTTGGAGATCTTTAATGTGAAGTAACTGTCTGGAATTTCTTCTCCTATATTACTTATATCTTTTTTCTGTTCTGTTATTGTGCCCTAGACATACTCATATCATTCCTTTATTAAATTATCGTGTATGATGTAGGCCATGTTACATTTATGTAAATGAAAATAAACCATAGCGACACAATCTTAGTTGCAAACATAACACGTTACAAACTGTGCTGACACAACTGTATCTGTAAACATTGTACGTCACTTTTAACATATTCAGTCATTGTTAGTCAACCATTACATCGCTCATTCAAATCCTGCCTTCTTTTAAACCGCATTACTCTTCTGCATGTACTGATCCCACATTTCCCATTTTAATTTATGTAGTTTGCTCCTACCCTTTTCTAAAGATCCCAGTTTCAGTTGTGTTATCTCTGTTACTATCTTTGCTACTTCTAGTAAAGTTGGTTTAGACTTCGATTTCCATTTTCTAGTTATTGCTTTTTTGCCAGCCATCAACATTAGACTCAGCAAGGCCTTACTATATCTAGACAATTCCAATTCTGTATCACAGCTCAAAAACATCATTTCCCTAGTTATTCCAATTTGCTCAGCCAGCATCTCTGTCAGAGCAGTCTTCGGGGAATCTTTAAAGTGTAACAACTCATTACACTCCCATAAAATACTTTCCCAGTTACTTTTTTCTTCCCCATCACACCTCCAACATTTGCTGTCTACCTGAGGAAAAATTCTTTGAAGTCTGCTTGGGGTATAAAAATACCTATGTAAACACTTCCGGGCAAAGATCGTAAATCTTCTAGTTTTTGTTGCATAGCTGGGAAACATACATATATCCCCCCATTGTTTCTTTGTGAATTGCTTATCTAATCTCTCTTCCCAATACTTCCTAATCTCCTCTGATTGATTCTTATATTTATCATGCAATATTTTATAAGCTGTACTAATTATTCTTTTCTTAATGGCAACTTCTGTTCTAGATTCTACTAAAAGCTCTACTAGTGCTGGTCTTTCGTTTAGGACCCCCTCCCATTTCTTTTTGTTTGCCTATACTCTGATACCAATCCTTGATATGGAAGGCAGTCTCTAGCATGCAGTCCAGATAAGTTATTGGTGTCTTACCCATTCTATTACATTTCTCTCTCTAGTTATTTGCTCCCAATACCTTAGTTACTTTGCCAGTTTTCTCCAATATATTCTCGCCCCCTCTTGCTTATTGTCTGTATCCCTAATTGCAGTCATCCTTATCGACAGAATCTCCTTTCTCCATTCTCATGTTGGATTAGTCATACTCACATACTTCTAGTGCATTCCATGGTAACATATGCCATCTTCTGTCCCCAACAGCTCTTTTCTGACTCTTGCATAGCTTAGATCTGAAGACTGATGCTTATCATTTGAAGAGCTCCCTGGTTTTATGGTTAGAAAGTACAGATCATCAAAATGTTCATGTGGTACTAAGTTGCAAGTCAAGACTTTCACTAACACTGACTCTACTGCTTTGGGAAGAGCATTATATTATGCATTTCCAAATGTCAGTATTCAGCCAGCCAGAGATGCATTGAGGAAGTCACAAGCTTGATTGCTACTGACAGTCTCCAGAGCACAGACCAGAAGAGGGTCCCTCATATAGTGTCAGTCCAGTGCTGGAGGACTATGAGAAAGCAAAAGACATGGAGTTCAGATATCATTCATACCCTTCTAAAGTAAGTGCATCCCTGAGGTGGCCTTTTTTATGTCATGGGATTAGAGAGGGAGTCAAGTTGTCATCTGTCATATACTTCAGTGGAGTAAAATAAGGCCATAGTAGAAGCACACCTAACACTTACTTTAGGGAGGTACATCCCAGGGTGTCAACATTACCCATCCACTGCTTCTCCAAAGAAGGAAGTATACACAGTCATTGTTTGTTCCAGAAATTAGGGCCTTTTGATCCTTTGTATCTCCCTTTCTAATACACAGATTAGTTTTCCTCTTAGTCTAAGTGCAATAGGAAGGGGATACAAAGGATCAGGAGGATTTCATTTCTGGAATAATTAAGGACAGTGTGTACATTATACATGTTCCTCATACTGATCATTGCTGAAGTAGCCTTAGCTATATGGGTTATACCCTGCATAGGACAGAACAGCTGGTCAGCTTGCAAAGCTTCAGGGCACCTTCCTTACACTCAAACCATTAGTCAACTCAAGCTGAGCTGACTAAAAAGATAGGTTTGGGCACCAAGCCCTTCAGAGCTTTCCTGATGTTGAAGAGAGTGCTCATTTGTGGGCCTTTGATGATCAACGGTTGTCTTGTGCTGTTCCTTTGTTAGGCAGTTAAGTTCCCTTTGAGGAAAAAATTCCACATTAAAAACTTATTGTTTAAATGTACTTTCCTGCTTAGAACAGTTATTTTAAGCTAAGAGTTTGTATTTTAATGGACTATCATGAGACGTATACTTTTAAATGGGAGATCATTTTGTTCCTGTCAGTTTAAAAGTTGTGTAAAGTAGTTAAAAACCATTTTTTCGTTGAAGAAATTGTGTTTATTTGACTTTTGGGGCTGGCAAAGTGTTTTAAAGTGCTTTTTTTACTGTGTTTTTCCCCAGACAAAAGTGCCATTTAATGACTATTTTTTACTGGTTTATGCTGTTTTTTTTCCTGAGAAAGAGGTACCATTTAAGGCTTGACCATGGGGCAAACTACTGCAGAATTCCCTCCAACCACAAAAAGAAAAAGTTGAGGACTTCCAAGATGGCTGCAAACTGATAAACAGCATAACTTCAGCTGTGAAAACAGAAACTGAGAAAAAGAAGTGCCTGAATGCTGGCAGTGAAGAAATTTAGAAAATCTATTAGGAAATCAAACAGAAAGGGTGAAGAGAAAACACTTCCTGTGAAGCATTCTGCAGCTGTTCAGCAAAAAGCAGTTCAAGCTTCAGCTTTGGTTCAAGAGATGGCTTCCAGTAATTTTGAGGAAAAATAAATTAGATGTACTCAGATGTGATTAAAATAAATGAAACATCGAAGGAGTGTTTCAATTCAAACAGCAAAAGGCTGGAAAATTTGAAGAAACTTTAATCAGCCATTCACCCATGTTTATTTTTAGAAGAGGCTGTAATTTTAAAAATTACTTAGAAAAAGGTTTCCAGCTCCTGAAAATGATCTGGTACCAGTATGGAATAGTAAAATGTTGGAGATGTTCCCTGTGTCCATATGAACTAGAAGGAGACAGTGTTATGCTGAAAGGATATGGCACAATAACATGCCCAAAGAGATGCAACTCTAACACTAAAAGAATTGTATGTTTTACAGTATGTAGGAAATGTAATTCCTTCTTGATTTTGATTTGAGGGGAGTGAGGGGAGAATCATGGAAGACCATATTAGAGTATATGGAATTTCCATGGCAAATAAGAACAAATGCCACTGGTCCTTTTGGTTTAAACAACACTTTTTTCTCTCTCTTATTGGTTGAAAATGAGGGCATTGTATAGTAAATAAAATTTACATATAAATGTTTTATATTTACAATTTACCTAATGTATGTATTTTTAGACATGCTGGTACTAAATATTTTTAAGATATTTATAAGACTTTCTGTAGCCTTTATATTTCAACATGGTTTCCAAAATTAAAGGTGTATTTAGTTGCTAGGGAACTCTAAATGAATTAATGGGGGTGGATACTTGATTGGTTTTGCTATATAGCTTGCACATTCTTTTTTAACTGTTACTCTGAGGAAGTCCCATTTTACACTCAGGGACAAAAGTGATTAGTGTTTCAAAAGTCTGAATAAAGTTCATGGATTTTACTTCTTTGCAGTGTGGTTTGCTGTTTCTGTCTCCGGTACTGGGTATGGAAGTGTTCAAGGGTTGGTTATATATTATTTCCATTACCTGGTCTGGATCCTGCTACATTTTTTTAGTTAGGAGTGTCTTTGTTTCTTCAAAGAAAATAAGGGACTCAGAAATACAAGAATATAACTATTATGATAATCAAGAAAAGTTGGCTTTATTTGCAGATATTATTTTGTACCTGATAAGTCTAGGAAAGGACATTTCAGTTTTATGGAACATTTTGAGACAGTTTCAGTTTTTTTCAGGATATAACATTAGTGAAAATAAAACAAAGTTTAGAGTTGTAAAATATGTACCCAAATGAATTGGATCAGCAATATCCATGTTTATGGGGACATTGAGATGATTGGCACTGTTGAAGTGACACCCGGCCCCATGTGCAAAATGAGAAAAAGGGTTGAGGATGGATGAATGGTTGGATAAGATGAAGCATTTAGAAGTATGGATTAAAAAGGCTTCTGGTATGGCAGCTAAGGATTTCTGGGAAGAGACTAAACAAAAGATAATGGGCGGCCGCGGTGGTGCAGCGGTTAGCATTGCCGCCTCACAGCAAGAGGTTCTCCGGTTCGATCCTTGGCTGGGGTGCCTTCTGTGCGGAGTCTGCATGTCCTCTTTGTGGTCGCATGGGTTTCCTCCAGGTGCTCCGGTTTCTTCCCACATCCCAAAGACATGCGGTAGGTGGATTGGATACTCTAAATTGGCCATAGGCATGTGTGTGCATGTGTGTGCCTTCCGTGGAAGGTTGGGTGCCGGGCTGGCAACTAAACACTGTAAAACTCCACTGCCAATCATGAGTGGACAGGTGATCCACTGTGGTAACCCCTAACTGGGAAAAGCCAAAAGAAGAAGACGACTAAACAAAAGATAATACAAAAACTGAGAAACTAGAAACTCTTATTTATGGAAATGGATAGTAACACACAAGCAGTGAAAACATTTTTTATCCCTTTAGTCTTGTATACAGGTCAAGCATACTTTTATCAACCCGAGGAGAAGTTGTGGGCAATAATTAATAAAGAATTGAAGGAATTTATCTGGGAGGGAAAGAGGGCAAGAGTTAAGTGGGATAGGTTGATCTGTGTCAAAAGCTGGTTCCTCAGACCACTCACTTTTACCCTGGATCCCTCTGGTGTAGAACCTATAGCCCCTATGGTCCAGAGGTTAGCCATATCCTCTTCAGCTGTTAGGGTCCTCTCGATGGGCAAGAGAGAGGCACAGTTGTTGAAAGAGGACCCTAAAAAAGGCATACAGAATAGGTAACCATTTGAAATGTTTTCCCCACTACAGAGTCCTGAAACATGAAGACTGAATGGCCAAAAAATGGGCTTACATATACTATGTTCAAGATGGCAGTTTCCCAGAATATTCCCTTTTCTCCAGGTACAGAGAGTTGGTATATATGTTTGGGGATATGACGGCTTGCCCCTCCCTCATCGGAGTGGTGTAGGGGGCTTGCAAAAGAGAAGTTTAAGGGAGAAAGCGATCTTTCAAATTTGCTTTTTTCCTGGGTTTTCAGTGTTTTTATTGGCTTGTTGGCACTCAGTATTTCAAGTGCCAACATTTCAATAGCGAGACAACAGAATATATAAAGCCTCTCAATCTTTTTCAGTTGTTATACACTTTCCTTAAACCTGATCCAGCAACTATAGTTTCAGTTGATCATACAGCTGCTAAACATTCACTTAATTCCATTCTTCTCTTTTTGACAAGGATGGGAAAGTATGGGAAAAAGTGTACACTTCTACAACTTCGATTTTCAGAATTTTGAACTGTCTGACTCATCTGTTAAAGTTTATTCTGACAAAATGTGAAACTATGAGGAATATTTTGTCTGCAGTTTCTTCATGTGGGTAAAAATCTGCTTTAAATAATTCAGCTTCTTCTATTTTACAGATCACAGATCACAGATCATTATATACAGTATATATATGACTCAGTTGATACTTCTTCCAGGGCTATGGCCACCGCTACTGTTTTGAGGAGGTTTGCCTGGCTACATTTGAAGAACTTCCCAGTTAATATGAAAAACTAGACTTTAAATTTGTTTTGTTTTTACTTCCTCTGCTCAGTGTTTATCAAAAAGTGTGTTGAAAGGATAAGGTTGATACAGGGCATCTCTGAAGATTTTTCAGCCCTTCTTTTCCAAATTTTCTAAGGGATTCTCTAACGCTTCATCCAGTTTCAACAAAAAACGAAATAAACAGGCTTCCCAAAATATAAATAAACAGACATTTAAGAAAAGGACACAAGGGAAGTCCAACAAGTATGAATGACTATTTAAGGAACCTTGCCCACTCCCCACCCTGGCAGAAGTTTTTCCCATCTAGAAAGAATGAATCTCCACTTTTTTCTTTGGAAACAGATAGTTTCAGACAAATGGGTTTGGAAGATCATTCATCAAGGTTATAGATGTCAGTGGGAGGAAATTCTCCCTTTCCAGAAGGTAATTTCTCACCCACCAAACCAGATTTCTTAGTTTCCCCTGCCCTTCAACACATGCTGTCTCATGGAGTGATAGAACTAGATGGTCTTCGTATTTCACTGTTGCAGTCATCACATTTGGTTATCTGCTTGCAGTAGCCCTCAGTCGGCCTGATTAACAAAGTCTTGGATCCTGTGTCGGTTGCTGTCTCTTTTTCCATGACGTCAGGTCATCAGGGGTATAAAACATGCAGTCAACGCCATTACATCAGTCTTTCTTGCCGTGTGGTGCCCGAAGCAGAAGCAGTTTGCAAGTGCCGGTCGGCCGGCTCCTGAAATTTTCGTTTTCGAGTTTCAAAACCGAAGTCTTCAACTAAAAGCTAAGTACCCCATTGGGGAAACTTTTTCTTGCTCTAAATTAATGTCAGTAAAAGTAAATAATTGCATTACTTGTGGAAAGCAAATACCTCACAAAGATTTTAATTCGAATTGTATTCCTTGCCTAGGCCCTGACCACGACGTACCTCGCTGTCGGTTTTGTGCCTTATTTAAACCGCAAACTATCCATCGTCAGTATATTTATTATTTATGCCGCTAAATTTTTTGGTGCTCGGTTCAGTTATCCTGATATGTCTTCGGTAAGCCATTCGACTACCTAAAAACGCAAAGATAAAGACAGAGACAGGCCGCCTAGGTCCAAAGCTGCCGAAGATGCTTCTCCTAAGCCAGTCAGCAGCCCGCCGGTACAAAGTGTGGCGCTTTCGCAGCCCCTGATACCTGCTACTTCAGATTCGCAGGCCTCTGCTGAGACCCATTCGGAGTCCGGTATGCCACGAGATGCTTCAACTGTGGAACCTGTGGATGTCTCTGCCTTGGATGGGTCCGGAGCCACTGTGCAGGTACCGGCATCTGAGGGTGTATTCCGGCCTACTGACTTGCGTATTAAACCAATGCCATCTTCTTCAAGGCCTAAAACTCGAACCATGCCTAGAAAACTGACGCCCAGACCACATGGTCAGGCCTCTATGCCTAAAAAACAAATGATAAGAATGGCTGAAGACCTTATTACTTTAATCAGGGGAAGCCAGCCTTCCCTCTCTAAGAGACCTAGGACTGAGTTTGCTTATGATACTTCGAAACAGGATTCTAAATTTTCTGTGACCAGGATTTACCCTTATCTACCTATAAGGATTCTGATGCTGAGGACTCTATTCCCTCTGCTTCCCCCCCAGAGGATTTATCTTTTGGTGAAACCTTGCATACTCTCAGGGAGCATTTTTGCTGGGAAAGTCAGGATTTCTTTGATTCTAAAAAGAGGCTTAGGGATTTCTTACTCCTGCCCCAGCATAGGCCTTTAGCCATACCTCCTTTACTAGACATTGTTGATGATGCCTTTTCAGAATCTAGCTTGGCCCCTGACTCTTTACCTCCTGCTCCCAGAAAACCTGGTAGATAAGTTCCTTTTTAAAAATCCTACTGCGGATCCTGAAACCATTTCACAGGGACCCAAGGGCATTAAAGCTACTACTGCCAAAAATCCTACCCCCTCTGACAGAGACCCCAGGGCGCTGGATAGATGGGGTAAGAAGGTATACACTTCTGCAACTTTGGCCATTAGGGCCTTAAACTGCCAATTTCATGTTAAAGTATCAGCAGCATATTATTGGATTGCTTAAACAGAAAATGATGTTGATTCCTGATTGTGCTGAAAATAAGGAGTTACAGGATTTACTGCATTCAGTTGAACAAGTTGGAAAACATACTTTGCAATGTGGTTTTGATTCACTAGCGGCATCTTGCAGGGCTGCTGTAACTGGGTCTGTACTTAGAAGGCATGCTTGGCTTAAGGAGCAATCCTTGCTAGATCATGTTAAAGCAAACTTACTGGATGCTCCCTTAAACTAGGACCACCTGTTTGGCAACAAGGCAGAAGAAGTTCTTAAAAAGATGGAGGAAAAAGCTAAATCTATGCAAACTGTTAAAAGATTTTTTAGAAGTACAACCTCCAAGGTTTAGTAGGCATTGGCCTTCCAAAATTGGTCCTTTCCTGCCTCTTCTAGACCTTCTCAGTCCAAACCCAGATCCAGCAGAGCTCCCAGGCTTCAGTCCCAGGGTACGCACAGGACTAAGCAGTGGGGGGTCTCCACTTCCAAATCTGGGAGTAATAAAACTCCCCCCTATGGTAAACTGTCTCAAGCACTTCTCAACTGACTGTCCCTTTGAGGGGGAAGATTGCTCTTCATGCAAAGAACTGGGAACTCATTACCCAGGACAAATGGGTTTTAAATATAGTCTCCCAGGGATACAGATTTCACTTCCACACATTACCAACACCAAGCGGGTGGCCAGATCTACCCCCAAATCAGTGGGCAGAGGCCCAAAAGCAAGTACTCTCTCTCTTAAGCATGGGGGCTATTCAGTTGGTACCAGAAGAGGAAAAGGGACAAAGTTTTTACTTGAGACTTTTCCTAGTACCAAGAAAAGACAATTCATGGCATCCTATCCTGGACCTGTCTACTTTAAACACCTTCTTGGTGATTCCAAAATTCAAAATGCTGACTCTTCACCAGTTGCTCCCTATGCTAGGCAAAGACGCCGGGTTGGCAATACTAGATTTAAGGAAGCATACCTTCACATCCCAATCAGGGAATCTTGTAGAAGATACCTACGCTTCAAAGCAGGCTACACACACTATCAGTTCTCTGCACTGCCCTTTGGCTTATCTGCTGCGCCCAGGGTATTCACAAAGTGCCTAGCTCCAGTCATTGCATTTTGCAGGCAAAGAAATATTCAAATATACCCATACCTGGACAATTGTGTAATTCAGGCAGAAAGCCAGGACATACTTTTGAATCATCTGGCCTTTGTACAACGGTTGCTAACTTGTCTGGGGTACACCATAAACGAAAAGAAATCACACCTGGTACCCTGTCAACAAATTATATTCCTGGGAGCAAGCTTGATTACAACTTCCCAGATGGCTTTCCTTATGCCAGAGAAACAAATTCATTTGACAGCCTACTTTAAACAAGTGGCCACCAAAACCCTGCTATCTGCAAGGCAAATACTTTAAGTCTTGGGGTTCATGCCCTCCTGCATTCTTCTAATTCCATATGCAAGACTGCATATAAGGAAACTACAATGGTATCTAAAAAGCCTATGGTGTCAACATTCTCAGGATCTAGAAGCAATGATTCCTATCATACCTTGCCTATGCCTAGAGTTCCTTTGGTGGGCAGAGGCCTGCCACCAAAACAAAGGACTACCATTCACACTACCCCCTGCCACCCAAACCCTAACAACAGATGCATCAGACTATGCATGGGGGGCTCACCTGGCAGGGAAGTACATTCAGGGCAAATGGAACCCAAGTCAAATGCACCTGCATATCAATCAAAAAGAAATGTTAGCTGTACAGAATGCTCTGACAGCCTTCAAGGACCACATTCTTCCAGGACAATTAATGGTAAAGACTGACAACACCATTGTTATGTTGTACATAAACAAGCAGGGGGTACTCCTTCTTACCCCCTCTTCAGACTAACCATGGTATTGTGGAACACAGCCCTGCGCTACCAAGTGCATCTACAAGCTCAATTCCTGCCAGGAAAACTAAATACACTGGCAGACAAACTAAGCAGAAACCTCATGGCCCCACACGAGTGGAAACTGGAACCAAGGATTTTCAACTTGTTGACAAGCAAATGGGGGAGCCCAGATATAGACCTGTTTGCCTCCCCCCAGAACTATCAATTGGACAAATTCAAGGACTCCCCACAAACAAGCTTGGAAAGTGGATGCTCTGTCCTTCAGCTGGAAAAACCTATCAGTTTATGCCTTCCCTCCTCTGCCTCTGCTCCCCAAAGTACTACTAAAGATCAAACAAGACAAACCAAGGGTGATTTTGATTGCACCAGACTGGCCAAGCCAACACTGGTACCGCCTCTTGCGCAGTGTGTCACTGTTAGCCCCATGGCACCTGCCTCAGACTCCTACACTATTGTCTCAGCAGGAGAACCAGATTCTGCACCCTCAGCTTCAAACACTGAACCTAGCAGCCTGGCTAATTACCTAATCTCTCCTTTACCATCCCTCAGTAAACCAGTGATGGATATCATTTTAGAGGCAAGGAGGCCTAGTACTAGAAAATCTTATGCTGAAAAATGGAAAAGATTCTGTGCCTGGAACCAATCTCAAGGGATGAGCACAGCAGTGCCCAATTTACCTCAGATTTTACCATACTTAACTGAGATGCTTCACAAGGGCCTGTTTTTCTCCTCCATCAAAATTCATGCCTTAGCCATTTCAGTTCATTATAACACAGAACATCCCCCCTTCTCTCATTCACTGCTCAAGCAGTTCCTCAGAGGGGCCAAAAATTTACGGCCACCCAGGAGAGCTCCAACTCCAGCTTGGGACCTTAACTTTGTGTTGGAAAAACTCACTCTTCCTCCTTTCGAGCCAGCTGCTACTGCAGACTTAAAATTACTTTCTTGGAAAACATCTTTCCTTTTAGCAATCACTTCAGCAAGTAGGGTATCTGAATTACATGCCCTTATGGCAGTGGACCCTTTCATCATCTTTCATGCGGACAGGGTGTCCCTCAGGACCAATCCCTCCTTCATGCCCAAGGTGGTATCCAGTGTGGCCCTTAATCAGTCCATTCATTTGCCAACCTTCTTTCCTAATCCACAGAACAAAGGGGAATGGATACTGCACTCCTTAGATGTGCACAGACAACTTAGATTCTACTTGGACATGACTAAACCTCAAAGGAAATCTGAACAACTGCTGGTGGCATTTGCTGCAGGGGCAGAGGGGAAGGCTATTTCAAAGCAAACCATCTCCAAATGGATAGGCCATTGCATTCATTTCTGCTACAAGCACCATGGAAAACCTATCCCACAGGGGATCAGACCCCACTCAACCAGGGCTGCATCTACCTCTACAGCTTTTCTAAGAGGCATCCCTACCAGGGACATCCTAGATGCTGCTACCTGGAGTTCTGTACATACCTTCACCAAGCATTACCCATCTGCCAATTTTCTCTAAATCCAGAGCTGTCTTTGCCACTACAGTCTTGCAGGGCCTTATAGCTGGTCCTAATGCTATCTAAATTCCTCCTCCCATCCTTAGCTTTGTGAATCTACCCAAATGTGAAGACTGCAACAGTGAAACACGAAGAACATAGTACAGTTGTGTACACTTACCATAAATGTAGATGTTCAAGTGTATTCACTGTTGCAGTCCTGGTTACCCTCCCTCCAGCCCCCTTACTTCTTTTGGCTATACCTCTACCCTCCTTTACTATGCTCAAAAGCTTTTTGGTTGGAGGTATAACCTTGTATATTTATAGATTTAATTGCTTCCCATTAGGAGGCACCTGACATCTGGGGCAAGAAAAACTGATGTAATGGCATCGGCTGCATGTTTTATACCCCTGATGACCTGACGTCACGGAAGAAGGGACAGCAACTGATGCAGGACCCAAGACTTTGTTAATCAGGCTGACTGAGGGCTACTGCAAGCAGATAACCCAAATGTAATGACTGCAACAGTGAATACACTCGAACATCTACATTTATGGTAAGTGTACACAACTGTACTTTCCTGCTTCCCAGGTTAAGAGAAGATTTTATAATAAGATATTTTGGTGCTAAAGAAAGAAAATGCTTGAAAAACTGTTCTTTATCTTTCTTTCCTAAACTTGTTTGTGATAGTGCCCAAGTTCAAAATGCTGTCACTTCAGAACCTGTTTCTTCTTCTTCTTCTTCTTCTTCCCCATTTAAGTTTCCTGGAAATGCTTGATCTAAAATATGCTTATTATCACAGACATTTCATAAGGTTTTGTGTGTCTAGGTCACATTATCAATTCTATGCCTTTCCCTTCAGACTATCCACAGCAACAAGAGTGTTCACAAAGTTTCTAGCTCCATTTATAGCTCATTTTAGGCTACAGGGTATCCACAGTTTTCATATTTAGACAACTCACTTATCTTTGCAGAGTCTTTTTCAAAGTATCAGGAATCTCTCACATTGATCTTAAGCTGGGATTCCAAGAAACTATTCAAAGGTCTTTTTTGACTCCTTCCAAAGGATTGTTTTCCTGGGGTGTCAACTAGACACTTCAGCTCAAAGAGCCTTTCTTCCACAGGAAAAAATAGATCTATATCTAGATACATTTATAAGGTTTCCACTTAGACATCAGTCACTGTGAGGGAATACCTCAGGATTTTGAGTTTCATGGCATCTATGATTCTCATGATACCCCTGGCAAGACTCCACATGAGAAAGATATGTTTTATGAAGTCTCTTTGGTCCCAGTGCCAACATCCTTTGTCTTTTCAAAGCACTGGCTTTAGTCAGAAGAAACTTACTTTTTGGAGACAACAGATTTCTCTAAATCTAAATCTCTCCTTCTCCTTCCTTGCTCCAGTCAGTCACCACAGATGCCTTGGACTTTGCTTGGGGAGCAGTTTCAAAAGAGATTAAAGTACAAGGTGTGTAGGACACCAAGGGCAGACACAAGCACATAAATATAAAAAAGATGCTTGCCCTGATCAAGACATTCAACTCTCTGAATCATCTTTAGTCCTCTGGACCTCTTTAAGTTGTTACACACAATATCACAGTCATGTGGAACATCAACAAGTAATGGTGAAACAGATCTTAACCCCTTTGCAGACTAGCTAGTTAGTCTGTGTCTCACTCCTCAGATATCCTACATTTTGTCAGAGCAAAAGTGTGTGTCAGGCAAACTGAGCAGGACAAAAGCAGGCCCTTGAATGGAAACTAGATCAAGAGGTCTTTCAAGATTTGATCCATCTGTGGGGAATTCCTCAAACAGACCTATTTGCCTTCTCCCTGAACAATTGTCTGCAAGACTCTGCTGCAGGATTCATGCAAGAAGGCCTGGAAGACAGAAGCCTTTTCCTTTCCTTGGACAGTAATTTTCCTGTATGCTTTTTCACCCTTTCCACTGATATCCATGGTACTTCTGAAGATTCAGAAGGAATCCCCCAAGATCATTTTGTTGACTCCCTTGTGGCCTAGGCAACTGTGGTTCTCCCTTTGCTTGGAAATGGCCATGGATAATTACCACAATCATCTTCAAAGAATAGATCTACTGACATAATGTCAGATGTGTTTGATACAGTCGATCCCAACAAACTTCACTTAACCACCTGAATGATAGGGTCTTAATTCCCTTTAGGCATCTGTTTATTGAAGATGTGCATCAGATACTAATGTATGCAAAAAATACTTCTGCTAGAAAATCATATATTAGCTAATGGAAAAGATTTCCAACAACATAACCAACCAGTGTTGCTCTGGTTTTAAAATATGTGTGTGAGTTACTGTCCTATGGTCTTTCTTACTCTTCCAACAAGGTTCATTTATCGGCCATTTTAGCATGTCCCCTCATAGATCTTCCTCTTTCAATGCATCCTCATGTAAAAATGTTATTAAAAGGGATTTTCCATAAGAGGCCTCCAAGAAAACCAGTGACCCCTCCTTGGAATCTTAATTTTGCGTTAGAGAAACTAACACTTGTTCCATTTGAACCAGCTGACTTGAGGTTTTAAAATGGAAAACTGTTTTACTGATTGCTCTTACCTCTGCATGAAGAGTATCTGAGTCACAAGCTAATACTTCTTTAATATCTAAAGTGGTATCTGAGTTCACTTTAAGCCAAACTGGCCATCACATGGTTTTCATTCCTGAACATAGAAATGAGGGAGAAAGGGTACACCATAACCTGGAATTCCACAGACAACTCAGATACTATCTTAACAAAACGAAATCTTTCAGATCTTCATTTCTTGTGAAGGTAAGAAGAAGGAACAACCTGTGTCAAAACAGACTATTTCCATATGGTTATTTCAAGCTATTACCTTTTGTTATTCTCACCACAACAAACCTAGTTCAGGCAAGGTAAATGCCCCTCTGCCAGGTCTTTGCTTCATCTTTTGCTTTTTGGAAAGGGTTGGATTCCAGAAATAGTCCAGAAACAGCAACTCTATACATACTTTTATAAGACATTACAGGCCTGATTCCTTCTCTAGGTCTAGGTCAGGCTTTGCTATGACCATACTCTAAGGGCTTCTAGTCATTCCCTTTCTACCTGCAAAATGTAGTAAGCTAGGGTAGATAATCTACCCAAATAGCTAAGGCTACTGCAGCAGTGATCAATATGATGTACATAGTACAGCTGTTTAAGTAAACTTGCCATAAGAGTAGATGTCCGAGTTATCACTGCTGCTTTAGCTGTTCCCTCACTCTATCCCCTTTGTTTTTTAATGTGTTTTTATGCCAGACTGTGGACATTTATTTTTATTGTTCTTGGCATAGCCTTTAAGGGTTCAGCCTCCCTCTTTTGGTTAGCATGAAAGCTCTAAAGAGCTTGGTATCCAAACCTGTCTTTTTAGTCAGCTTAGCTTGAGCTGACTAATGGTTTAGGCATGTGGAAGGTTCCCCAAAGCTTAGGAAGTTGGACGGCTGTTATAGCCTATGCAAGATGCAACTCATATAGCTAAGGCTACTGCAGTAGTGATCATTTTAACATCTACTGTTAAGGCATGTTTACTTACACACCTGTACCTTCCTTCCTTACAGCTGTCCCCAAATGATTCCTCCCTTAGTGAAACTCTCAGACAGATGAAATCTCCCAAGTTATACCATTTTACACTCTTCCCCAAAAAATGATAGAGGGAAGCTTCTCTGTTCATCAGTGAGAGTGGTGAGCTTTGAGCAGGCTATCTGTCACTGGAGGTGTTGTTTCAGCTCAGAATCTGTAGTTTTATTGTCCATTTTGGGCTATTTCTATCCTTTTAATCTTTCTGTTTAAAAACCCATGCTTGCGTGGTTTTTGCACTTGTATTACCTCAGCAAGAACCTGCCTGGGTGCCCTGCAGAGTTCTACAGCAGCAGAAGGAGAAAAGATGCACTTTGGGTGGATTAAGTATTGTTTTTGCTTTTTACAGCTTATTTTTGCTAACCACACTATTCCGAGCATTTTTTTATTAACTTTGCTACTTATTTTGAACTGTTTTTTAATTCTGATACTGTTTGCACTTTAATTGATCATTTTTAAGTGTTTTTCAACTGTTTAATTGCGGAGGGCTATACACTCAAGTGCGCTAGCCATTTTATTGCCTCAAAAGTGTTTGCATTACTGTAGTTGTTCTAATTTTTGAAAAAAAAAGCAAAAAAAATCCTCTCTCTCTACTCATTTCCCACCTTTCTATAACCAGTAGAGTCCAGTTTTCAGATTTTGCTGAATTCTGGGTTTTGTAGTTTCTGTGTTGCCCAGACCTTACTAAGACAGAAGGAAGCTTCTCTGCTCATCAGTGAGAGTGGTGAGCTTTGAGCAGCCTATCTGTCACTGGAGGAGTGGTTTCAGCTCAGAATCTGTAGTTTTATTGGCCATTTTGGGCTATTTCTATCCCTTTCATCTTTCTGTTTAAAAACCCGTGTTTGCGCGGTTTAAGCTTCTCACAGCGCCTCTTAACTACAGTTAAACTATTCCCGGTGCCAGAAAGTCTGCTCTTCAGATTTTCCCTTAGAACTAACCAGTTTTTTTTTAGTTTTAGCACTCAAAACGGTTTCTTTGTGCTCAGCACTTGCCCAAAACTTGTTGCAAGCACTAAATAATCTACAAATTACTGCAGCACTCAACTTTCCTCACTTATCAAGAGGAAAACAGTTTTCAGTACTTAAATTAATAAGCACTAACCAGGCATGTCGAAGTGTCAGCTCCTGGTGTTTTCTCCTGTCCACCTGATGAATATGGGCATCTTGGGGCAATGTAGCAATTGCCTCATATACACTGACAACTAACACCCAACACTACAACCTGTGAGAGATGCACTTATATAGCCAAACTGGAAGGCAAACTCTCTCCAGCCAAGACTGGACTAGACTGTCAAGAGGAAATGGTAAACACCCCACTGCACATAGTCCTTCAAAACCTGCACCACCCACACCCACACATAGTAACACAAAACACACACCTACAATTGCAGAGGCTCTCAATAAAAATCTGCCCAAACAACAGAGACCTCCAAAGCTGAAATGCAAGCAACCACCACCCCTCAATACTACCCCAATGGCACATAGCCCACAAAATCAGTGTGCCACTCAACCTCAGCCCATAATGCAAAACAACGTATGCAACACATTAGTCACAGGCAACTTTATAGTCAGGCACACTGACATCCCTCTCACCAGGTTAAACAAGGAGAAAGTTACTGTCAGCTGCCTGTTGGGTGCCAGGATCCACCATATAATGCCCACACTCAGGTCACTCCACAACAAGTACAAATATGACACTGTCATTGTCCATGTTGGAGTGAATGACCTGAGATGTACCTCCCTGGACTACATGAAAAGAGACATGGAGGAGCTCTCTGACAATGTGGCCCATGCAGGTATGACAGTAGCCCTGAGTAGCATCCTGCCATCGCCCAGAATTATACCACAGTACAAACTGGCTAAGCTTCTGGTGTCATTTTAAGGGTATCCAGTATCTGTCTGCCTGGGATGACATGATCAACAGGCCACAATGCCTTGCCAAAGATGGCCTGCACCTGTCGCCTCTGGGATTCCAGATACCGGCTAAGGCTCTTGCCGTCCCTTTTAGGCAAGGTTCAAACGTCAAACGCACCATCATTGCAGATACAAACAAGTGAAATCTAAGGGTTATGCTACTCAATGCTAGAAGTCTAAACCTCAAAATGCACTCACTCGAGGCACTCCTTAAGATGGAGAACATTGACATCTGTGCAGTGACAGAGACCTGGTTTAAGGCTACATAGAGCACCCCTGCATTACCAGGCTACAATTCTTACCACACCTTTCGGCCACCTAACCTCGACCAAAAAACTAAAGAAGGAGGCGTGTCCATATCCATAAAGGATATCCACACCTCCAGGCTAGTTGCTCAATATAATGCATCCGAAATTATCCAAGTACAATTAACACTGGGCAAGACTCCAGTTCAGGTTGTAGCTTGTTACAGATCCCCCGCCATGCCCCAGGACACCCACTCCATGTTTCTCAATGTACTGGATAATATTAAGGTACAGCCCAATACCCTATTATTGGGAGATTTCAACTACCCCACCATCAAGTGGGAAAACTAATCATGTACTAACTCATTTGCTCAATGTTTTCTGGAATTCATCACTTCCAGCACCCTGGATCAGCTTGTCCATACCCCCACCAGGAGCAGCAACATCCTGGACCTGGTCATTACCAATATGGGTAACAGATGATCCACGCCAGAGGTCAACTCCTCGCTGGTCAGATCCGACCACAAGCTAATCACCCTAGACATCCATATACTGCCCCCACCCCCCATTAAGGAAACCACCGTAAAAAAATTCTCCAAAGCCAGCTTCATGCTTCTTAAGACAGAAGTGGCTTTCATGACACCCATACAGATGGAAAATAGTGGTATGACTGCTGAATCATATATAAATGCACTGTATAAGCACATACACAAGTGTTTGAACCGTGCCATCCCCAACAGAACCAAGACGCTATACTCCAAACAAAGGAAGCCAATATGGTGGTCCCCTGCCAGAAACAAACTCTACAACAGAAGGAAGAAACTATTGCAAAAAAGAGTAAACTACCATGATTGCAAGAACTCCTTGGTCAGTCTCAGTAAGAAGCTGAAGTCCTTCATAAAATCCTCCAAAGCTAGTTACGAAAATAAAATCGCCATGGATTCTAAAGACAACCACAAAGCATTCTACAGCTATGTCAAGAATCTCAATGGGAACACTCTGATCTGCTCTGAGCTACAGCACAATGGGACTAGATTTATTGAACCAACTGATATTGCCAACATCCTGGCAGACAGGTTCAATGCAAACTTTACCCCCCCACCCCCAAAGGGCCCATCTCCATACTGGAAGATTGCAAAGCACCTGTAATCACGGATGCACAAGTAAAGACCGCACTCTCCAAAGCCAAGAACACAGCATCCATGGGACCAGACAACATCCCAGGCTGCGTTCCACATGAACTACAGAATGATCTGGCACCCCACCAAAGTACCATGTTCAACCATAGCCTCATTTCTGGCTTTGTGCCTATGGAATGGCGCACAGCAATGGTTATCCCACTCCACAAAGGGTGGACCACCACTGACCCCAGGAACTACCACCCCATTAGCCTGACGAGCCTGGTCAGCAAAGCCATGGAATGCATCATCCTGGAGCTTATAAACAAAGACATAGGTAACCTCCAAACTCTGGACCCCACTCAGTTTGTGTTTGTAAAAGGTAGATCATGCCCTCTAAACCTGACTGACTTCTTTGAAGCAGTCACCAGAGCCATAGATGAGGGTAAGGTGGTGCATGCAGCCTATCTTGACCTCGCCAAGGCTTTTGACACCATCCCCCACTCTGGTATTATAGACAAACTCAGTGGACTGGGCATAAATCCTTATGTCACAAGATGGATGGCCAACTGGCTCACTGACAAAACCCACACAGTGAAAGTAGCAGACTCCAAATCCAACTTCAGACCAGTGACAAGTGGAGTACCACAGGGTTAAGTCCTGGGTCCTCTCCTGTTCAGTATCTACTTCTCAGTAGTCCAGGATAATACAGCTGTCTCTGGCTAATGAAGTTTGCATATGACTGCAAACTAGGAGCCATAATAGATTTGCCTAAGGATGTGGCCATTCTACAAAGAGGCCTCACTCAGACTGATGCTTCGTGTCAAAGTCATGGTCTAAAGCTCAATGCCAAGAAGTGCACTGTCATCCCCTTTGGGAAAAATGCCATACCCATGAACTACCACATAGGCAGTAGCCTACTAAACACCAAAAATGTGATGAGACCTTGGGACACAGGTGGACAGTAGTCTCTCTTTTGATAATGACGTCACCACAGTAGTCAGGAAATCCTTCTACATGGCACACCTCATCACAAAGGAGTTCTCCTCCTGAAAAAGAGAGGTCATCGTTCCTCTCTACTCATCCCTCATCAAACCCATTATAGAGTACAATGCCCCATTTGGCATGTACCTCGCAAGACATCTACAACAACTAGAAAGGCCACAGAAATACCTCACTAAGAGGATTACTGGCCTCAAACAGATGCCATACGCAGACCATCTCACAAAACTCCAGCTGTACTCCTTCGCATATTGCCTACTCAGAGGTGACCTGTGCCTAACATACAAAGCCATTTCTAACCCAGATCTGATAGACATGCTACACTTAAAGAAATCCCAGTCTCTCCGGGCCACATGCTCCAGGGACCTAAACCTTGTCATCGCAATAAACAGAACATGCTGGAGGGATAGATTCCTGTCCCAGAGACTTCCCATGCTCTGGAACAGACTACTCATTCATGTCAAGCAAAGCTCCTCATTAGCCCTCTTTAAGAGAAATCTTGACAATTGGATGGGAAACAGGAAATTCACCCCGGGGATCATTTCTGTGGCTCTGCTTGACAGGGGCACAGGAAAATAATTTTCTTGGGTGGCGAAAGCCAGGGAACCTCTTTTGGCTAGGCTTATATAGGCCCTAGGACTGATAGCATAGTACTTACCTATGAACCTATGTACTCTATGAGTTTCTGGAAAGAAGGTTGAAGAGCCTCAGTTTGCCATATTTGCAGTTTGGAAGCATCTTTGTACCACTCGTTCTGCTCTCAAGAAGGTAGGTACACTTGATAAGCTCCAGCTGAGTGGAGTGTGATCTTTTCTAAGTATTTCATTATCTTCTGTTACATAATCTGTGTTATCCATCATAAGTGGCAAGCACCACATCACTGTTCTATGTTAAAACCTAATAATGGGGTCATAAGCTGTAGACAGGATGAACAGGAAGATCATTTGCTATGCCATATTGGAACTCAGCTTCTTCAGTTGTCCAGGTTCCATTCCTCCCCAGAAGATCAGACACCGGAGAAGATTCTGGGATCAAGGAAGAACTGGTTAATATCCCTAACACAGCTTTTGTAGTCAGCTTCCATATGGCCTACTCTAGCTTATCTGTAATGATGCTATGGCAAAGGCAGCAGGCTGTGGTATATGCCTGCATAAGATGCTGATGTCCTTTTATTCTCATGTTGCAGTATTCTTACTGCAACATCCTCATCCTCAGGTGACCCAAAGGTCAGCTGTTATACAAAACCTTAAGCCTGGTTGCTGCTGGTGCATGGGACATCACACGCAGGCCCATAAACCAGGGGCCTTAAATGTGACATCTGCACACACAGACCTCAGAACTTTTCTACCACAGTCGAACGTCAGATCGATCACTTAAGAACCCTTATCCTCTTACTCTGATGAATCTGTTGCATACTCATCCCAAATAGCTTCCTCCTTGGAATACTATTCCCCTGATGAGGATTCTATTGAGGGAGACTCCCCTCCAGAGGACATTACATTTGGAGAGACTATAACAAAATGAGGGAATATTTTAAATGGGATACTGCCTTGCCTAAAAACTGAATTGAAGTGGTGAATTCAACAGATACAATTGAATCCAGGCCTACCCCTTCAACCCACCTTACCAACTCAACGTATTCACACAGATGCCTCAGAGTTGGGCTGGGGAGCTACCATGAATGGTAGCCCTCTGAAAAGCACCCCTCCTGAGAAAACACATCAGTGTAAGGGAGATGACAGCAGTTCACTTAGCCTTGAAGGCCTTTCTTCCTCTCTTACAACAAGCCCCCCTACAAATCTTCACAGACAACACCACTGTTATGTGGTACATCAATGGGGGGCAGGTCTTACCATCTCTGCAGGCTAGCAATGCAAGTTTGGGAATTAGCCTCTCAGAACAACATATCTCTGCAGGCAGTCTACATTCCATCCCAAGACAACTACCAAGCAGATGGTCTCAATAGATCATTATCTCTGCATCACGAGTGGATGTTGCACAGAGAAGTATTCCTAGGCATTGTCCACCAATGGGGCCCACCAAAAATATATCTATTTGCCTCCCCCCAGAACAGACAATTGAGAAACTTTTGTACTAAGGATCCCTCCACAATCTCTTGGAGAGTGGACACCTTCACCATCTCATGGAAGGGATTGTTTCCTGTATGCTTTCCTTCCATTTCCTCTCATTCAGAAAGTCCTCCTGAAAATCAGGAGGGACATGCCAAAAATCTTGCTGGTGACTCCCTATTGGCCAAGGCAGCATTGGTTCCCCCCTTCTTCAATCCCTTGCCAAGAGCAATCATCACAAGTTACCCCACAAGGTGGACCTGCTCACACAACAGAAGGGAACTTTCATCCAACCATACCTGGAGATGCTGTGCTTAACCCTCTGGGTGATAAACTTTTAGTCCCCCTCAGACAATGCTACACTGAGGACATGATATCTATCCTGCAGGAGGCCAGAAAACCCAACACAAGGAGATCCTACATTTCCAAATGGGAAAGGTTATTCAAATGGTGTAAACAAAGACATAGGGGCCCCTTTCTAGCAGATGTTCCTCTAGTCTTAACCTATGTGTGTGAGCTCATAAAGGCAGGCCTTTCATACTCTTCAGTGAAAGCTCACTTATCTGTCATCTCTGCTTACTTACCCTTGGACCCTCCTCTACTCTCCAGGTTAGATGTTGAACTATTTTTGAAAGGGGTCTTGCACATTAGATCACCAAGGAAGCCTATCCTACTGCCTTGGGACCTAAATTACATCCTGGAAAAACTTACACTTGGCCCTTTTCAGCCAGCCAGCTCTGCATCCCTGCAGATGTGCACATGGAAAACAGTCCTGTTGGTAGCCCTCACCTCAGCCAGAATGGTCTTGGAGCTACAGGCACTCATGGATTATCCTCCCTACACTATTTTCCACAAGGACAGGGAGACGCTGTTCACAGCCCCGCCTTCCTGCCCAAAGTGGTCAACAAACTATCACTAAATCAGTCCATCCACTTACCCACATTCTTTCCTTCTCCTAAAAATGACAGTGAGAGAATACTGCACTCCCTTGATGTCTACAGACAGTTAAGGTTCTACTTGGATAAAACTAAGTCCATTAAAAAATGTAATCAACTCTTTGTGTCTTTCCATCCTAGGGCTCTGGGTAGGGCAGTATCCAAACAAACTATCTCCTGCTGGATTAGGAAAAACATCTGCGTCTGCTATTCCTACCACAGAAAGCACTTGCATCAAGGGGTCAGGGTGCACTGTACTAGAGCAGTAGCATCTTCTGGGGCCTTCTTCAAGGGCCTGGACACAACTTCCATCCTTAAGGCAGCCACCAAGTCCTCTTTTCATACCTTTACCAAGCATTACAAACTGGACCATATCTCCAGAGCCAGAGCAGGATTCACAAGGGCAATCCTGCAAGGATGTATAGAATCCATTACCTCTGCTTCCACCCTCCCTCCTTCCTAAGCTGTGGTACTCTCCCACAGTAAGAATACTGCAACATGAGAATAGAAGAACATAAAATAGTTGTGTAAAATCTTACCATAACCATAGATGTCCTTCTCTTCCATGTTGCAGTATTCCTTCCCTCCCACCTAACCCCCTGCACTATCTTCAATCGGTCTATGGGGCATCTTAGGGACACCACCTAGACCCCTGCATTTTCTTCAACCTGTCTCTGGAGCATCATAGGAGTGGTACCTAGAATATGGTCACACCGAGCAGTCTATTGCTTTTCACCAGTCTGAGGGACATCATTTGGCATTACCTAGACTAATGACTGACTGGGCAGACAGTTCTGAGGTCTGTGTGTGCAGATGTCACTTTTAAGGACCCTGGTTTATGGCCCTGTATGTGACATCCCACACTCCAGCAGCAACCAGGTTTAAGATTTTGTATAGGAGCCAACGTTCGGGTCGCCTGAGGCAGAGGATCCCACAGTAAGAATATTGCAACATGGAAGAGAAGGACATCTATGGTTATGGTAAGATTTTACACAACTATTCTTTCCTAATGGTTTCTTTCTTTAGAGATGACTTAAGGCAGGCCATCCTGAATGCCCCCTTCTAAGAAGGATGGCAGGAGGGAGTTGTTCTTTTGATAGGCCTTCACAAGGACTTGATGTAAGACCCCCAGAAGAGGAAACAGATTTTGACCTAGTTCCTCAACCCATGCAACTTCTTCCAATCATCCTCATAAATTGAGAAAAGCTCACAAGTATTAAGTGGTCTTGAATCCCCTAACTGTTCCAGTCAAATCACCCAGGAGAGAGACTCCATTGGTCAACATCTGCTTGCTTTCTAAGATTGTCCATGGAGAGATTGCTTCCCAAGTTCACCACAGCATGAAGAGTCATTACAGAGGACTGACGATGTCTCATCATGGTCACTGATGGCATCATCTTTGAGCTCTCATGTTCTTCCCTGAAAGAGCTTTGCTCAGAGACCAAACCATCTCCACAGAGCTGAATGGGTTTGTCTCATTCAGCTCTCCCCCATTCACCTCCACAGAGCTGAATGGAATAGACTGTGACTCTTCTCAAATAGACATATAGAGACTGTGCCTTCTTCAGAATGAAATTTGTCTAAAAAAGTAGATATGAAACTTTCTTCCCATCATGTGCCTCAGGGACTTGAGTGAAAGTCTGCTGGAAGGCTAAGCATACCACATGGTAGCAACAAGTAGTGGTTGACTTTCTGCTCTGCATTTTTTAGCAACTGCAGTCTACGGTTTAGCATTTTTACACCATTTGTTTCTTTGGCATGATGTTTTATTTTTATTTAAATGATTATTAGTTGTTAAGTTGAAGATATTACTCTCTTTTTCAAGGAAGCAGAATTTTGAATAGGAGACTGAGGTTTTACTTCTGAGCTCTGTTTTCTTTTACTTAGGTCTGTAGTTATTTTCTTTTTTAAAACTATGTTTTTATTTAGAGACTATCTTCTACTCATTACCTTGAACTTTGTGACTTAAGTCAATGGCTTGTTGACACAATTATTGCTCTAGCCATAAGGAATTGAATTAGCTAGACAGATGTTTTTCATCCGTAGTGTTTTCCATTAATTTCTCAGGACTCTTTGATTATTCCTTTTAAATCGCATGAAATACAGGTGTCCCTGCCCTTTGGTGTCACATGAACTTGGTTCAAGCCCAAAGAGCTGTATAAATTCTTTAACATTTTAATTGCTACCAGTTTACTTTTTGAGCTAAGTCTCAATGCATGGCTGGTCTTAAGCATAACTGAAGTAGGCAGACCCCATAGAGGGACATTCACCTAGGGGCATTTTTCTGAATTTTATTAGTTTGTAAATAAAGAAATTCTGCTGTTGCAATACTCCTGTTCAAATAAGTGGTGCTTCACACATGACCACTAAATTCAAGGCCTTTCTGCTCCATCCCAGCTATAATATCGATAATAATGAATCAGGGAATCTTAAAGAGCAGAAAGCCCACAAACTGTTAAACAGTGGGGTAGATGTGATAGCCATGGTGGAAATAAAAAATCTGCATTTGGGGACGATAATAAGCAGCAACGCAAGAACTGGTAGAGGCAAATGAATGCTGTTGTCAGGGTGTAGCTCACTCAGGAGAGTCTGGATTTAGCAGATAAGCTTTCTTTTTCTTTTCTCATGCAGGCAACCAGGTTTATGGTAGTAGATCAGTAACTGCAGACACTGTCCACAGCAGGATTTCTTTTGTCTTTTTTAAACAAACTATGTATGTTAAAATGATGCAACACTGAATGTAGTACATTACTTTGGCCATTATTTATAGACATCTTATTCTTCACCAAAGTTCCTCACATTCCATTTTTCACTTTCTTCCCATTTTTTCCGTATATTTTATTTGCATGTTTTACTAACACCCTCAAAATATTTTCCTGTCCTTACCATTTCTTCCGATTCTTATCTATTACAAATGGAAGTCAGCCTTCGTCATACTTATTTTTACCACACAGAATGTCAATACTTTGTAAATCAGTTTTTAGTTCTTACATACTTATTTCAGTAGTCACTAATTGTACATTTTTTTATCCTTTGCTGAATGTATATTCCAGTTATTACACAGTCCTTCCATGGTGCACAAATGGATTTTACCACAAACCAATAAAAAACTCTGCTAATTGAAAAGGTTTAGAGCTGTAACTTCTGACATCAATGAAAAAACAAATGTACTACCAAAGTTTCCTATACTGTTTTTAGTTAATTTCCATACTTTGGGATGCTTCTTTCATTTTCCACAGTTGCATCTACTTGCATGCTGTGTTTGCTGTTTCCAGCCACCACAGAATGTGATTTTGGTTTCAACCGTCTCTTCATATAAAATCTGTGACCAGGGTTTTCTGTCAGATGAAATAGCAAGTTCACCACTTTTTTGCTGGTCACTCTCTACATATCTCTGCATTTTCTCCCCTGCCATGATGCAACTAACCTATCATCTGGCTCTATTTATGTTATCATTTTTAACAGCACTTAACTGAAATGCCTCCTAAAAAAAACACACACACAGCAACCTCTACCTACTGCACTTGTTAAGTAATATTATTCAACTGTTCTTGGCACTTCTATCTCAGTGCTCTCACCACATTCTGCCTTTTAAGTCTTCTATCATCGCAAGCCCTTTGATGCCATCTTGTAGTGAATAGAGTAGATAATCTTTATTTACTGAAATAATCATCTTGTTTATAATATATACATTAGTTACACAGCAGTATATAGAAGTAACCTAGTTTATACAATTTTTCAAAATGCTCCCATTCTTTTTGCTATAACCAGTGTTTCAATTTGCGTAAAATGAATGAGCAATCTCAGTTTTTATTATAAAGCAATACTTTACATTGAGTTAGCCAAAGGGCCCATAAAGCACTTAATAGCAGTTTATCTTACCCTCTAGTCTCATCTCTACTACTCAGGCTGGCTTCACATCAGTGGAAGCCTGGCTCATCAACAACCAATTAATCCTGAATCCCAAAAAAAAACAAACTCTTACTCTTTCTTCCAAAAACTCTTAACCATCTCAAATCTTCTTTCACCTTACTGTCTGCAAGTAACTCTCCAATAGTACCTGACTGAAGCACCAAACTTTTAGGCATCACTATAGATGATCAACTTAAATTTGACCTGTACATCAACAACTACATCAAGAAGACCCATCAGAAACTAGGCCTTCTATACAGAAATAGAAAGTTTCTCACTCCAAGTGCTAAACTAACCTTCTCCCATACTTACCTCCTACCCAGTCTATTATATGGTTCTCAAATACTCGCAAACCTTAATGCCACACTCCTTGCAAAAATGAACTCTACTTACAACAAGGTAGCCAGATTCTCTGCCCAACATATTTATAAAACCCACCACTGTATCTCACTTAAGCAAACTGGCTGGAACTTCCTAACATGCTTCTTCTCTCTCTGCTCCAGATTATACACTCTATACTATACCAACCTTACTATTGCCCTAACATATCCTCCCTTATATCCTACTATTCTCCAACTAGATCACTCCGCAGCTCTGACCAAGAACTACTACTTATCTATAAACCTAGGACTAATAAAGGACGTAATCTATATAGCTATCACCCTACCATTGCTTGGAGCAAGCTTCCACTACAAATTTGTTTACTAAAGCAGCAAAACAATTCAAAGCAGCTGGCAAATAACACTTAAAAACTCTCCATTGTCCAGCCTCTGTACTCACCTGCCATAAACAGCCTCTCCATCCTTAAACAATTTTCACTATTGACCACAAACCTTAACAATTATATTCTTCACTCTAACAGCTCTTATCACTTCTCGTTCTATGGCATTGCCAGCCTTTCTCTTTCAAGCCATGAATTTCATTTTAGCCGCAGCCTTAACTTCTTCTCCCCTTACATATTCTTCACTAAACCATTACCAGAAATAACAAATGCTCATATTGTATTAATATTTTAAGACTATATTGTATAAACATGTCTTATCCACATGCTTGATTAATGTTTCACTTGTAAATACTGTTTTTCTCCTTGATATTAATGTTAGTAATTCCTGTCAAATAATTGACTATCATCCTTTTTGTGAATGCTTTTTTTTTGTTAATTTTAACTATTGTATTGATAATGTTTTCTAGAGCTTTTCTCCCCAGGCTTCTGCTGAAAAAGGGCTATCTCAGCTCAGTCGGACATATTCCCGGTCAACAAATGTAAAACAAAATAAAATAAAATAAATAAATAAGTCTTATCGGTGCCTATCCTTTTTATTCTTACAGTTGTAAATAAACAGATCCAAGAACACCCGTGGAGACAATGATTCAACTGCAGCAGTAAAAAAGTAGAAAACAGATTTAATTCCAAAACGATTCCTTTGGCACAGTAAAAAGCACAATAAAGACAAGTGCTTTCGCCTGGACCATTCCAGGCTTTATCAAGTCAGAATGAATAACAATAGTAAAAACACTTTATAAATAGATTAAACTCCTTGATCACATGCTCATTTAATTGTTAATTGATGAATAAATAACACCTGATAAAGGTTAGAGCCTTGCTTATGTGCATACATTGTTTTTCTTAAAAATATATTGCTCAAAACCTGTGGTAATCCACATAGTTTTGCACATAGCTGTTGCTATTTGCATCTTACAAACCGTGTGCAATTTCAAATGTTCATAAAAACATTATTTTAAAAACAGGAATTAAATGCTCTAACATGAGAATATTTCCTGATAAATGTCTAAAATATCAATGCATAGTCTGTCCGGAAGCAAACCAACATATGGCAACAAACAAATGAAAAAATAAAAATAAAATAAACATTAAATTTGGGGTATGCCATATCAGCTTGTATCAGGGAGTATCATATAAACTATAATCTGGCTCTTCTGAGTTTGAGGACTGGGCCTATGCTCAACATGCCATTCAGGCCAGGTGTACTACCCGCATCAAGCCTGAGCTGCCAAATTAACTCCCTAAATTCCAAGGTTGATTCCCAATCTCCACCTCTGTTACTGGGGTGTACCTGTTCAAGCACCATAAAGGCGAGTTAAAATTGGGGCAAGTAAGGGAGTGTTTGAAAAATGTGTTACTTTCCTTCATTTTACCAATATCATATATGTGTTCATATATTCGCTTCCTAAGCTCCCTTTCAGTTTTTCCTATATAAAACGCGCCACAGGTGAGACAATAACCAATATAAACAACACCTTTCGTGTTGCAAGTGTAGTGCCCGTGTGGTTTCAAATTAATTTTGCGTTCCTTCAAATATATGTGATTACTATTAATAATAAGGGGACACTGTTTACACATACCACATTTAAAGGTGCCATTCTTTTGTTGAGTTGTCATACGGGTGATATTATTTCTTTGCTCAAACACCTCTTTTAAATTGCGTCCTCTTTTCCTAACAAAAACTGTTTTTTTAGGGATTAAATTCTTGAACTCATCGTTGGTTTCTAAAACAAACCAAAACTTGGTAATTGTGTTCTCTATTTCTCTTGAGTTCTCTGAAAAGGTGTAAATGAAGTTACTAGAGTTCTCCTGTACTTGTGTGTTAAAGTTCCTTGGGATGGGAATACAAGTATTTTGTTCCCAAGCAATGGTGTGTATATTAAGTCCCTTTTACTGAGAATCTCATGAGTAAGGTTGTTCACCAGGTCATCTGGGTAACCCCTCTCTGTAAACATCACTCTTAGGTTGTTTGCTTCGTCAATAAAGTCCGACAATCTACTGCACATACGGGATGCTCTAATGAGTAAACCCTTAAGTATTCCTTTCTTTTGATGGAATGGATGTTGACTATTGAAATGCAACAGGGAGTTGGAAAATGAGGGTTTTCTATAAACCTTAGAATATAATTCCAGTGACTGGGAATCCCTGAGGATTGCTACATCCAAATAATGGAGCTCTTTCTCACTGATTTCATGTGTAAATACTAAAAAATCTGTGGTGGAATTGATGTATTCCAGAAAACCTGTAACTTGTTCTCTCGCACCATTCCAGATAATACAAATGTCGTCTAGGTAGCGACAATAAAAAGTGATATGCTGTGCCCAGGTAGATTGGAAAATGTAAGCTTGCTCCCATCTATGTAATACCGCATTTGCGTATCTGTGGCAAGAAGCGCCCATAGCAACTCCCTTTGTTTGCTTGAACAGTTCCCCATTGAAAAACACATAACTGTTGTTAAGAACAATATTTAACATTTCAGAGGTAAGATTGATAAGATTGCTGCTGAGCCTAGTTTCATGTTTAAGAAAATCAGTAAACCACTCAACACCTATAGTGTGAGGGATACTAGGAAATAGCTCCTTAATGTCCACAGTAATCATTAGTGAGGAAGTAAGGCATTTTCTTTTGGAAAATGTCTGAGAAACTCCCAAGAATCTTTGACCACATGGGTCATGGCCGAGGTGTGTTGTTTGGTAATGAAGTCAATAAATTTAGCTATGGGTTCCGTTACCCCGCCCGCACCAGAAACAATTGGTCTGAATGACAAAGGATTAGTGCCTTTGTGGGTTTTGGGGATTCCAAAAATAATAGGAACCCTGGGTTTGTTAACTAATAAAAAATTGTAAAGCTGCTCGTTGATAGCTCCTTGTAAAAGATGGTCGTATAGTGTGTATTTTATCTTAGCTAGGGCTATATTATACTCATTGCGAGATATCAAGCAATACTGTTTGTCATCATGTAACATGTTATGTATACTTTCCTCATAGGTGTGGTCGTACATAAATCGACACCCCCACCCTTATCTGGCTTCATTACCCTGACATGTTCACTGGATAACATGGAAATGTATTCAAGTTCATGTTTGGTTATATTAGATTTTTGTGTATTCGTGGAATAAAGGAACTTGTCACGTAGTTCATGTTCAACTAATTCCTCATAAAGTTTCAGGGCTTGTACCATAGGAGGGTTGAATGTACTTTTTCTATTAAGCCCGTTGGTAATATGTGTTACATTTTTGAAAAAATGTTTCAAATTTAATGCTCTGGTGAACAATTTAAGGTCCACCAGTAGACTTGCTAAGTTGACTCTGTTAGAGGGTACAAATTGAAAGCCTTTAGTAAAAATTCTAAAAGCTATTTCATCTATTGAAACTTCAGTGTAATTATAAATGCTAAAATTATTCATTTTAAACACCTTGCAGTTAACTTCATCAAATACTTGAATACAATCGTTGTTAGCATTGTAATTGACCATAGTGAGGGGAACAGGTGATGTAATTGGGTCAGGGACATTATCAGTATGAATCTCAACACTTATTTGTTGTTCCACCTGGGTCCTGGTCTCTGTGGTTTGTACCCCCACCCCCCGGTTCTCCCCGGGGATAGTGAAAATCCTGGTTCCGTTGTATTCTGTCTTTCTCAGCCAAGCTCGGCTCCTACGTGGAGCCTCATGGTAATTACGCTGGAAAACTTCGTCTGTTCCACTATCAATAATACTATTATATCTGACATTATTTATTGATTTATTATGGCAGTGATATGCTATCTCCTCCCTATACTCATGCATGTCCCTTTCAAGTTTATTAATCTTTCTAGTGATGATTTTAGAGCAGAACTGGTCAACTTCATCAAAGACTTTGTCATAGTCATGCCTGACCATTCCAAAGTCAGTGTCTGAGATGACAGTATTATGCAGATTGTTCAATTCCTCTGTAAATGCCCTAGCCTTCATTTCATATTCCTCAATCATAACTTTCATGACTTCCAGACCTGCTCGGTCAAAGATACTACATAACTGTTTGTACTGTGCTGTGCCTTGCTTAACAAAATTCAGAAATTTGAAAAAGCGTAGCCCCTTTGGGATACGCTTAATCCTGACACATTCTGTTAAGTAATCAATCTCACATTGGTTACTTTTCAATGCATATAGTTTGCTCTTGAATGCGGCAAAATCTGTGTCAATAGCCACAGAATTAACATGGTTAACAGTACCTTTGTTAAAGTTGAAGGGCTGATTTGCCCAGTTGGTAAAGTCAAACTCTTTTATTTTATCCTTGGTTCTTTTAGAACGAGCTCCAGGGTTGTTGCGGTTATTAGGAGGCCTTGTGCTTTCCTGGGGCACGTGGTTCTCATTGGAAGCTTCAGATAATATCCTGACACAGTCTGCTTCCACTTCGGCAGTCCGCTGTGTCGGTAGAATAGTTGTAACTGTAGAAATAGAGGACGATGTTCCTAGGTCATCTTAGTGCTGTTGTTTGAGCAAACCCTTGAGCTCGGTTAACATACCGAGTACTTGGTTGAATTCCGCTCGTGTTGCAGGGAGATTGGATTCTGTATCCTGTAACAAGCAGGGTGTGACTGCAGGGTTGAACGCCTCTACGCCGGTGGTCATGGTACCAAACAGGAACAAATAACTCACGTAAGGCTGAAGAGCAACAAATAAACAGATCCAAGAACACCCGTGGAGACAATGATTCAACTGCAGCAGTAAAAAAGTAGAAAACAGATTTAATGCTATGTGCAAAACTATGTGGATTACCACAGGTTTTGAGCAATATATTTTTAAGAAAAACAATGTATGCACATAAGCAAGGCTCTAACCTTTATCAGGTGTTATTTATTCATCAATTAACAATTAAATGAGCATGTGATCAAGGAGTTTAATCTATTTATAAAGTGTTTTTACTATTGTTATTCATTCTGACTTGATAAAGCCTGGAATGGTCCAGGTGAAAGCGCTTGTCTTTATTGTGCTTTTTACTGTGCCAAAGGAATCATTTTGGAATTAAATCTGTTTTCTACTTTTTTACTGCTGCAGTTGAATCATTGTCTCCATGGGTGTTCTTGGATCTGTTTATTTGTTGCTCTTCAGCCTTACGTGAGTTATTTGTTCCTGTTTGGTACTATGACCACCGGCGTATAGGCGTTCAACCCTGCAGTCACACCCTGCTTGTTACAGGATACAGAATCCAATCTCCCTGTAACACGAGCGGAATTCAACCAAGTGCTCGGTATGTTAACCGAGCTCAAGGGTTTGCTCAAACAACAGCACAAAGATGACCTAGGAACATCGTCCTTTATTTCTACAGTTACAACTATTCTACCGACACAGCGGACTGCCGAAGTGGAAGCAGACTGTGTCAGGATATTACCTGAAGCTTCCAATGAGAACCACGCGCCCCAGGAAAGCACAAGGCCTCCTAATAACCGCAACAACCCTGGAGCTCGTTCTAAAAGAACCAAGGATAAAATAAAAGAGTTTGACTTTACCAACTGGGCGAATCAGCCCTTCAACTTTAACAAAGGTACTGTTAACCATGTTAATTCTGTGGCTATTGATACAGATTTTGCCGCATTCAAGAGCAAACTATATGCATTGAAAAGTAACCAATGTGAGATTGATTACTTAACAGAATGTGTCAGGATTAAGCGTATCCCAAAGGGGCTACGCTTTTTCAAATTTCCGAATTTTGTTAAGCAAGGCACAGCACAGTACAAACAGTTATGTAGTATCTTTGACCGAGCAGGTCTGGAAGTCATGAAAGTTATGATTGAGGAATATGAAATGAAGGCTAGGGCATTTACAGAGGAATTGAACAATCTGCATAATACTGTCATCTCAGACACTAACTTTGGAATGGTCAAGCATGACTATGACAAAGTCTTTGATGAAGTTGACCAGTTCTGCTCTAAAATCATCACTAGAAAGATTAATAAACTTGAAAGGGACATGCATGAGTATAGGGAGGAGATAGCATATCCCTGCCATAATAAATCAATAAATAATGTCAGATATAATAGTATTATTGATAGTGGAACAGACAAAGTTTTCCAGCGTAATTACCATGAGGCTCCACGTAGGAGCGAACGCTTGGCTGAGAAAGACAGAATACAACGGAACCAGGATTTTCACTATCCCCGGGGAGAACCGGGGGGTGGGGGTACAAACCACAGAGACCAGGACCCAGGTGGAACAACAAATAAGTGTTGAGATTCATACTGACAATGTCCCTGACCCAATTACATCACCTGTTCCCCTCACTATGGTCAATTACAATGCTAACAACGATTGTATTCAAGTATTTGATGAAGTTAACTGCAAGGTGTTTAAAATGAATAATTTTAGCATTTATAATTACACTGAAGTTTCAATAGATGAAATAGCATTTAGAATTTTTACTAAAGGCTTTCAATTTGTACCCTCTAACAGAGTCAACTTAGCAAGTCTACTGGTGGACCTTAAATTGTTCACCAGAGCATTAAATTTGAAACATTTTTTCAAAAATGTAACACATATTACCAACGGGCTTAATAGAAAAAGTACATTCAACCCTCCTATGGTACAACCCCTGAAACTTTATGAGGAATTAGTTGAACATGAACTACGTGACAAGTTCCTTTATTCCACGAATACACAAAAATCTAATATAACCAAACATGAACTTGAATACATTTCCATGTTATCCAGTGAACATGTCAGGGTAATGAAGCCAGATAAGGGTGGGGGTGTCATAATTATGTACGACCACACCTATGAGGAAAGTATACATAACATGTTACATGATGACAAACAGTATTGCTTGATATCTCGCAATGAGCATAATATAGCCCTAGCTAAGATAAAATACACACTATACGACCATCTTTTACAAGGAGCTATCAACGAGCAGCTTTACAATTTTTTATTAGTTAACAAACCCAGGGTTCCTATTATTTTTGGAATCCCCAAAACCCACAAAGGCACTAATCCTTTGTCATTCAGACCAATTGTTTCTGGTGCGGGCGGGGTAACGGAACCCATAGCTAAATTTATTGACTTCATTACCAAACAACACACCTCGGCCATGACCCATGTGGTCAAAGATTCTTGGGAGTTTCTCAGACATTTTCCAAAAGAAAAATGCCTTACTTCCTCACTAATGATTACTATGGACATTAAGGAGCTATTTCCTAGTATCCCTCACACTATAGGTGTTGAGTGGTTTACTGATTTTCTTAAACATGAAACTAGGCTCAGCAGCAATCTTATCAATCTTACCTCTGAAAGGTTAAATATTGTTCTTAACAACAGTTATGTGTTTTTCAATGGGGAACTGTTCAAGCAAACAAAGGGAGTTGCTATGGGCGCTTCTTGCGCCACCGTATACGCAAATGCGGTATTACATAGATGGGAGCAAGCTTACATTTTCCAATCTACCTGGGCACAGCATATCACTTTTTATTGTCGCTACCTAGACGACATTTGTATTATCTGGAATGGTACGAGAGAACAAGTTACAGGTTTTCTGGAATACATCAATTCCACCACAGATTTTTTAGTATTTACACATGAAATCAGTGAGAAAGAGCTCCATTATTTGGATGTAGCAATCCTCAGGGATTCCCAGTCACTGGAATTATATTCTAAGGTTTATAGAAAACCCTCATTTTCCAACTCCCTGTTGCATTTCAATAGTCAACATCCATTCCATCAAAAGAAAGGAATACTTAAGGGTTTACTCATTAGAGCATCCCGTATGTGCAGTAGATTGTCGGACTTTATTGACGAAGCAAACAACCTAAGAGTGATGTTTACAGAGAGGGGTTACCCAGATGACCTGGTGAACAACCTTACTCATGAGATTCTCAGTAAAAGGGACTTAATATACACACCATTGCTTGGGAACAAAAATACTTGTATTCCCATCCCAAGGAACTTTAACACACAAGTACAGGAGAACTCTAGTAACTTCATTTACACCTTTTCAGAGAACTCAAGAGAAATAGAGAACACAATTACCAAGTTTTGGTTTGTTTTAGAAACCAACGATGAGTTCAAGAATTTAATCCCTAAAAAAACAGTTTTTGTTAGGAAAAGAGGACGCAATTTAAAAGAGGTGTTTGAGCAAAGAAATAATATCACCCGTATGACAACTCAACAAAAGAATGGCACCTTTAAATGTGGTATGTGTAAACAGTGTCCCCTTATTATTAATAGTAATCACATATATTTGAAGGAACGCAAAATTAATTTGAAACCACACGGGCACTACACTTGCAACACGAAAGGTGTTGTTTATATTGGTTATTGTCTCACCTGTGGCGCGTTTTATATAGGAAAAACTGAAAGGGAGCTTAGGAAGCGAATATATGAACACATATATGATATTGGTATAATGAAGGAAAGTAACGCATTTTTCAAACACTCCCTTACTTGCCCCAATTTTAAACTCGCCTTTATGGTGCTTGAACAGGTACACCCCAGTAACAGAGGTGGAGATTGGGAATCAACCTTGGAATTTAGGGAGTTAATTTGGCAGCTCAGGCTTGATGCGGGTAGTACACCTGGCCTGAATGGCATGTTGAGCATAGGCCCAGTCCTCAAACTCAGAAGAGCCAGATTATAGTTTATATGATACTCCCTGATACAAGCTGATATGGCATACCCCAAATTTAATGTTTATTTTATTTTTATTTTTTCATTTGTTTGTTGTCATATGTTGGTTTGCTTCCGGACAGACTATGCATTGATATTTTAGACATTTATCAGGAAATATTCTCATGTTAGAGCATTTAATTCCTGTTTTTAAAATAATGTTTTTATGAACATTTGAAATTGCACACGGTTTGTAAGATGCAAATAGCAACAGCTATGTGCAAAACTATGTGGATTACCACAGGTTTTGAGCAATATATTTTTAAGAAAAACAATGTATGCACATAAGCAAGGCTCTAACCTTTATCAGGTGTTATTTATTCATCAATTAACAATTAAATGAGCATGTGATCAAGGAGTTTAATCTATTTATAAAGTGTTTTTACTATTGTTATTCATTCTGACTTGATAAAGCCTGGAATGGTCCAGGCGAAAGCGCTTGTCTTTATTGTGCTTTTTACTGTGCCAAAGGAATCATTTTGGAATTAAATCTGTTTTCTACTTTTTTACTGCTGCAGTTGAATCATTGTCTCCACGGGTGTTCTTGGATCTGTTTATTTGTTGCTCTTCAGCCTTACGTGAGTTATTCTTACAGTTGTTTCATCCATACATTAAGGTACACATATTCAGTGAAAAAATATCTGCAATATCATATTGTTTTACTGCCTCTTGCCAGTGCACCTCTGCTATATCATATGTTATCAAAGCATGCTCTATAGTTTATTCAATCTTTCAAGCACAACAAAGTCCAGGAGAAGTATCAGAAAAATGATACCAATTATACTGCTAAACTCTTCCAAAGTAATGTCTTTTTCCAGATACTTATGGTCATCTTCAGTTATTTTTTAGCATTCTACACTTTCTTTTCAACTGTACATTCAGTAAATAATGTGTTAACATATTTTTTGTGGCACTCAACTTTTTGTAATGCATTTTGTGCTGTAACCATATTTTCATTTTTTTTATTTAAGACATCCCATTTTACTATGTTCTTTTTTTTACTCTTTTAACATATGAGAACATCTGCTGTTTGAAAATATCCACATATCAAATAATTTGCTACTACAGTTAGGTTGAAGTACATTTAAACATTTATCACCTTGAAGTATTTCTGCATTAGTTTTCATTTTATTTCAGTTCCATGCACATTTTTTTTTTTATTTTTCAGCTACAAAACACTTGGAATGCAAACCAAACACTTGCATTCAGCACATCATTTGACCTCTGACATCATCACCTTGGACATAAAAAGTGTAGTGTCTTGACAGGAATGTTCATCAAAGGCATAGGGTACAGCATCCCATCTCTGAAGGCTAGCTTTCATTCATCAGTTTCACTAGATTTCCATAAGTAAGCCTCCTTCATGCAAGAACAGACTCCATTTGCTCTCTGCTGCTCTTTGTGATCACCTCACAGTCAATAAATGGAAACAGAAAATGAAGAGTAGGGTACTTCATTAACATCTGCATTCATTTTATGCCATAAAATGTAAATCAGTTATTTATACACTTATGTTTTACACTCATACTTAAAAGTATTGTCAAATTATCAACATAAAAGAGCTAACTAAACAATTATATTTCTTTCATTCTTTTTTCTTTTATATTTACTCTGTATTCCCCAACCCTTTCTTCTACTACATCTTACTTCAGCTAATACATTGTCCTCTTCCATTTTCTTCTTATATAACACATTTTCACATCTTTTTTTCCACAACACCCTTAAGACTTTATCCCATTTATTAGAATCAAATTTCTTTACTTTATCGCACTTCCCATGCAATATCATATTTATTTTATTCATTTAAATTCTTCACGTGTACACTTTTTAAACTTTTCCCAAAATTCTTTATTCTTTTTGCAATCCAAAATGTAATGGCCCAGATTCATGAACACCTGCAGTAAGTATGCATCATTCTGAATGAATAGGCAACACAAGCATAACTTCCACCTTCTTCCTCTTTCTAGTTTTAGTTTTCCTACTAATTTTCTTGTAGTCTTAAATATCAAGGGGATTCATAAAGTTCACAACAAAGTGCAGACTACGTGTACACTTAGTATAATCTTTCTGAGTGAATAAACAGCAAAAAACTGTTCTAGAGATGTTCTTGAATACAGATCATGGTATCTTAGTGTACAGTTAGTGAAGGCAGTCATAAATCCATCCCATCGTCACTATAGTCAACGCATTTTCTATTCCTCCCCTTATATTTCATAATCCTTTTTCACTGATAATTTGTCTAATAAAATTCTCCACACAAAAAACTCTGCTTCATAAAAATGTTCAAACATTTTTGTTTTGTCTTTTATTGACTTTTTTCATCTTTGTTGAATTCCTTCCGTGTGTACACTTCTTCTTCTTTCGGCTTTTCCCGGTTAGGGGTTGCCACAGTGGAACTCCGGTCCACTAATGATTGGCAGTAGATTTTTATGGTGCCGAGTTGCCAGCTTGATGCCCAACCTTCAACAAAGACACTCCCATTCACGCATGTCTTTCGAATGCCACTCGACCACGGGGAGGACATGCAGACTCCACACAGAATTATTTTATCTAATATCATATAACACAATTCTTTTCTTTTCCTTTCAGCCTCACTTATTTTTAATTTCAATAATTTAATTTTATTCTCATATTCTTTTTCTTCCATCATGCCCCTTTTTGTTTTGCTGGTTTTCTTCCCATACATTTTTATATTTTTCATATAAAATCATTCCTATCATTTCTTTTTTATTCTTTTTACCTTTCTCGTTATCAAAAATATATGCATTGATGATAAATGCTCCACTGGATTTTTTTAAAAAAAAATCAAACCACTTTCTTTTTTTATTATAAAGTATCTCTCTTTCTCTTCTTACAGGTTCAGCCTTCAGCCCCAAATAAAGCTAAAAATTCTCTAATAACTCTTTTTCAGTTTGAGTGGGAAACATATATATATTCCCCTTAAGTATGATATTTTTCCTAATACATACTTTTTTTCTGAAATGATAAAAACCTTTCTGTCAAGCTGCAATTTTTTTATTGTTCCAGTATCTCTCACTATTGACTTCTTACATTTTCATCCTCACCAAATGTCACTCACAAAATCTTTATTTACTTTCTTGTGAAATAAATCCTGTTTATTTTTTATCCCACCAAATCCCTTACACTTCAGTTTTAACTACACACCAGCTTTTTAACAGCTTTTTGAACTATATTACAATCTCACTTATCAATCCCTTGTTTTTTATCATTAGAACTATATTATCTGCATAAGTCATATACGTTGATAATATAAGATTTCTCATGTTGCCTCCCTCACTTCATATATACATGTCTCTACTTCTGCATTCATTAGTAACATAAATAAAAGCATTGAGCATCCCTGTTTTACTCATGTCTTAATATTTATTTTTCCTCATCAATCCATTTATCATAAATTGTACCAATGGATTTTCATAATATTTCTTTATATCATTAATATTTTTCTCTTATACCATATGTTTCTAAAATCTGCCTCATTGCTTTATGGCTCACTTTATCAAAGACTTTAGCTGTGTCACATGCTATCAGTCTTAATTCTTTATTTTCTTTCGATGTCATCTCTACTGCTACTGCCACTATAATTAATGTCTTTCACCTTTCTTCCTTTTATACCATAGAGCCTTTCTGCTACTGCCTCATCCAGTGCTTTCTGCATTCTTTTTTTGTAGTATTTTCATAAATATTTTAGAATCAGTATTTCCTAATGTTATAGGCCTCCATTTTTTGTATCTTTTCATTCATAATTTTTCTGTATACATTTTGTCAGTTCACCACACATCTTCCATTATACCATCATTCATCCATTCATGTAATATTTAAAAAACTTTGTGTTCACCTTTATTCATTTCCTGATAATACTCATGGCTTACACCATCCAGTCCTGGCTCTGATTCATTCTTACCTTTTTTTTAGAACCTTCTCTATTTTTTCTATTGTTATGTAATTTTCAAAAAGAAATCTTCACTTTTATGTCTTCTTTCCCATCTAAGATAGTATCGACCCCTCCTTCTTTAATTTTTACTTATTTTCTTAAATAAGGGGAAACCTCTTCTTTCTTTAATTTCAGAAAAGAATGCCTGTATGCCATCATTTTTACTTTTTCTCTGTTCTTGTCATACATCTGTTTTTCTATTTACCTTATGCTGTCACTTCCTTATCCAACCTCTTTGTAATTGTGTAACATTCCTTTATATTTCATTGTATTTCTTTTTCATTTTTCTTTCCACTTCTAAATATATTTTTATACTTCTGCGTATAAACTACCTATCACTGTGTACATTCGTATAAAATGGTTCTATTGTCATATGATCTTTCCATAATATTTCTTTCTCTTAGTTCTTCCTTCTTTTTAAACTCTGCAATTAATCTCTTTATTCTCATTATATTTATCACTGCTGTAATAGCCTTGGCTATATGGGTTATATCCTGCCAATTATGTAACAGCCAGTCAACGTTCAAAGCTTCAGGGCATCTTCTACTTACCCAAATGAACTGAGCTGACCAAAAGACAAGTTTGGGCACCAAGCCCTTCAAAGCATTACTGCTGCAAAAGAGTATGCTCCTCTAAGGCTTTTGAGGATTGACAGACGGCTTGGTGTTACTTCTTTGCCAGACAGATAAGTTCCCTTTGGGGATAAACCTTCCACTTTCTAAATATTGTTTGTGTTTCATCACTTCACTCTTTAGAAAAGTTATTTTAAAGCTAGGAGTTTGTGTTTTAATGGACTGATACAAGACTATATTGCACTTTTAAGTGGGAGCTCTGTTCTTTCCTGTCAGATTAAAAGTTGTGTAAAAAGCTGAAAATACATTTTTTCTGTGAATAAATTGTGTTTATTTTACTTTTTGGGGTGCTGGCAAAGTGTTTTAAAGTGCTTCTTACTGTGTCTTTCTAAGTGGAAAGAGGCACCATTTTTGGCTTGACCATGGTCCCATGAATGTTCAGGCTTTCTTCCAGCCACAAAAAGAAAAAATTAAGCAAACAGCCTTTGCTGCCACAGCAATCTAGCAATTTGCCTTAGCTGCAGGTTAGTGACTCCACTGTGGCCATTTATTGTACCTCAGACAATTCATCTTTTACCCAGGATCCCTTTGGTGTAGCACCTACAGCAAGTATGAACCGGGGGTTAGCCACATCCTCTCTACAGCTGTTGGGGTCCCCTCAGTGGGCAAGGGAGAGCCACTCTTGTTGGTCATTGGGGATGGAACTGGAAAGGTTTCCCTGTTGTATCAGAATGATGAGCCTGTCCCTGAGGAAGCTGCTATGTCATTAATAACATTAGAAAACTGAGCATATGTCTACTCCACCTCATATTTCCTTAGACCGGAGTACTTTACTGGTTCTTGTTCAGGATTTATTTCAGGCTATTGATCCCTCTTGTAAAGTAGTTCACTGTAAAAGAAGGGGCATGCCTCTTTTCCTGAGGAGATTCAAGATTATGAATCTGAACAGATAGATTAAGGGACAGATACAGAGTTTTCTCCTTGGATTTCTGAGTCAGACTCAAAGGAGAGCTCAGTTTCTGATTCTCCTTGTGGGGGTTTCTTTTCCTCTCAGACTGTTGCTAGAATGTGCCAGTGTTTTCACTGGGAGAACATTGAGGTTTCTCAGTCCATCAGAAAATACTAGGAGTTGCTACAAAAGGAATTTTCAGAATCTACACCCATTCTTTCTGTTCTGTCTGCTTTAGAGGATGTGTGTGTGTTACTGCCTTCAATTTTCCTAAAAGTCAGCCAGTTGCCTCTAAAAGGCAGATAGGATGTATAAAGCTCCTCAGTCTTTTACGTTTTTATACACTATTCCCAAACCTGACCTTTAGTTGACTCCACTTAGTTATTTCCAATCCTATTCTTTCTGACAAAGATGGGGAAAGCATAGATAAGTATGGGGGAAAAAGTGTATACTTTTACAACTATGTTTTTCAGAATTTTTAAATGTCAGGCTCATATTTTAAAGTTTGTTATGACTAATTGTGAAAGTATGAGGAATGTTTTATCTGCAGTTTCTTCTTGGAAGGAAAAAATCTGCTTTATATAATTTAATTTCCTCTATTGCACAGGTCGCTGCTCATTGTTTATAGTGTTTGTGTGTATGACTCTGTTGATATTTCTTCCAGAGCTATGGCCACTGCTACTGTTTTGAGGAAGTTTGCATGGCTGCATTCTCAGAACCTCCGAGACAATGTTAAACATGAGATTTTGAATTCCCTTTAGATAGAGATTTTGTTTATCACCCCTCAGCTGCAGAGGTTATCAAGAAATGTGATGAAAGAAGTAAGCTGTTCTAGGGAATCTCTAAGAGTGCTCAGCCCTCCTTTTTCAAAATTTCTAAGGGATTTTCTAATTCCTCCTCCAGTTTTAGCAAAAAGTAGAATAAACAGTCTCGACAAAATACAGGTAAGCAAACATTTAAGAAGAAATGGCAAGGGGGGTTCCAAAAAGAAGCCTTGAACCTCCTATAACTAATGGCTATTCAAGCCTTGTGACCCCCTACCACCCTGGCCTTTTTAACTTCCAGAAAGTCTGAATCTCCAATTCTGGCAACAGGTAGTTTCAGAAAAATGGGTTCTGAAGATCATCAAGGTTATAGATAGCTGTTGGAGGAAATTCCTTCTTTCCAAGGGGTCATTCTTCATCTGTTTTGTTTCCTCAGTTTGTCATCACATGCTGACCCAAGGAGTGATATAATCAGTTTCTCCTTCCCAAGTTGGGAATGATTTTTATTCAAGGATGTTCTTGGTGCCAAAGAACAAAACTGTTTGAAGACCATTTCTGTATTGGTCTTTCCTAAACCTGTTTGCAATTCTGCCCCAATTCAAAATGATGTCACTTCACAACCTGTTACCTCTTCTTCCTCTTTCTTTTTTTTTAAACACCTTTATTGAATTATTACTTGTGACATAGGCAAATTTACATTTATACAAAAATAATCAAACTATGTTAACAAATTAACATAAACAAACATTATGCTTCACATATATTGCTATTTATATCATATAACCTAAGCAACATTACATAAATTATTCAGTTCCTGCCCCCTCTTTTAAACAATAAATATATTTATTAAACCATCACTTACAACATAAGCAGTAATGCATTTATATAAATGAAAACAAACAACACCGACACAATCCTAGTTCCAAGTGATGGTTTAATAAAAATGCAAACATTATACATCACTTATAATCTACCCAATCTTTTTCAGTTAAACAAGACATTACATAGTTCATTTAAGCCCTGGCTTCTTTTAAGCCTCATTCCTCCCCTGTATGTACTGATGTTCTTCGTGTCTCACTGTTGCAGTCATCACCTGTGGCGTATTCCTGCTGTGGTAGCCTTCGGAATACCAGAGTCAATGTTTTTGTGCGCTGGATGCTGTTGCCTGTAGTCTAACGTCAGGTCATCAGTACTATAAAGCAAGGCAGCCGATGGCATTACATCAGTCTTTCTTGCCGTGGAGCGCATAGCAGAAGCAGTTCGCACGAGTGCCAGTTGGTCGCTACCAGAAGTCGAATTTCAGCAGAACATGTCTAAAGCTAAGTACCCCGTTGGGAAACCTTTTTTCTTGCTCTAACCGATGTCCAAAAAAGTTAACAATTGTCTCGCCTGTGGAAAGCAGATCCCACACCGAGACTTCCATTCTTACTGCATAACTTGTTTAGGCCCACACCATGACGTCTCTCGTTGCTGGTTCTGTGCCCTCTTTAATGCAAGAACCATTTGCCTTAGGCCTCTTTTTGTAGACAATTATTTTCATATTCCATCTTTAAATTCTGATATGGCATCCATCAGCCAACAATCTGCTGACATTTAAAAAAAACATAAAGACAGAGACAGGCCACACAAGGCTAAGCCTTCTGACAACGCTACCGCTAAGCAAGTCATCAGTTGTCTGGAATTCAGTGAGACACTTTTGCAGCCCCTGATGCCCGACTCGCTTTCTGTGCAGGCCTCTGCCGAGACCCTTTCAGAGTCTGGTATGCTGCAGAAATCTACTTCATCTTCCGAGACTTTGGCTGTCTCTGCCTCAGTTAGGTCCGGAGCTGCGATGCAGGCACCGGCTTCTGCGGAGGCAGTTCACACTACCGATTCTAGACAAAAACTGACATCTTCTCTTCTGACTACCATTTCTCAGAGACTGACGGATTCTCTCAGGCCTTAAAGCCAGGCCACTCCTAGGAAATCTGCTTCTAGCCACCATCTTGCTACTGCTCCCCCACCCCAAGCCCAAATGCTTAAAATTACGTAGGATCTCATCTCCCTTATCTGAGGTACTCAAGCCCCCACTCCAAAAAGGAAAAGGCTTCCTTCTCCAGAAATTATGACAGACCAAGAGTCTGAGGAATCTGATTATTCTGCCTTTGAAGAGGAACAACAGCCCTTAACTGTTTATGAGGATTCAGATGCAGAGGAATCCATCCCCCTCTGCCTCCCCTCCAGAGGATTTCTCCTTTGGGGAAACCTTTCACTCCCTCAGGGAACATTTTCAGTGGGAATCTCAGGACTACCCACAGTCAAAGAAAAGAGTTAGAGAGTTTCTGGACCTGCCCCAGCACAGACCCCTGGTCATCCCATCTATTCTAGAAGTGGTGGATGATGTTTTCCTTGAATCCAGTTTAGCCACTGATGCCCTGCCTCCTGCTCCAGCTAAACCTAACAGGTACTACAGAGTTCCAGATTCTCACAGATACCTGTACAGGAAGCCTGCTGCATACCCTGAGGTCATTACACAGGGACCCAAAGAAGCTAAGACCAGTTCTGCCAAGAATCCTCTTCCTTCTGACAAAGACTCCAGAGTTCTGGACAGACAGGGTAAGAAAGTATACACCTCTGCAAGCTTAGCTATCAGAGCACTCAGTTGTCAGTTCCATATGTTAAAATATCAACAACACACCTTGAAACAATTAAAACAGAAGATTGCTACCTCTCCTGAGGGTGCCAACTCAAAAGAGCTGGCAGAATTACTACACTCTGCTTGCCAAGTGGCCAAGCACTCATTGCAATGTGGATATGATGCCCTAGAAGCCTCTAGCAGGGCAGCAGTGACAGGATCGTTTTTTGGTAGACATCCATGGCTAAAGAAACAACCTCTCCCTGATCATGTCAAGTCTAAATGTATTGATGCACCCCTAGATAAGGAACGCCTGTTTGGGGAAAAAGCAGAAAAGGTGCTTAAAAAGATGGAAGACAGCAAAATCTATGCAAACAGAAAAAGAGTTCTTTCAGGTTCAACCACCCAGTTATAGTTATGGATATGTCGTTCTATGATACCAAGATGAAGGAGATGCTAGCGGATATAGACACCTACAGGAGGATTGATAAAAGAGAACTGAACACCATTATACATAGTGTACAAGACACGCTTTATGACAAGCTCATGAATAGATCAATAAGCAAAGAGCTGTTTGACTTTTTTGAAGTATGTCATCCTACTATACCTAGCATCAACGGAATGCCTAAGGTGGATAAGAATCTACATGACCCTCTGATGCAACCAGTTGTTTCAGGAAAAGGATGAATTTTTATAGAAGGGGAGTTAAAGAAATTGCTACTTTATGCACCTGCAGTGATTAAGGACTCGGCTGAGTTCTTAAGTGTACTTTACAATAAACTGCAACAGATGAATACTTGTAAGAATTTATTATTCGTAACTATGGACGTGAACAGTTTGTTCACGTCCATACCCAATGATTTGGGGATAGAAGTGATCAGAGACTTTGGTGTGAAGCAGAAAGCAACCAATGATATCCATTTACTATGTAGTCTCTTGGAATTGGTCTTATATAACAATGTGTTTCTGTATGGTAGTACTTACTACTGGCAGAAGTCGGGGGTAGCAATGGGAACTCCATGCGCAAATAGTTATGCCAATCTGGTCCTGGCAAGATGGGAAGAGCTATGGAAAGTGAATATTAACAACAAATGGAATAGAAACATAGTTTTCTATAATCGATTTGTGGCTGATGTCTTTCTCTTATGAGATGGAGATTTAACCTCCTTGGAACATTTTGTACAATTTTTGACCAACATAACTTCATTTTTGAAGTTTGAAGTGACATATTCTAGTACGGAGATAGAATTCTTGGATGTTAAGTTAATGTTATATGACACAGGAAGCATCACTACTAGATTGTATAGGAAACCTGTATAGCGCAGTCATTCACTACACAATACTAGCATGCATCCCAGGCATGTTCTTGACAACATAGTGGCTAACCAATTAACTCGAATGTCCATGCTCTGCACGAGGGATGAGGATTATAGGGAGGAGCAAATTAAACTTATCAATGACTTTAATAAGAGATGATACAAAGTCAGAGACACAGACCAATGAAGCAACAACCTTGGAACTACACTCTCAGAGGGGAAGACCCTATTTTTCGGACCAAGGTGAAACAGTTAAGATCAAGCAAAAGGAGGTAATGTCCAGTCTGAGATGCCAGTTGACATATAGTACTGACAATTTTGCTATTCGTAATACCATCAGAAAATTTTGGCCAGCGCTTACATCCGACAAAATTAGGGAAATTGTTGGAGATCAACCCAGCTTTTCTTTTAAGAACAGGAAAAACTTAAAAAGTCTATTATGTTATGAAACAGAAACTGAAGCTATTTCTGAAGACAGGAGTTTTCAGATGAATAGGAGAATTGGTACATTCAGATGTGGAAGTTGCAAGGCATGCTCTCATATAAACATCTCGAATACTTTTACACATCCCCTAAGAGGAACTATAAGTATGAAGGATTTGCAAACTGTTGGAGAAAGAGCATTATCTATATGGCAACCTGCAGTCATTGCAAGGCATACTACATAGGGAAAACTAATCAAATGCTCAAGGAACTTATCCTAAAGCACTTATCTGACATAAGAATAAAAGCTACCAGCAATGCACTTTATATGCATATTAGTATAAATGACAGTCATTCTTTCAAGTTCATGGCACTAACTAGGCTTCATGAAGCATTAAGAGGTGGGGATTTAGTAAACCGAACAGAAATTGAAGATATAAAGTGGATAATGAATTTGCAATCAGATCAGTCACCAGGTCTGAATGCATTTGTCCATTTAAAACCTGCACTAAAAGGGAAAGCTCTTCAGCACTCAAAATGACATAATTAAAAGAGTGTGTATGCTGCTATGGTTACTAAATCCAGCTAATTGAGTGAACACTAGGAAATGAAGGTATTTAAGTGGAAGTTTCACTGGCAAACATTTAGGATTTGAAAAAGGTATTACACCGAAAGCGCTTATCTGGTTTATGAGCCAGTGTGTTTATTTTATCTTATCATCATATATTTTATTAAAGTTTTCAAGTTTCAAGTGTTTTCAAGTGGAATTGGTGGCAGAACCATTTGTTTTTGGAGTTTTATATTTTGATGTGCTCTGCCTTTGGTGACGCTACTTACGTCTTCTTTTTTTGCCTGTTCATTTTTCAGTGGGAGCGTCATACATCCACTGCATAATGGAATCAGCATTACCACAGCAGCCAGCATTGGAAATGGCAAGTAGGAGGATCCATGTCAATAATTTAATGGGTTTATCTAACCCACTTCTTAACTTTGACTTTGAAAGTGGTACTTTGAAGCTGCCAACAAACAGGGGAGACACCTTGTTATTTGAGAGCATCTATAAGGAAGTAGAGAATGCAGCTTTTAAATGAAAGCATCTACAATGGCAACGCTTTCATATGGAGGTGTGCCTTCATCATCACATTATCCTATGAGGTTTAAGAGTAAAATGCATGCCAACTTATGGAAATATGTATCCTGAATTCCTTGCCAAATTGCAAAGGATTAACATAGAAACTAGTTTCAGTTACATGAAACTTTTGATAGAATTTTTTAAACCTCAGGAGGCTGAAGCAGCAACCCTAATAGAACAAAAACAGAATGAACTGGAACAAATGACACTATCTGATAACAAATTGATGAAGCTAGGGGCACTGCAGGACAGGCTTGATGCTTATGATACCAAGTTAAAAGGAGTGAAAAGTAGCAAACTATCCAAGGATTTTAATGATTTTAGGAAGGGTCACCTGTTTAAATGGCCGAAAGACAAGAAAATGACCATACAGACCAGGACTAACGTAAACAATGGAATAGTAGCAAGCCATGAAAAGGAGGAGACTATCACTAGGAAACCAACAAGAAATGTAGCAAAAGTAGAAGTGCATACTACACCCAGGCAAAACAACAGAGAGGTTTCAAGAACACATGAAGCTGTGATACATGTTCTGGAGACTAATGTTAGCTCGGTCATCAATACTGAGAGCACAGAAGAACTATCTGAGCAGGGTGAAGAAAATATATCCATTTTGAATAATAACAAGAATATGGATATGCAGAATGCCACTAAACCCAAAGATGGGGGGGTGGGTACATTTACCGCTTTACCAACAGCTTCCTTTTTTTTTGCAGAACAACATCCCGAGGGAGGTACGACCCCAGAGCACAGAGAGGAAGAAACGGAGGTTTCGGGAATAAATGATTCCCTTGTATTTAATACATCAAGTATTGTATTAACAAGAGATCAGACTCTACTATTAGAGAAAGGAATGAGTTTCATACCCTCCTTGCATTCACCAATGACTGAATTTATTCTACATCTAAAATATTTTGGGAGAAATGTGACTCTAAGACATCTCTTTGGCAATATAAACAATGAGGAATCTCAAACTAGAATTGGATATAGGAAACCAAGTATGTTTGTCCCTGTATGTCATCTACCTGTAGATGCCTTTTTGCCATTATGTGAAAATGAAGTGGCTGAATATAGACAGCAAAAGAGAAGTAAACATTTCTACAACATAACTCTAAATGAGGAGAGAGCACTATTTGAACTACAGAATATGAAGGACATCATGATTAAACAAGCTGACAAAGGAGAGGCAGTTATAGTTATGGATATGTTGTTCCATGATACCAAGATGAAGGAGATGCTAGTGGATATAGCCACCTACAGGAGGATTGATAAAAGAGAACTGAACACTATTATACATAGTGTACAAGACATGCTTTATGACAAGCTCGTGAATATATCGATAAGCAAAGAGCTGTTTGATTTTTTGAAGTATGTCGTCCTACTATACCTAGCATCAATGGAATGCCTAAGGTGCATAAGAATCTACATGACCCTCCGATGCGACCAGTCATTTCAGGAAAAGGATGGATAACCAAACCCCTTTCTGTTTTTATAGAAGGGGAGTTAAAGAAATTGCTACCTTACGCACCTGCAGTGATTAAGGACTCGGCTGAGTTCTTAAGTAGACTTTACAAGAAACTGCAACAGATGAATACTTGTAAGAATTTATTATTGGTAACCATGGATATGAACAGTTTGTTCACGTCCATACCCAATGATTTGGGGATCAAAGCGATCAGAGACTTTGGTGTGAAGCACAAAGCAACCAATGATATCCATTTACTATGTAGTCTCTTGGAATTGGTCTTATATAACAATGTGTTTCTGTATGGTAGTACTTACTACTGGCAGAAGTCGGGGGGTAGCAATGGGATCTTCATAAACAAATAGTTATGCCAATCTGGTCCTGGCAAGATGGGAAAAGCTATGGAAAGTGGATATTAACAACAAATGGAATAGAAACATATTTTTCTATACTCTATTTGTGGATGATGTCTTTCTCTTATGGGATGGTGATTTAACCTCCTTGGAACATTTTGTACAATTTTTGACCAACACAACTTCATTTTTGAAGTTTAAAGTGACATCTTCTCGTACAGAGATAGAATTCTTGGATGTTAAGTTAATGTTAGATGACACAGGAAGCATCAATACTAGATTGTATAGGAAACCTATATGGCACAATCATTTACTACACAATACTAGCATGCATCCCAGGCATGTTCTTGACAACATAGTGACTAACCAAATAACTTGAGTGTCCAAGCTCTGCACGAGGGATGAGGATTATAGGGAGGAGCAAATTAAATGTATCAATGACTTTAATAAGAGAGGATACAAAGTCAAAGAGACAGAAACCAATGCAGCAACTACCTTGGAACTATGCTCTCAGAGGGGAAGACCCTATTTTTTGGACCAAGGTGAAACAGTAGAGATCAAGCAAAAGGAGGTAAAGTCCAATCTGAGATGCCAGTTGACAATTTTGCTATTCGTAATACCATCAGAAAATTTTGGCCAGTGCTAACATCTGACAACAAAATTAGGAAAATTGTTGGAGATCAACCCAGCTTTTCTTTTAAGAACAGGAAAAACTTAAAAAGACTATTATGTTATAAAACAGAAACTGAAGCTATTTCTGAAGACAGGAGTTTTCAGATGAACAGGAGAGTTGGTACATTCAAATGTGGAAGTTGTAAGGCATGCTCTTATATAAACATCTCGAATACTTTTACATATCCCCTGACTAAGTGGAACTATAAGTTTGAAGGATTTGCAAACTGTCAGAGTAAGAACATTATCTATGTGGAAACCTGCAGTCATTGCAAGGCATACTACATAGGGAAAACTAATCAAATGCTCAAGGAACATATCCTAAAGCACTTATCTGACATAAAAAAAAGTTACCAGCAATGCACTTTATATGCATATTAGTATAAATGACAGTCATTCTTTCAAGTTCATGGCACTAACTTGGCTTCATGAAACACCAAGAGGTGGGGATTTAGTAAACTGAACAGAAATTGAAGAGATGAAGTGGATAATGAATTTGCAATCAGATAAGTCACCAGGTCTGAATGCATTTGTCCCTTTAAAACCTGCACTAAAACAGAAAGCTCTTCAGCACTCAATATGGTATAATTAAAAGGGTGTGTATGCTGCTATGGTTACTAAATCCAGCTAAGTGAGTGAACACAAGGAAATGAAGGTATTTAAGAGGAAGTTTCGCTGGCAAACATTTAGGATTTGAAAAAGGTATTATACCGAAAGCGCTTATCTGGTTTATGAGCCCGTGTGTTTATTTTATCTTATCATCGTATATTTTATTAAAGTTTTCAAGTTTCAAGTGTTTTCAAGTGGAATTGGTGGCAGAACCATTTGTTTTTGAGTTTTATATTTTGATGTGCTCTGCCTTTGGTGATGCTACTTACATCTTCTTTTTTTGCCCACCCAGATTCAGCAGGAACTTTCCCTTTAAGCACCGGGCCTTCCCTGCACCCAGCAGACAGGACCTAAGTAAGCCTCACAGGGACAGGACATCCAGTCCCCTATCCCAGGGCCAGTAAAAAAGCAAACAATGGACCACTTCAGCCTCTAAGGCAGGGAGTTCTAAGCCAGTCTTCTATGGTAAGCACTCACAATGACTCTCCCTCCCCCCTCTGCCCTCCTTTCACTCATCTAAAACTAGGAGGAAGGCTCACCCTCTTCAAGGACAATTGGATCTCTATAACCAAGGACCAATGGGTATTAAAAATCATTTCTCAGGGATACAGATTCTCCTTCAGCAAACTCTCAGTTCCAAGAGGGTACCCAGACCTTCCCCCAAACCAGTGGGCAGAGGCATTAAAACAGGTAAAAACACTAATTTCACAGGGAGTAGTAGAACCTGTCCCTCTGGATAAAACAGGAAAAGGTTTCTACTCCAGACTATTCCTTGTTCCCAGAAAAGAGGGCACTTTGCGCCCCATCCTGGATCTATCCAAACTGAACACCTCCTTGGTGGTCCCCAGATACAAAATGCTAACCTTGCTGCAGCTCCTGCCTATGCTCACGCAAAATGCCTGGCTGGTGACACTAGACCTAAAAGATGCATACCTCCACATCCCCATCAGAGAATTGTGCAGAAATTTCCTGCGTTTCAGAGCAGGCAGTCAGCATTTTCAGTTCTCTGCACTGCCCTTTGGCTTATCTACTGCTCCCAGAGAATTCATGAAATGCTTGGCCCCAGTTATAGCATTTTGCAGACAGAGAAATATACAGATTTACCCTTACCTGGACGATTGTCTCATTCAGATGAACAGCAAAGAAAAGTTGTTCCAGGATCTTCTCTTTGTCAAAAAACTCCTAACTTCCCTAGGGTTCACCATCAATGAGAAAAAATCAAAGCAAAACCCTACCAGGACAATTGTTTTCCTGTGAGCTGTGTAAGACACAGCAACCCTAATGGCCTTCCTATCCCCAGAAAAGCAGAGCTTCCTGCCTCTCTGCTTCACCCAGCTGGCTTCCAGAAGTCACCTCACTGTGAGGAAGTTCCTGAAAGCCCTGGGATACATGCCATCTTGCGTCCTTCTCATCCCTCTCACCAAGCTTCACATGAGAAAGCTTCAGTGGTACTTAAAGAACCTTTAGTGTCAGCACTCTCAGTCCCTAGAGACCACTCTCCCACTGATCCCTTGCATAAGGGATGAATTTCTCTGGTGGGAAGAGGCCTGTGCCGTAAACTAGGGTCTTCCCTTCATTCTACGCCCTTCTGGCCAGACAGTCACCACCGACGCCTCAGACATAGCTTTGGGTGCTCACCTAGAAGGCAGGTGTACCCAAGACATCTGGAATGCCCAACAACTTCACTTGCATATCAAACAGGAAGAAATTATGGCAGTGCAAAATGCTCTGACTTCCTTCCAACCCCATCTCAGGCCAGGGGTCTTCCTTATGAAAACATACAACACCACAGTAATGTGGTACATCAACAAGCAGAGGGGCACCTAATCTTGCCCCCTCTGCAGATTAGCCATGAGTCTGTGGCTTATAACCACCTCCATGGGGCTACATCTAATTGCTCAATACATATGAGGGATCAACAACACACTGGGAGACCACCTAAGCAGAAACTTACAGGACCCCCATGAATGGTAGCTCCACAGAGAAATCTTTCTGCAACTCACCCAGGAGTGGGGTACCCCAGAGGTAGACCTCTTTGCCTCACACCTCAACCACCAGCTGCACAAGTTTTGTACCAGGGAGTATCACCTCCTAGCATGGAAGGTGGATGCCTTGACCTTCCCCAAGAACTCCCTGTTTGTGTGTGCATGCCCTCCTCTGCCCCTTATTCCCAAGGTTCAGATCAAAATAAGAGAGGAGAGACCAAAGGCCATACTCATCGCTCCAGAATGGCCCATTACTATGCAGTCTGACCTTACAGCCCCCGAAGCTGCTTCCCCTAAGGTCAGACCTCTTGACCCAGGAGAGGGGGAAGGTACTGCACCCAGACCTACAGACTCTCAAACTTTCATCATGGCTAATACACTAAAAACTAACAAGAAGTCACTGTTAAGCAAACAGGTTCTGGACAACATCACAGAGCCCAGAAGGCCCAGCACAAGAATATCTTATGCAGGAAAATGGAAAAGATTCTGCTCCTGGAAACAATCAAAAGGGGGCAGTACCTCCCAACCTTCCATCCTGGATTACTTAGCAGAGTGGCTCAATAGTGGTCTCTCCTTCTCCTCTATTAAAATCCATGCCTCGGCCATCTCTGCCCATTATGATTCAGACCCACCCCTCTTCTCTCATGCTTTGATTAAGAAATTCCTCAGAGGGGCTTCTAATATCAGGCCTCCCAGAAGACCTCCTACTCCACCCTGGGACCTGAATTATGTGTTAGAGAACTAACCTTACATCCTTTCGAACCTGCCGCTTCAAGAGAATTGAAGTACCTCTTCTGGAAGACTGTCTTCCTACTAGCCATCACCTCAGCCAGAAGGGTCTCAGAACTTCAAGCTCTCATGACTGTCGAGACTTTCATAATTTTCCATGCAGACAGAGTCTCCCTGAGGATTAATCCCTCCTTTATGTCCAAGGTGGTATCTGATGTGACCCTTAACTAAGCCATACACCTTCCCTCCTTCTTTCCCCACCCTCAAAACAAGGGGGAAAGAATTCTATACTCACTAGACATGCACAAATAACTCAGATACTATCTGGACTGCACTAAGTAGGGTTGCCACCTTTTCAAATGCCTAGCCTGGGACATTTTTGTACAAATGTCAGATTTTGTTATTCTGTATCTGAAATACCTAAATGTTATAAGAAACAGAATAATCAACTAAAATGCTACAAGAATAAGCTTTTATTTAGGCAAAAAAATGAAGTTCTGTACAAAGGACAGAACTTCATTTTTTTGCCTAAATAAAAGCTTATTCTTGTAGCATTTTAGTTGATTCTTCTGTTTCTTATAACATTTAGGTATTTCAGATACAGAATAACTGTTTTATGCAACTATTACATGAAATATAGGAAATAATTTTGTCCTAAAATCTCAGGACATTTGCCATTTTTTCATTTTTTTGCAGGACACAACTGCCTAAAGAGGGACTGTCCCTCACAAAGTGGGACAGGTGGTAACCCTAGCACTAAGCCATTCAGTAAAACTGACCAGGTTCTTGAAAGCTTTGCCCCATGGGCAGAGGGAAAGGCCATCTGCAAACAAACCATTGTCAAATGGATTTCACACTGTATCCATTTTTGCTACAGACTACAAGGGAAACCCATCCCTAAGTCGATCCATACCCACTCCACTAGGGCAACATCCACTTCCATTGCCTTCCTCAGAGGAGTACCTACCAGGGACATATTGGAAGCGGCCACCTGGACCTCTGTCCATACCTTTACAAAGCATTACCACCTACCTCTCTTTTCTTAGTCTAGGGCAGGGTTTGCCTCTGCAATTCTGCAGGGCCTTCTGACCCATACCTAGGACTCTACCTATCCTTCCACCTTTTACCTCAGCTTTGGGAATCCTCCCACAGGTGATGACTGCAACAGTGAAAGATGAAGAACATACTACAGTTGTGTACACTTACCATAATTGTGGATGTTTGAGTGTATTCACTGTTGCAGTCTTTGTTTCCCTCCCTCCATCCCCCATTTCACATCTTCCCGCAGGGGGACACATACTTCCCAAGGTGGCTCTTAGCCACCAGGACCACTTCTCTCTTTTCCCTTGTGTTTCTCACGGGTTAGGGCAAGAAAAACTGATGTAATGACGTTGGCTGCCTTGCTTTATAGTACTGACGACCTGACATCAGACTACAGGGATCAGCAGCCGGTGCACAAAAACATTGGCTCTGGTATTTGGGCCGGCCAAGGGCTACCACAGCAGGGATAACCCACAGGTGATGACTGCAACAGTGAATACACTCGAACATCTACATTTATGGTAAGTGTACACAACTGTACTTTCTGACAATTCCCATTTTTTTCCTCTGTAATTTGCTCCTACCCTTTTCTAAAGATCTCAGTTCTAGTTGTTTTATCTCTGTTACTATATTCACTACTTCTAATATAGTCAGTTTAGATTCTGATTTCCATTTTCTAGTAATTGCTTTTTTGGAAGCAACCATAATTAGACAGAGCAAGGCCTTACCATGTCTAGGCAATTCTGATTTTGTATCTTAGTTCAGAAAGATCATCTCCCTCATCACACCAATCTGCCCACCAAGCATCTCTGACAGTGCATCCCGCAGGGAATCTGTAAAGTCCACCAACCCACCACACTCCCAGAAAATATGTTACCACGCACCTCTTTCTTCTCCATCACACCTCCAAGATTTGTTGTCTACCTAAGGAAAATTCTTTGGAGTCTATTTGGGGTATAAAAATATCTATGTAAACATATCCAAGCAAAAATCCTAAATCATGTAAATTTTGTTGCATATTTGGGAGACATACATATATCCTCACATTGTTTCTTTGTGAATTGCTTATCCAGTCTCTCTCTTCCAAATCCTTTCTAATCTCCTCTGATTTATTCTTACAGTTATCATGCAATATTTTATATGTTCTACTAATTATTACTTTTTTAATGGCAGCTTCTGTTCTAAATTCTACTAAAAACTCTACCACTGCTAATCTTTCATTTAAGATCCCGCTATTTTTTTTCTCTTTGAATATATTCTGATATCAATCCTTGATAGGGAAGACAATCTCTAACCTGCGATCCAAATAAATTCTTGGCCTCTTCCCATTCTATTACTTTTCCATCTCTAGTAATTTGCTCCCATTGTCTTGGTTCCTTTGTCATTTTTTCCAATAGATTCCAGCCCCCTCTTGCCTGTTGTCTATATCATTAATTGCAGTCATCCCTAATGGCAGAATCTCCTTTTCTCCATTCCTCTGTTGGCTTAGTTTTTAGAATACTTTCTGCTGCTTAATGGATGTAATATTTTGTATAATTACTGTTATTCTCCTTAAAGGCCTGCATCCAAAATCCCAGTCTCTCCTTGTTTCTTGACCTTTCCCCCTGTTTCAACATAATCCCTTTCCACTTTGAATTATAGTTTTCTGCTTTTGCTATGTATAGGAGCCTTAACTGTGTAGCTCTGAAATACCCTTCAAACTGGGTAATCCCAATCCACCCAGTTCTACTAGAAGAATCAGCTTATCGCACTTGACTCTTGCTGTCTTCCCCTCCCAAAGTCCTTCAGTTTTTTATTAATTGCTATCCAGAAATTCTCCTCTGGTTGATAAAAATATGCCTGACCTGTGTATAAGACTAAAGGGACCAAAAACATTTTGACTGGTTATATCTTACTATCCAAATAACAAAGCTTCCATTTTCTCAGTTTTTATATTATCTTTTGTTTAGTCTCTCCCCACTTATCCTTGGCTGTCATAACAGAATAATTTTTAATCCATACTACTAAATACTTCATTTTATCATGTCCCCATAGATATGGATATTGCTGAACCAATTCATGTGTGAGTACATAATTTACCACTATTGCTTTTGTTTTAGCTTCATTAATTTTGTATCCTGAAAGGATTTGAAACTGTCTCAAAATGTTCCACAACACTGTAATGTCTCTTTCTGGTTTTGTCAGGTATAAAATAATATCAGCTGCAAATAGAGCCCGCTTTTCTTGACTACCGTATGGTATCCTTGAATTTCTGAGTCCCTTATTTTCCTTGCCAGTTGTTCTAAATATAATACAAATAACAAAGGGGGAAGAAGACACCCTGCCTGGTTCCTCTGCTGAAGCAGAAATTATCATAGAGAACCCCACCCACTATAATTTTCACCTCCGGTCCTAATCAACCTTATATTTTTTTTAGGAAATGCAAATGCTTCCATTGCCCTGCTCATAAAGTCCAAGCTTACTCTGTCAAATGCTTTCTCTGCATCAAGACCCACCAACAACAATGGTATTTAGGTTCATAGGTAGGTACTAGGCTATCTGCCCGAAGGCATTTATAAGCCTAGCCGGAATGTGTTGGCTTTTGCCGCCCCCTTAGGTTAGTTCCCTGTGCCTCTGTCTGATACGATTGTCCAGCAGAGCCATTGTCAAATGTTTGCCTCCCCTACACAAAACAACTTTGATACTTATCTATCAATTTTGGCATTACTTTTGTCATTCTTTTAGCCATTATATACACTTTATAATTGTGGTTTTGTATTGAAATTGGCCTGTATGAAGCTGGATCTAATAGATCTCTGCCTTCTTTAGGTATTACAGCTACCACTGCTTTCTTTCAGGATATTAGTACTTCTCATCTTAAAATACTGTTAAACAAACCTTTCCTGTTCTTTATCTGTTTTATTTCCCTCCTAGCTTCCAAACTTCCACAGGGATACCATCTATTCCTCGGGCCTTTCCTGTAGCTTGGTTAATCATCACAATGTTTATCTCCTCTCTTCCAACCGTAACAGGTAGTACTTGGGCCCCCTCCCTCTCCCTCTCCCTCTCCCTCTCCCTCTCTCTCTCTCTCTCTCTCTCTCTCTCTCTCTCTCTCCATTCATTGGTAAAAGTCTTATTTCATCCTTTTCCCTTTTTTGTGTGTTTTATTTCTATATCTTATTTTTTTTTCCTTCTATTAACCAATTGATTTTTCACGATATTTTGCTTGTTCTTATCCAGTCTCCATTTCTCCCTCTTCTCCTTCTTGAATTTCTAAAATTGTAAGTCTGTACTTTTCTTGTATATATACTGTTTGGTATATACTTCTCAGAAGTTCAGGTCAAGACTAAGGGGTTGTGGCTGACCAGGTTTGCAGATGACTGCAAACTAGGTGTAATCATTGAATCCCCAAATCATATCGGTATACTCCAGGAGGGTTTCACACAGACCAACAACTGCTGTATGACTCACAGTCTCAAACTGAATGCAAAGAAATGCATCATCATTCCCTTTGGCACAAACAATGTCCCTTCATACTATCAAATCAACAACAGTACCCCAAGCACACATGAAGTTGTAAGGGACCTGGAGTCACAAGTTGACTGCGACCTTAACTTCCACCACCATGTGTCTACTGTAATAAGGAGAGCTTTCTACATAGCACACTTGATTAGTAAAGGCATCACCTTGACAGCAAAAGAGGATATAACCCCTCTATACTCAGCACTTATCTGGCCCATAATTCAGTATAATGACCCATTCGGCATGTACAGTACAAAGCACCTGCAGCACTTGGAGAGACTTCGGAGGTTTCTAACAAAGAAGATTAAGGGGCTTCAGCATGTGCCTTATACAGGCCGACCATAATCCTTGTCACTATAATCCGTATCATATACACTTCTTAGGGGACATTTATACCTGACCTACAGAGCAATCCAAGACCCAAACCTATTAGGTTCATAGCTTAGTACTAGGCTAACTGCCTTTGTGGGCCAATTTAAGCCTAGCCAATTAGTGAGTATCAAACTCTGCACCTTGGGTCTGTAAGGTGAATACCTTAACCATTATGACAACCTCTGCATGCTGAAGAATTCCCTTCTTCAGCATCCCCTTTCCCATACCAACTTCTCTTTCAACATCTTTGGTAATAGTGGTTTCTAGTGTTTGTCTTTCTTCAGCGCTTTCTACTTCATTATTCTTTCCTTTTGTATTATGAGAGAGTCAAATGGGAAGTCTCAAAATTATTTACATTTTCTACAAACATGCTTTCATGTTTTGCAATATGCCTCCTTTCCCCAGACTGGCCACACCTTCATTTGATACAGTTTTATATGAAATGATTTTCATCCCCATAGAAATAGCATGCTTATATTGGCCCCAGTGCATAACAAGCTCTGTCTTATCATTCATGGATATTGCAGTTGCAATATGTTAAACTTTCCCATCCTTAACATTCATTGTTACCCTTACTTCCCAAAACCCACTTCAAACATTTTATTATCATATATTTTTAACTTTGTGTACTTTACTACATAGTGAAAGAAAAATAGTTTTAACTCATGATCATCTATATTTGAAGTCCTAAATTGCACATTTATTTTCTGTTTTAGTCACAAGCTCTGAATTTTTTTGCATGGTGCTGCTGTATTTCTTTTTCAGTCATAAATTTACCCATGAAGTTAAAGCCTTCAAATGTCACTTCACAACATTTTTCAGCTCCCATATGAATTAATGTCCTTTTGTCTTTAATGTCACACACTAGTGGTAAAATAATACTATCCATAATGTCATACCTTTTCACGCTGCCATAATTTTTACTTTTTATTCTTACCACGACTCATCTTCTCTGTAGCTGTTGAGAAACTACAAATCTTTGTACCCTCTCAGTTCCTTCTTTCATTCTTCTTTGCCTTGTTTCATCTGTATAACTGCTTTCTTGTAACAAAAAAATTGTTGCAGATGAAAACCCTTAAGTTTTCCCTTCACCAGCTGTTCCTTCTGTTACCAGCTTCTCAGTTTCTTCCTCTTGTAATACTCTCTCCACCATACCACTCCACCACTCTTTCTGTCCTTCCTTTGATTCTGCATGGTTCATCAAATCTACCAGCACCTGTGGCTCCAAGCCACTAATTTCCAACTCTAACAATTATTTAATCTCCTTCCCCTTCCTTCAGTAAGTTTTCTCCTGCTTCTCTTTCCATCTCTGCTACATTTTCCTCTATCTTGGAATTTCCGTAGCTGGAGTAGCAGCCCTCTAGTGCTACCTTCCTGCTCCAGTGAGTGCTTCACTTCCTGTCCTACAAATAGTAAGGGGGTTTTCCTGGTGCCCTTGCCCAGTTTCCCCTCTGTCTTACCTGAAGAGAGGCTGCTGGCCTACTACTAACCTGGTTTAACAAAGTGCATATAAATAATATACATGCCTTTTCTTTTGTATTTATTTATTTTTTTATGTATGTTTTAAATGAAAAACTGTTAGTACACTGATTGTTCTAGTAAGAGTTCAGATAATGGACAGTGAAGTGCTTAAAAACGGGTGGTGTATTGCTGCAATAGTTATTATTGCTAATTCATTTTGATTCTTGCCTTGGATACCTTCTGAGTGGAGTCCGCACGTCTGTACTGGGTTTACACAGGCTTTCACCAGGTGTTTTGTTTTCCTCTGTCATCCTACAGACATAGTCATGCATTATGTAGTGGGTTGGTATTCATTCAGCATTAGTTTCACTGCCTTGTCCCTAGTGAGTATCAGGATGGGCAGTGGTTCCCTTACAGCACTAAATTAATTTAAATGGAATATCAGGGAATTAATAAAATGGACGGATGACATGTGTCACACACTTTGGATCACATTGTTAATGTCATAGTGCATAAAATCAGTTAATTTAGATTTTACTTTGCTACACAGGAATTATTGTATTTTGTATGCATGCTTAGTAAAACCTTTGGAAGAAGACTTGCCATTATAGGGAACTGTGTAGTCTTACTTACCTTGTATTTTCTTTCTTTTTGTAGAATCTTCAGCTAGGCAAATCACACAGAGAAGGAGATGGCACAACAGCAGAGCAAAGGCATCATATCTCAGCAGACATTCAAGCACAATTTAAAAAAAAATACTAATGTTACTCAGCAAGTTTTGCTTATCTTTATCTCTGCAGTAATGTTCATATTTTCATATTTTAGACTATTGGAGAGGTTTAAACATATTTAAAATCTAACATTCTTGTTAATATGTATGTAAATAACACTGCTGTGTAGTTCACAGTATAACTCTGTGCATTTGTGTGGTGTGTGTGTGTGTTTACGCGTCTATGCTCATTTAGCTTAATATAAAAGCACATGATAAAAATACGTACCTGAGCTACAGCACAGAATAGTTTATCTGTACAATACCAGCATAATCACAAAAGTTTTCACTATTCTAACAGCAGCATCATTACCACCTCTGTACCGATATCATTTAAAGCAATAAATGCTTAATTATTTTCATTAAAATATATATATATATATATATATATATATATATATATATATATATATTTTTTTTTTTTTTTTCATTTAAAATAGTAGTCCTTGCCATGTTCTCATTTATCACAGCAAAACTCATTATATTCAAAGCCAGATGACTTAAACAAATGCAGACACAATTGCAGGCTAAACAAAATACAAAAATAACGGTCTTTTATATAATAGTTTTTTTTATATCTAGAAGGTTAACAAAGAAAAACAAAATAATCATTCATGTTTAACAAAGTCTAAGACCTTTAAAATAGAATAGGATGATAGGGCTACTTTGAGAGTAAAAGTTGATCAGCAAGCATATCTACAATATGTATATGTGTGTGTGTGTGTGTGTGTGTGTGTGTGTATATATATATATATATATATTCACAGTTTCTGTTGATGTGGAAAACAAGGCACATAAAGTAATTTTCTGTTTTTGTTAAAAAGTTCAAGCATTGTTCAATATTCCAATGCCTTCAAAATGAATGAATTTTATACATCTACCTTGTGGATTTTTCTGCAAGATGTTATATAGTTTAACAAACAATGCAGAATGTAAAAATTTAATTTCTACTGTAGCATGCCCGAAACTTCACTACATAAGAATGATTCCAATAGAAGTGTTTCTTAGGCAGCTGATCTGATCTTTAAAAATACCAGCTTCTCTAATAGAAAAAAAATCTCTGAATAGCACTCTGTTCACTCATATAACTTTAAAACTAAGAAAATAAAATGCATGCTGTAACAGTTTGTTATTCAGCAAAAATGTGACTATAAACTGAATGGTACTTTGTTCATGCATACCTTTGAGGAGATTGCAGTAAGGTCTTCTTCATTCGGCAGCTCCCATTAGGGGTCACCACAGCGGATCATCTGTTTCCATTTCTTCCTGTCCTCTGCATCTTGCTCTGTCACACCAACCACCTGCATGTCCTCTCTCACCACATCCATGAACCTTATCTTAGGCCTTCCTCTTTTCCTGTTACCTGGTAGCTTCATCCTTAGCATCTTTTTCCCAATATACTTTGCAACCCTCCTCAGCACATGTCCAAACCAACATAATCGTGCCTCTCTGGCTTGGTCTCCAAACCTTCCAACCTGGGCTGACCCTCTAATATACTTATTCCTAATCCTGTCCACCCTCATCACACCCAGTGCAAATCTTAACATCTTTAACTCTGTCACGTCCAGCTCTGACTCCTGCCTTTTTGTCAATGCCACTGTCTCCAACCCATATAACAATAGCTGGTCTCACTACCCTCTTTTAGGCCTTCCCTTTCACTCTTACTGGTACTCATCTGTCACAAATCACACCTGACACTCTTCTCCACCCACTCCATCCTGCCTGTACTCTCTTCTTCACCTATCTTCCACACTCACCATTACTCTGAACTGTTGATATCAAAAAGGTATTTAAACTCATCCACCTTCGCCACCTCTACTCTCTGCATCCTCTCCATTCCTCTATCCTCCCTCTCATTCACACACATATATTCTGTCTTAGTCCTGCTGATCTTTATTCCTCTCCAGGGTCTCCTCCACCTGTTCCCTACTCTCACTACATATCACAATGTCATCTGCAAACATCATAGTCCATGGGGACTCCTGTCTTATCTCGTCTGTCAACCTGTCCATCACCATTGCAAATAAGAAAGGGCTCAGAGCTGATCCTTGATGTAATCCCACCTCCACCTTAAACGCATCCATCACTCCCACTGCAGACCTCACCACTGTCACACTACCCTCGTACATATCCTGTACCACTCTTACATACTTTTCTGACACTCCCGACTTCCTCATACAATACCACAACTCCTCTCTAAGCACCCTGTCATATGCTTTCTCTAATTCCACAAAGACACAATGCAACTCCTTCTGATCTTCTCTGTACTTCTCCAGCAACACTCTCAGAGCAAACATTGCATCTGTAGTGCTCTTCCTGGCATGAAACCATACTGCTGATCACTAATCATCACCTCCCTTCTTAACCTAGCTTCCACTACTCTTTCCCATAACTTCATGCTGTGACTGATCAGTTTAATCTCTCTGTAGTTACTACAGCTCTGCACAGGAGATTGCAATAAGGTAAAGCTTAAAACGTTTTTCTTGTCTTTTTTATCAAGCCCAATTAAAAAAAAAACTTAATGAGATCACAAAAAACTGTGAGCTCAAAGGTTGTTCTACATAAAGACAGGTATAAAGTGTGTAGTATTTTACAAAAGGTTTATATTTTATACATGTTTTAATTAGTACAAACAGAAAGAACCTCTCTTCATTTCTTGACAAAAAAATGAATATTTTTTAAAACAAAAGTAGATTGCAAGTTACAGTTAACATTAAAGTTGTTTAGAGTATTATGTATAAAACAATTGGTTTTAATATGCATATTCCCAGTAGTTGTCTTGAAGGTGAGCAAAAGCAGAAAAAAAAATCACTAAAACTGCAAACAACCTCATACTAAAAACATATCAGAATGTATTAGAAATGCAGATTCTATTTTGCATACATCAATCAACAAAATGTGTGGTATACCATTTGCAAGTCTGCATTGAGTTGCTGTCAACCAGCATTCCTCTCAACCTCTCAGCACAAGAAATCTGGACAAAGTCATAAATAATGGGGAGAAAAAAGGCCCAAAATTAGGGAAAGTTTTTAAACATTGCCATTATAAATGTAGAAAATATTAGTATAATTCTTCGGAAGGGTATGAAGTCTGAAACTAAAACATCTGCCATTATTTTCTGACTTCAGTCCTCAAAGATTTGCCAGAAAACAAAAAAAAATGTATGAGGAATAGACCAAAAATATGAGGCAAAAATCTGGACATTCTCTAAAAATCTAGACAGTTGAGAGGTATGTCACCCAGCTTACCATGTCCAATTTCCCACTCCAAAGCATTTCATCACCCGTCTTTGCCACTTTAGCTTACATTGCAACTTATGAGCCTTTATGTCTACTTTCTGTATGTGAATGTGCTCCCTGTACCCTTCTTGCCCTCACATCCCTGATCCCTAAATATACAGCATCTGGGTTATACCAACTTGGAAAAACAGAAATAATTTCTCTTTCTTCTCCAGTGTGGTGTGACATCATAGGTAGTATATTTGGAGACCAGGGTTGTGAGGACAGAGCCACCATAAATAACTTTCATTGTCTTTGTTTTTATGTAGTTTAACATGAAGGTCAAATGACTCATTGGGACTTTCTGGTCAGGAAAGTGGGCTTTAGTAATTTTGCAGTAAGTAATAAAAGGTAGATCTTCAGATGTTCATCATTCATGCTGCCTCAGGTGGCATGTGGGTTCTCTGCCTGCACAAACCCACACTGGCAGCTTTCCATGGTTCAGAATCCCCTCCTCTGATTTCCTGTGGTAAGAGATTGGCTAAGCTGCTTCTATCAGAGGAAGCCTAACCCCTTCACAGGAAGTCAGTTGTTCAGTCTTTTAATGCCAACTGTAAGAATCACACAATTGAATCTCCTCTACAGCCTACATTTGTGCAATACGGCTTATAGACTCAAATAAGATCCCTTCCCCTTTATTGATGTATATTCTTTCTGTTTTATGTTAACCTTTTATTTCAGTATATTTGCTATTTATTACTGTTGTTAACTCCTCTGGGAATTCTATCAATTCTGTGTAACATGTATGCATAATACTGCTTTTATGCAATCATGGGGCTTTTCTTGAGTGTTTTATGACTTGAAACTGAAGTTATGTGGTGTCAGTTGAACACTAGGGATTTCTTTCTGCATGTAGAACCATAATTTCATTGCACCCTTTGTTTCTGTTGTTCATCTACTTCATTTTGATGTTGATATAGGAGAGTATTGCATTTTTTCACTTTTTATGGGTTCATAGGTTTTTAGCTAAGCAAAAGACTAGCTGCACTTGTGTGTCATTTTAAGGCTAGTCAGTTTCCCCTCTTGTGCTCAAATTAGCCTATACCATTTAGTTGGAGAGTGTCCTTACCCATGGTTGATAATTATAAATTACCCCTAATAAGAATAACTGGAATCATTCCATAGATAATTTGAGGTAACTCGTGCATGAGATAAAGCATTTAGGAGCTGCTTCTTTCATTAGTAGCACAGGGGAAGTCCTGGGGTAAATGTTTGTTTCCCATCCATAGATCCAAGTTGCACTTTAATATGGACAGGGATAAGCTTTGTTTTATGTGTATGGGAGTCTGTTCCAGAACAGCTGTATCCTCTGCTACATATAACTGTCCCTCCAAACTCTTCTGTTGATGTCGCAGAAGAGGTTTAGATCCAGAAACTGAGTATTTCTGATGCCATTTGACATGCTGATATGCAGTAAATCTACTGGTATTGCATCTGAGGATGCCTTGTATGTCAGACACAGGTCACCTCTTTGCAGTCTAGGATACTGAGTTTAGTGACTCATTTTATACTTAATTTATAAGATATTTACTTCTGCTTTAACACTGATGTAGCCATTTTTATTGATAAATCACAATTTTACCACAAATTACTTTATTTTTGTTTTTTGTGAAGATTTTTTTTTTTTTTCTGATAAGGGAATCTCTAAGTAAATGCTGTTTTAAAAGGTTTCTGTTTGATTTAAGGGCATATATTTGATTTTTTGACACTATGTACACAAATGAATTTTACTTGGTACTGTGACTGTGTGTGTGCTGTTGTTTACTACACTGTGCAGGTTGTAGAACAAGGCTTGGCACATTTAACCTGTTTCTAACAAGGCTTAGCACATTTTAAACTGTGTGTGTGCTATATTTTATACAGTTTAGCCTTATTTGCAGTATAGTTAAATAGTTTATATTTTATTTTATTTTATTGCTGCCCATAGTTAGCCCTCAGCAATGTCAGTGTATTATTCTGGCTTGTGTTTTTCCTCCTGTCTTGATGGATCCTGATGGAGCTGCCCCCAACCCACTTCAAATCTAGTTGCAAAAAAAAAAAAAAATTAACAAACACATGCCTTAGACTATGGTTTGTGAATCTCATTATTTTAAGTCAGCCTGCAAATGACGTAATGCAAATGACTTACCCCCCCCCCATCACCTTCTGGCGTGAGTCCGCAGCCCTTTATCATACAGGGGTCGACACATTCCCCTGGACTATTGTAGTATCTGTTTCAGGTACAGGAGAACCAAACCTGTTAGATGGAAGAGAGATCCAGTTTAAGAGACCCCTTGCCAGACATTATACTCGGTCCCAGATATTTTGTCCATTAATGTAGTATACAGGAAGAAGAAACAGAAACTTCACCTTGCTGCAGACAATCAGTTTATTACCATGCATAGGGATGATGTGTTTTTTACAGTCAGCTAATCCAGGACACCACAATCCTATTCAGAATGACTATGAGGCTACCTGCTGTAAAGGTCAGTCTTTGGCAGCAGATTTTGATGGGGTCTGTGATGCAGACAGTAATGAACATTCTGGGTTCATCCAATATGACTTTTCAGAAGGAGAACAGGTTCAAAAACTTAAACAGATGTTCACCTTTCAACAGATGCTAGTTAGCTTTAGACATGTGTTTGACTGGAAGCAATCTAGAGTTGTTCCAGAGACTGGCAAAGTTTATGATCTTATTGAGGATGAGATTCCAAATGTTTTGGATGTTCCTTCTGTGTTACCGGCCTTAAAATATGTCTGTAAAACTGTATGTAAAACCCCTTTGGCTAGTGAACCAGTTCCTTAAAAGGAGATATAAAGTGTACTGTCATCTTCCATCTCTCTTTGCTCCATTTTTCAGCTGACCCAGCTGTGGTTTCTCCAGCTCCCAACTCTAAAATGAGGACCTTGGCTTCTTCTAACCCTACACCTCCCTGGATAAAATTGACAAGAGGTTAGGTTCTCAGGGGAAAAAAGTTGGCTTAGTCTAGTAATTTAGTTTTTAGAATTGTAAATTATCTAGGCTTTATATGGAACTTTATTTTGTAATGTGCTTACACTTTAGATTACTTTGCATATTTGCCTGCTGAACAGAAGTGTTACATGAATGAGATTGTTTCTAGTGTGACTCAGGTTTTGAAACATGCTTTGAGAAGTGGCTTGAAAGGTGCAGACACAATTTCTAGCAATGCAGCTATTTCTCTTGAGGATTTTAAAACTGAGATTTTGAGTGCTCCCTTAAGTTCTGAATTTGTGTTTAGTCCTGCTGCTTCCCAGATTCTCAAACAATGGGATTACAGAGATATAGTGATGCATGTTGTAGATATCTAGAATGTTTCATATTCCCAGGCTCTCTCCTAACAAGGCATCCAACATCAAAGAGCAGAACAAAATCCCCAGCATAAGAGTCACAGACACATCATCTCTCTCTCTCTCTCTCTCTGAATCTCCTTCACATGTAGCATATTGGGGTTATAGACCCAGTTCCTGCATCACAAAACTGAAAAAGATATTACTCCAGAATTTTTTTGGTACTGAAAAAGGAGCTATCATGGAGACCAGTGTTAGATTTTTAGGGTAGCAAGAGGAAGTGGCAGGAGGAGAATGTTTCCAAAACAAATAAAAGGGATTAATTTCTCAAAAAGGATCAATCCCCTGCTAAAGAATGACTATACCAAGACTCAGGAATTCTGTCCCCTCCTCCTGTCCCTCCTACCCTTTCCCCTTCCCCCAGTCTTTCACTCAGCACAACAGTCTGGCCACAAATACTTTTACCTTTCAGATGGTCCTACCCCATCTTCTGGACCACTTTTTCAATGTGACTTTAGATCTGAAAAATGATTATCATTGCATTTCAATTGCTCCCAACATCAGTAAATATCTGGTATTTGCTGTCTCTGGCTCACATTATCAGCTTTCTGCATTACCCTATGGATATTTACTGCACCTTGAGTATTCACAGTGATTGACTTCAATGGTTACTTACTACAGAACCCTGAGCATCCACAGTATCCCTTATTTAGATGATTTGCTGATTTATGCATAGTCTATTTCTAGATGTTTAGAAACATCAGACAAGGTCTCAACCATTCTAGCTCACCTGGACTTAAAACCGAACCTATAAATGTCCTGTCTCGCACCCCCTATAAAAGCTATAAAAGAAATGACTTTCTGAGGTATATGATAGACAAATTCCTGATTTTTAAGAACATTTTCAGGGATTTCTGTCTTCAAGAAGCTGCCTCCACAAGAGAGTTTCTGAAAATTCTAAGCTTTCAATGATACTTAAAAAGCTGTTGGACAAAGCACCTGCATCCCTTTGAGTTCCAGATACTATTGCTAAAATTTGCGAAATTATAGTAACAGTGGTGGAGGGATTAGATGTCTGTCAATCGAGGCCAGTATCTCTCCTTCTAGACCTCAGTTCAGTCAGTCTGATGGTCTTATTCAATTTTGCATGGGGAGCAGTGTCCAAGGGAGTTCAAGTGCAAGGTAGACTGCATCCTTTGGACTCTACAAAGTATTTGGACTCACAATGGGGTTCCCATTGGGGATGGATGTACATCATCATTTAGTTCTGAGCCCACTGCTGTTTATACTGGTGATGGACTACATTAACAATTAAGTTGGAGGGATCAAATCAAAAACTGATGTGTTGTAGAGTTTTTAGTAGAATGTACAACAAAAGTTGCCATTAAGAAAGGAATAACTAGTAGAGCATATAAAATATTGCATGATATCTATAAGACTCAATCAGAGGAGGTTGGGAAGGACTGGGAAGAGAGACTGGCTAAGTGGATAAGCAATTTACAAAGAAATGGGGGATATATGTATGTCTCCCAAATATGCAAAATCTAGAAGATTTAGGATCTTTGCCTGGAAGTGTTTACATAGGTATTTTTATACTCCAAGCAGACTGCAAATGTTGGAGGTGTGATGGGGAAGAAAGAGGAAACTGGGAACATATTTTCTGGGAGTGTAATGAGTTGGCAGACTTTAAAGATTCCCTGCAGATTGCTCTGTCGGAGATGCTGGATGAGAAAATTGAAGATGGAATTGCTTAGACATAGCAAAGCCTTGCTCAGTCTAATGATGGCTGCCAAAAAAAACAATTACTAGAAAATGGAAACCAAAGTCTAAACCAACTTTATTAACAAAGATAAAACAACTGGAACTGGGATCTTTAGAAAAGGGTGGGAGCAAATTACACAGGAAAATATGGGAAATATGGGATCAATACATGCAGAGGAGGAACAAGGTTTAAAAGAAAGCAGGATTTGAATGAGCTATGTAATGGTTGACTGACAATGGATATATTAAAAGTGATGTAATGTTTGTAGCTACATACATTTGCATTGGCACAGTTTGTAATGTATAATGTTTGCAATGGAGACTGTGTCACTATGGTTTATCATTTATATAGATGTAATATTGACAATGTCATACATGATAATTTAATAAAGATGTTTAAAAAAACTGATGTGTGCAGACAATGTGGAATTACAAGCAGACTCTGAAAAAGAACTCCAGCAAATGATTAAGGAATGAATGCAAAACCAATGTCATGTAGAATTAAACCAAGTACAGATGGAGAGATCAGAAGATAAAAACTGAAATTGAAGGGAAAATATTAGAACAGGTTAACAATTTCAAGTATCTAGGAGGGGTTGTTGAAGTGAAGGCAAGTCTGAATGTGGAGGTCAAAGCTAGAATCAGAGCGTTCTGCAGCCAGCTGGTGCAGAGTGTGAAGGCTAGTGCATGACAGAATAATGCCAAAGAAGATGAAAAGTGAGGTGCACAAACCCTTATTAAGACCAACACTTCTTTATGGTACAGAAATCTGAGCAGCGAAGGTAGAGCAGTTGAAGAAGCTAGAAATTATGGAGATGGTGGTGGGATGCACACCGTGGGACCAATGAATAAAATTATGACATCAGAGTAGAAGCCAAAGTAGCTCCAGTTGCACAGAAGGTCAAAGAGAACAGATTACAGTGATTTGGGCACACATGTAAAAGAAAGCAGAAGATGATTTGGTAAAAGGTTTTGGAAGAAACAGGAAGAAGGCCAAGAGGAAATGATGACATCCAGCAAAGAGAGGGATGAATTGCATGAGGGCAGACGTGCAACAATCAGGCATGAGTTTCAAAGAAGGTAGGACAGTGGCACTGAATCAAGAAACATTACAACAGTTCACTGACACTCTGACCCCCATGTAGAAAAATGGGGTGGCGTGGATTGATGATTATGGTGGTGTGCATTGTTAGGGATATGATGTACAGACATTTGGACTGTAGAGAGGTACTGTGTCTGAGAGGAGAGAGCAGGTTATGGTGTTGGAAGTCCTGTTTTTGCTCAGGCTACATTCCAAGGATCACAACCTTTTCTTTGCACCCCTCTGTCAATTATCTGCTTTTATTAACTTCCAGCCAACGTGTTATCAACTAGTCTAATACCCTACCGTTGTAAGCTAAGCAATAGTAATGTAACCCCTGTGGTTTGCACTCAATGAGCTGAAATATAAGCAAAACCACTTTGGCTTCACCATTTAGTGCAGCGCACGCGCGCGCGTGTGTGTGTGTGCTTGTGCGCACTCCTTTGTAAACTTGGGGGGCTGTGGTATGAGACAGTTTTGCTCATTTTTGATCCAAGGCTCCTGCTGAATTAATTTTTGCATAAATCTCATGGTTCATGTTTTGTATAAGAACTTTGAATACTTCATTTTTTCACAATGTGGTGGTTTTCAGATAAAAGTTTATGTCTACAAATTGCTTTTCATTGAAACCCAGATACTCAAACCTATTTGGTCAAACAGCAACAAACAACTTGTTTACTTAGGCAATATATCAAAGCAGCAGCACATTACCGTTTCTTGCAGGTTTGGCTGCTGTATCAGTCACTGGCAGTACAAGCCATGGTTACACGCAGTGGTGTATTTGAATTATGTTTGTACTCCACTGTGCACTACTGTTCAATATGCTGCTCATACTGTCATGATAACGAGATGCAGTGCAATACAGTCTTAAAGTAAATGCTCAGAGTATGAGTCACACAAAATTCAGACCTTTACTAAAAAGCAAGTGGGAAATTAAGAGAGGGGTAGCCCCCTTACAGGCACCCAACTTTTACGATAAAGTTCAGTACAGTAGCACTTCTGAATGATTTCTACACTGCAGTTTTACTTTATGAAAAAAAGCAGTAGTAATATTACCATGTGGCTTTATTTAGCTATGTAAATAATCAAATAAGAGGCACAGTGCAGTCACTGGTGACTGTAGAATGGTGAAATACTAAACTGGAAAGCTTGGCAATGGACTCGTTTCCAATTTCCCTTAATGTTAGATTCAAATGGTAATACAAAGATGAACATTTACTGTTGGGGTCCACTTGCTCTTACATGTATGTGCATTCAAGTGCCTGTAAGGGGGCCTACTGGCTCCTTTAATCCCTCCCCGTTTACTTAATAGTAAACATCTGTTTTTAACAATTAGTGTTTCATTTATTAATACTGAACTATTCTCTTGATAGTGCTGACAGTCAGAGAGGTGCTGGACTGTGTCTTGTAATGTATACCTCAGATGGGTGGTGCAGAGTTGGGATTTGCTACTGTGCATCAGATGTGGTGCTTATATGAGAGATACAGGCTATATTTAATTTACTGATTCATTTATGTTTACATGAGTAAACAAGTCCCCCCACTTCCCAAATACTGAATGCAATGGAGTTTTTACCCAGTGACCTTTTATTTTATTTATCCTTTGCTGATCGAGTTTGTCCTATTAGGTTAGTAACCTCTTCTCAGGGGTGGCCAGAGGTGGTATTTATATTACTATGGGTAATTTGGCCAGGGCATCTGAGAATTTCTCAAACTGTCTTTGATAGGTGACATGGGCCTTTTACAACCACCTGAGCTATCACCAACTCAAGCAGATGGGATTTTGGTTTAACATCTCATATGAAGGACAAGATAAACCAGTATGAATAACTGAAAGTGTTTTTAGTCCTATACCATGTTAAGAATTGTTACTGATAACCTGTTTGGCTAAATGGTTCACTGATTTTTTTTTTGTCAGAAATATGTAGAGTCAATCCATCCTTTAGGATTTTTAAGGTTGTCAAGATATCTATTTAGATCCCATGTGTTACTGAATACTGCCACTGTTTTTGTTCCTAGTCTCTCTTCAGATAAATACTGAGGTGTGTGAGTAGTCCAAGATTCCCAAATTATACATTAACTACCCTCTCAGTGAATTACTTTCTTGTTATGTCACACCATGAGATGCCTGTCTTGTATCATCAGATTATCTTATTATTCCCACATATCTTTGTCATATGTTGCCCATTTTCATTATTAACATTTCCTTGATTTATTAAAAATTTGCCCTACTGCCCTCAGTCTCTCTTCTCAACACTATACAAATAATTTGCTTTTTAATCTATATTCATTTTTATTTCTGATAGAAACTAAGCTCAACATTTTTCCTATATCAGAACTACCTATTACCTATTTATGATATAAAGCTGATGTCTGCAGAAGTATACAGATTTAGAGATGGTGCTTGCAAATTGTTTACATATAGGGATTAAACAGTTCACATTTTCTCCTGCCAAATCTTCTGACTGTCTGTATATGTCATTATTCCACTTATTTTATTTGCTGATTTTGGACAGAAGTCACTTTTAAGACATCAGATAATAGTTTCATTCCCCTAGTTCCATTTCATCTGATGTTTGTCACCCAACAACTAAGCAATAATTCACTGAGCTCTTACTTTGCAGAAAGCATTATGTTGCATTTTCAAACAAATTTCACAGGGTCATTAGAGAGACTGTAGACAGTACAAGCAGTGTGGTCATTTCAGCTGAGTGGTGAAACCACTGATCAGATTATTCCTACAACATGGTTTTATACAGTGACTTCAGTATTTGGTTAAAATTTCACTTGAAAGTACAGAGATTGTAATTTCTGGTAAAACTCTAGTTGCACTTTTGAAAGTATAATTGAAATTCCTAACTTGCCTTTTTTATCTAAGCAATCATTTTGTAATATTTACAGTGTGTTTCTCATTGTGCACCAACTTACATTGATATTGGTATTGTATGTTAACAATTATACCATGAAGCCTCATTCCTATGCAAAAACATGCATGCTGATTGGACAGCCCGTCAGTCTGCCTATTGTAAACTGAGCATATATCAATGCAAAAAAGTCTGGCCATTCAAATATTCTTCACTCTCATGATCAAACCACACCATTTATGGGTAAGTCCTGATATACCCACACACCATTGTGGATTTTTGCTCTATTGTTTTAACCCACAATTGGTTTCAGAACTTTCAGTCTTACTATTTAATAAAATGTTTCATTTATAATGGGGAAGGGATTTACTTGTATTACCTAACAGACTGCATACAATTAAAACAGTGTTGTTATTGCAGCCAAACAGTGAAACCTGAGAATTACACATGATTGTATACAAGGACTTTCTTTATTTGAAGGTAACAAAAATCAATTTTCTGTTATAAGGTTTTCTACCACAACTATAGGTTTACATAGATTGCTAAGTGTTGTGAAATCCTTGATCCATCTATCTGTCTGCTTTGGTAGATGGGACCTCCAGTTTAACATTTAATATGAAGGATGGCACACTCAGCAGTGTATAGTCTCCCTGTGCTGTACTGCAGTGTTAATAATGGAAAATTGATCCAAGCATCGTATGCAATAGAACCCACAACCTTTACATGGCAGATGCACCTGGACAGCAAACAGATGGATGTTAAAGTAAAAGTGATGGTACTGTAATAGAGGTCTGTGAGGGAAGTATGGGATTTTTCATGGATACAAGTGGCTAACATGACATAGTTAGGTAAATGGAGTGTTAAATGAACACTCCTCCAGGGATAGATAGGCTGCTCCAAGCTCCCCACTGCCACTGGTGAACAAAGAAGCCTCCCTTTTTCCAAGAAAGGAAATGGGCAACACAGGAACTACCAGATTCTTGTGCTGGGAATATCTTTGTCAATTCCCACTTGGTCATATGCTTTAGATGTTTGCATTCTCACAATCTCTCCTTGTCTTAATGGTCTGGGAGGTTTGTTCAACTGTGATGCCCCTGCACTGGCCCAGTAATCAAGGAGCCTCAATCTTCACCACTGACAACAGTGAGGGATGTACACAATGGGAAGATGACAAATATACACACAGTAAAGTCCAATTTCCCTTAAGAGCACACAGAGATCACATTCAGTCTGGGGCTGGTTTCTGCCTCTTTCTCCAGATCCCCAGTAAGACACAGCTGGCACAGCTATAGGGTTAAGATCTCACCCAAGTGGTCAAGCCAAAACCTCCAGCACCCTCTCTGTCCAACCAGTGCTTCATGTCCCTGCCCAAGTAGCTCACACACACACACACACACACACACACACACACACACACACACACACACACACACACACACACACACACACACACACACACACACACACACACACACACACACACACACACACACACACACACACACACACACACACACACTTTGAGATCTGATTTATTTACAAACACACAGACACTCCTAGGGAAGGCTGGCACAGGTTTACTAGCTACGCCCCCTTATGCCCAGACTATAAGGTAGTTATCACTGCCACCACTACTTATCAGCTACTATAAAGGACCTTACAAAGGGTGACCAATCCTACTGCGTAATGTTACTATTATCCAAATGGTAAGTGTGACCAAGACCAAGGCTATTTAGGAGTGGCCTATACAGTGTCACCAAATAGATATGCAAGTACTCTAAGAGCTTATATATCTCTAAACAAACCAACCACAATTAAAAGGTTTAAATATATTTAATAATAAACAAAAAAAAAACAAGACAATACTGAAACAACATAGTAACTACAGAGTTCAGAATCACAAGAAATATTTAAAAACAATATTGCAGGACAGTCTCAAATAACTACAGAAAACATCTAAACTAATCATACTATATTCCTATCAATCTCTAAAAGAGATACTATGCCTAAATATTACTTACAGAGCAACACTCAGGCAGAAGTGCTGAGTGAATGTTTCTAGGTTCAAGACAAGACAAAAAATGCCAGTCTCTCTCTCTCTCTCTCTCTCTGAGAGTTCTTAAATCAATATCACATTTTACTGCTGGGTTAGCCTGGATTACATCACTTTTTGTCACCTGCCGTCAGTTCCCAGGCCAACCAGATACTATTATTTCTGCGTTACAAATACTTATCTCTCAGATGTGCAGCTACTAGGAAGTCACAGAGCAATAAACACTTTACATTTTAAACCTAGTAATTATTTCTGTTTCAAGACAATAGAAATACACTTCTAGCTCTAGACATCCTGTCTCCTTCACTGAAACTGAGAGATAAACACACAGTCGTAAAACACTTTGATTCCAACTTATTTTCTTAGAGTTTTGCAAGTTAACTCCGTGTGTTCCAGCTTCTACTATTAAAACATACATTTGCACAGGTATATAGTTTATATATATTTCTGTTCTTTTCCAGTAGGGTACACTGTGGTCACATCCTGGAAGCTCAGTACTGTACAAACCCTGTTCAACACACACACTTCTGCACCAGTCGTTTAATATACACATAACATATAGTTCTCTTACATTTGTAAGACAAGCATATGAATCATATTAATATTCACAAATGACACATGATTTACAAAATTCCAGATAGCTGGACTGGCATTTCTCTGGTGTCACAACAACTTTTGTGACTGTCGTTTTTTCAGAAGTTGAGTCTTGACCATTCTGTTGTTCATTGCATTTGGAATCAATAATTGTTTACTGATTGGAAGAATTGTTCTAGTTTGTCTGGACATCAATCTCCGAGCAGGTGAACCAAGCAAATTATCTCGAGGAATGTTTCTGAGATTAAGTAGGTTAAGAAAAACATCAGTACCAATTCTCCTGGATTTCTCCAAGTACTTTGCACTTTGAACTGCATGCTCAGCTAATCCATTGGTCTGCGGATACTCAGGACTACTAGTAACATGGACAAAGTCCCAAGACTTAGCAAAATTCTTGAACTGCTGACGTAAACTATGCACATTTGTCAGGTACGACTTTGTGCAGACTACCATGAACAGAAAAATGTGTCTTCAATTTTGTAATGACAATGCTGGATGTTAAGTTAAGAAAAAGGTCAATTTCAAACCAATTCGAATAAGAGTCTACTAACACTAAGCTATGTTGACCATTCCATTCAAAAATATCAGTAGCAACTGTCGACCATGGCAATTGAGGAATCTGGTTTACCTGAAGTGGTTCTTTTTATTCGTGCGATTTAGTACTGTTGCAAATGGAACATGCTAGAGTTTCCTTTTCTATATCTTTTGACATAGAAGCCCAAAATATTATGCCTCTTGCCCTTCTTTTGGATGAATCAGTACCCGGGTGACCACGATGCAAAATTCTGATATATTCCTGTTGTAATGCTGAAGGAATTACCACTTTAGGACCTTTCATGATTCCATCTTCCATCATGAGCTTAACTCTGTAAAGAAAATACTTCTGTATGTCAAGTGGTAAACTAGTTTGTTGTGCTGGCCATCCTTGACTGATACCATATTTCAGCTTCTGGAGAACTGTGTCTGAATCTATGCAATTTCTTTTTTCTCAAACACTTTTATTGAATTATCACTTGTGACGTAGGTAAATTTACATTCATATAAAAGTAATCAAACTATATTAACATGACAAATATTATACTTTACATATATTGCTATATATCATATAACCTAAGCAATGTTACATAAATTATTCAATTCCTGCCTTTTTATTTAAACAAAAAACATCTTTAGTAAACCATCACTTACTACACAGACAATTGTACATTTATTTAAATGAAAACAAACCACACCAACACAATCGTAGTTGCAAACATTTTACATCACAAACCATACTGACATACTCCCAGTTGCAAACATTATACATCACTTATAATCTACCCAATCTTTCTCACTCAAACATCACATAGCTCATTTAAGTCCTGCCGCCTTTTAGACCTCATTCCTCTCTTATATGTATTGTTCCCACTATTCCCATTTTTTTCCTATGTAGTTTCCTCCTACGTTTTTCTAAAGATCTCCGTTCCAGTTGTTTTATCTCTGTTACTATATTCACTACTTCCAGTATAGTTGGTTTAGATTTTGATTTACATTTTCTAGTAATTACTTTTTTGGAAGCCATCATTATTAGACACAGCAAGGCCTTACATTGTCTAGGCAATTCCGATTCTGTATCATAGATCAGAAAAATCATCTCCCTCATCAGATCAATCTGCCCACCCAGAATCTCCAATAGTGTATCCCGTAGGGAATCCTTAAAGTCTGACAACTCACTGCACTCCCAGAAAATGTGTTCCAAATTACCTCTTTCCTCCCCTTCACACCTCCATCATTTACTGTCTGCCTAAGGAAAAATTCTCTGAAGTCTACTTGGGGTATAAAAATATCTATGTAAACATTTCCAGGCAAAAATCCTAAATATTTTAGATTCTGTTGCATAGTTGGGAGACATACATATATCCTTCCATTGTTTCTTTGTGAATTGCTTATCCAATCTCTCTTCCCAATTCTGTTGAACCTCCTCTGATTGATTCTTATAGTTATCATGCAATATTTTATATGCTCTACTAATTATTCCTTTTTTAATGGTCACTTCTGTTCTAGATTCTATTAAAAACTCAACCAGTGCTGGTCTTTCATTTAGGACCTCCCCCCCCATTAAGCCATATGATTTCTAAGTTCATCAAGATGTGATGATAAAAAATTCTGACTTTTCTGACATCCATGACTTCAAAGTCGGCTTTCTCATTGTAATGCCGTTTTGTTGTTTGTCTGGGTGCTCTCGACAAAGCTTCAGCAAGGTACATAAATTTGCTTTTTGTATAGACAACATTGAAATTGTACTTTTGCAATTTTAACCTCAAGTGTACTGGGGGTGTATGTATTGGCTTTTTCAGAACTGGCACCAGAGGTTGATGATCAAGTCTCTATTTAAATAGGTTTGCCATAAATGTAATCACTGAAAGATCTTTTTCAATTTGTGCATACTGCATTTCAGTTTGGGTTAAAGCTCTGGATGCATAGGTTACTGAAATAAATTCTTGAAGACATGCTGCACCAAGACCATACAATGAAGCATCACAGGAAAGAGTTACAGGTTTGTGAACATCATAATATCTCAATGTGGGTAGACTGGCAATTTTCTGTTTCAGAACATCAAGTGCTTTTTAGCAATGTTCCAACCAGGACCAGTTTACATTTTTGAGTGTCAACTCACATAACAGTGCTGAAAGCAAATTCAGATCTGGTATAAACTTTCCTAAATAGTAGACCATACCAAGAAAATGTAAAGATGTGATATTTTCTGGAACTGGCATCTCAAGAATTGTTGCTTGTTTAGACGGATCTGGTTGAAAGCCAGAACTGGTAAACAAATGGCCCACATAAGTAACTTCTTTCAGTTTGAATTTGCATTTCTGAGGTTTCAGTTTAACACTGACTTCACATGCACAGTTTAGAACTTTCCTAAGGTTTCTATCATGGTCGACTTCACCGTTGCCCCCTACAATAATGTCATCTACTATAATAGCCCATGGATAACCAGAAAAAATGTTTTCCATCGCATGTTGAAATACTTCACTGGCAGAATTTATCCCAAATGGCATTCTCAAGAATCTGTATCTACCAAATGGTGTACTGAAAGTAGTTAACAATGAAGATCTGTGATCCAGCAAAATTTGCCAAAATTAACTTTTTGCATCTAAGACTGAAGAAACAGAGGCATTTGTCATGAGACTAGCTACTTCTACTGTGCACATCAGATGATGAGAACAGTTAAGCACTTTGTTTAAATCTCTTGGATCAATACATATTCAAATATCATCTGAGCTTTTCTTACAAGGTACGACCATGGAGGATACCCATTCAGTTGGTTCTTTTATTGGAGTAAGGACACCTAAATTCACCATTCTGTCAAGTTTTGTGTTTTTTTTTTTTTTTTTTGCTTTGCATTCTACTGGAACTTTTCTTACTGGTCTGACAACTGGGCTTACTTCATGGTTTAAGTTAATGGAATACGTAACTTAAGCTCGTCTTTGAAAGTATCAGCATATTCACTAAAAATATTCTGTGTAAAACTACCACTGTTGTTCAGACTTATGTGCTGGACCTCTTTATTAAATGAAATCAGTCCCATTCTCAAATTGTCTTTTGAGGCCTAACAATGCAAGACATAGCTGTTCCCAGCAGAATGGCATATGAGAACTACTGCTCCATCAGTTTGAATCTCTTCACCACCATAAGCAACTAGTTTTGCACACTTTGCTGAATCAAGTTTCTCACCAGCTTTTACTTTAGCAGACATTTGTGCTGATACAACATTGCAGTTGGATCTAGTGTCTATATTAAGCTCTACAGGTTTCTCATTAATTCAAACAGTACAAAATATTTCACTCTTTGCTGCCAACTGATAATCTACTGTGTTATCTGCTTCATCGATCACAGAGACACCATCATCATCAGAAAGTTTGCTCACAGCTCTCTACCTGATCTTCTTTCTTTGGATACTCTCTTTTAATAAAAGCATATGCCACTTTAGACTTGCAAAGCCTTTTGAAATGATTCCACTTTTTACATTTGTGACACTGCTGACCAAAAACTAAGTAGTTTTCTCATTTAGGTTCATGACTGCCTGCACAATTATGACAGCTAACAATAAGGTTGTTTGGCACACCCTTTGGTTTATACTTCTTTTCCATCTTAGTTTTATGTTGTACACTATCAACATCACACTGGCAGACACTGCAGTTTCATTTCCTGAGGTAAAGTACTTAAAGGAAGAGTGTCAAAGATGTAACTTTCAGAAAACACTATTTTTTCAGCACTTATGCATTGTTAAAATATATATAAAACAAGCTTATGTCATTCACTTAGCTTTGTTTTGCTATTTTTGTTTGCAAAATCTATTCTTTAACTTCAGGAGAGTCTTGCTCTCTGTTTTGTTAGGTAATACCACCCACAGGCTGAATCCCTGCAGATAACAGACATTATACCTCTTAAGCTTCTTTACAGAATTTAAGTATTTTTCTCATTAAGCACAGTACTACACATCTCATTTATGTATCTATTCATTACTGTGACTAAGTTATTAAAGGTCAAACACTTTTGGACATCTGAAAGTGCAAATGATCTAATTTTGGACAAATAAAAATTATTTACTCAAAATAAGATAGCACCTCCACAGCAATATATGGGCTGCAGTGTACTGTCATTGATTATGTGCTGCTTTCTCATACCTGTCACTTCCCTGCATGTTATGTATCATATTAAAGAAAATCTGTGGCACTCCTGCTGCGTGTAATTGAACAGCTGCAGATCCTCACATAGACTAAATATTTGTTATTATTTCTGTAGTTTTGTGGGAATAAGATTACAAAACGAGATGAATCCTAGTTCATCAGGATACAACAGTGTGAAGAAGGGGAAAAAAAATCTAACAAGACAGAAAGTCTTCTTACTTGTCCTTTGTGAGATCTTGGTAACTTTGTAACTATAACCATTTTATTTTGCTTTATCAACTTCACAGTTATGATTTCATTTGAGAATGTGACTTACAGTGGAATTAAGTTTTTAGTGTGCTTTTGGGTACTCATTTCAGCATGTTTCTCCAGTGTCTTTAATTTTGCAGAACGTCCTTGGTTTTGTCTTATATTCTTCATCTGCTCCTCTGAAATGTTTTGATCAAATCACTGAGGATTACATTAGTCAGTAATGCCAGACATGCATAAGAATTCCATGCTTCTTGCTGTTCAGAAAAAGCACCTTCATGTATAGCTGCTGTTCTGTTGAAGAGCATTTGAGTGATATTTAAAAAATGTCACTGATTTCACCCCTGCCCCTTATTTTTGAGTTTGTCCAGAATTCTTAGACTCATGGGTGTGTACTAGGCTAATGGCCCTGGAGCCTTTATAAGCCTAGCCTATAGGATTACCCTGGCATCGTGCCACCCGACCTCAGTTCCCAGTGCCTCTGTCAAGTAGAGCTACTGGAGTGATCCCCGGGGTGAATTTATTTTCTATTTCCCATCCACTCATTAAGATTTCTCTTGAAGAAGGCCAGTGAGGCACTCCGCTAGTCATGTATGGGAAGTCTATTCCATAGCATGGGCAGTCTCTGGGTTATGAACCTGTCCCTCCAGCTTGTTCTGCTGATTGTGGTAATGAGGGTGAGATCTCTGGAGCATGTAATGTGGAGGGATTGGGATTTCTTTAGATGTAGCATTTCTAACAGAGCTGGGTCAGACATGGCTTTGTAAGTCAAGCAGAGATCGCCTCTAAGTAGGCAATATAAGACAGAGAATAGTTGGAGTTTTTTGAGTCTGTCCATATAGGACAAGTGTTTAAGGCCTAAGATCCTCTTTGTGAGTTATTTTTGTGCCCTCTCCAGTTGTTGTAGGTGTGTAGTGAGGTACATGCCAAATGGGGCATTGTACTCGATGATTGGCCTAATGAGGGAAGAGTAGAGGGAGACAATGATCTCTTTCTTCCTAGATGCAAAACTTTTAGTAATGAGATGTGCCACATAGAAGGACTTTCTGACCACAGTGGAAATGTGGCGGTCAAAAGAGAGGTTGCTGTCAACCTATGTTCCCAGATCTCTTATGATGCCTTCTGTGTTCAGTGGACTACCATCAATGTGGTAATTCATGGGAACTGGGTTTTTCCCAAAGGGGATGATGACACATTTTTTGGCACTGAGCTTAAGGCCATGGTTCTGACACCAGTCATTGGTCTCAGTGAGGCCTTTCTGTAGGATGTCAACATCACTTGGGGAGTTAATTATGACTCCCAACTTGGAATCGTCTGTGAACTTTGTCAGCCAGAGTCCCTTCGTGTTGGCCTGAACTTCAGAGAAGTAGATACCAAACAGGAGAGGACCCAGGACCGAACCCTGTGGGACTTCACTCATGACTGGTCGACAGTCTGACTTGGAGTCAGCTACTTTCACACTGCGGGTTCTATATGTGAGCCAGTTTGCAACCCACCTAGTGATATAGGGGTTGATGCCTAGCTTAGTGAGTTTTTCTATGATTCTTGAGTGGGGAATGGTATCAAAGGCCATGGCCAGATCAAGGTAGGCTGCATGAACCACCTTGCCTTCATCCACAGCTCTGGAGACTGACTCAAAGAAGATGACCAAGTTGAGCAGGCATGATATACCCTTCACAAAACCAAACTGTGTGGGATCCAGAGTTTGGAGGTTCCCTATATCTTTGTTTATTAGGTCCATGATGATGCATTCCATAGCTTTGCATATCAGACTTGTCAGGCTAATGGGGTGATAGTTCCCAGGGTCTGTAGTCGCTCCTCTTTTGTGGAGAGGGATGATTGTAGCAGTGTGCCATTCAGTAGGGACAAAGCCTGAGGTGAGGCTGTGATTGAACAGGGCACACAGGTGAGGTGCCAGTTCACTCTGTAGTTCATGTAGAACACAGCCAGGGATACTGTCAGGTCCCATGGAAGCTGTATTCTTGGCCTTGGACAGTGCTGTTTTAACCTGTGCAGCAGTAATACTGGGTGCCTGGCAATCTACTGGTATTGTGATTGGTCCTTTGGTGGGGGAGAGAGGGGTAAAGTTGGCACTGAATCTGTCGGCCAGTATATTGGCAATATCTGGAGATTCTTTACATAACTGTAGAAAGCCTTGTGGTTGTCTTTACTATCTGCTGCAATTCTGTTTGTTTATGGCAGGGGACCAACAGATTGGCTTCCTTTTTTTGGAGGAGAGCATCTTGGTTCTTTTGGGTATGGTGAGATCCATGCATTTGTGTACGTGTTCGTACAGGGCATTAGTGCATGATTCGCAGGTCATGCAGCTGTTCTCCAATTGCATAGGTGCCGTGAAGTTAGCCACCTCTGTTTATAGGAGCCCAAAGTTAGCTTTGGAGAAGTTTTTCATGGTGGTTGCCTTTGCGGGGGGGGGGGGGATTTCCAAGGTGATTAGTTTGTGGTAGGATCTAACCAGGGAGGACTTGAATATTGGTACAGAGCAACGGTCACCCATGTTAGTAATGACCAAGTCAAGGATGTTGCTACCTCTAGTGGGGGTAAGAATGAGCTGGTCCAGGGCATTGGAATTATTGAATTCCAGGAAACATTGGGCAAGTGTATTGGTACATGAATAGTTTTCCCAGTTAATGGAAGGGTAGTTGAAGTCACCCAGTATGACAGTGTTAGGTTGGACCTTAATATTCTCCAGGGTGCTTAGGAATGTGGAGTGTGAGTTTTCGGTCATGGTTGGGGACTTATAGCAGGCTACGACCTAAATCGCTGTCTTACCCAATGTTAGCTGTACCTGAAGTATCTCTGATGCATCATGTTGGGCTACCAGTCTGGAGGTGCGAGCATCCTTTATGAACATGGAAACACCACTATCTCTGGAGCTTCAGTCCAAGTTCTGGGGCCGAAAGGTATGGAATGAGTTATAGCCTGGTAGTGCAGGGGTGCTAGCTGCTGCCTTGAACCAGGTCTCTGTTACAGCACAGATGTCAATGTTCTCCATTTTAAGGTGTAATTTGAGGAGATGATTTTGAGATTTAGACTTCTAGCATTGAGTAGCATGACCCTCAGATTGCATTTGTTTGTAGCTGTTACGATGATAATTTGGTCTTTGGAACACCGCTTAAAAAAGGCACTATAGGGGTCCAAGAGCCTTGGCCAGTATCTGGAAGCCCAGGGGTGACAGATGCAGCCATCTCTGGCAAAAAATGTAGGTCTGTCAATCATGTCATCCCAGGCCCTTAGAATCACACCAGAAACTTAGCCAATTGTTGAAATGAAACATTTTCTGCTTGTATTGTGGTATCATTCTGGGTGATGGTAGGAGGCTGCTCAGGGCTAGGGTCACACCTGTCTGGGCTACATATTCCAAGACCTCCTCCATGTCTCTTTTCATGTAGTCCAGGGAGGTACGTCTCAGGACATTCACACCCACATGTACAATGACAGAGTCATATTAGTACCTGTTGTTGTGGGACCTGAGTGCGTACATTATGTGGTGAATCCTGGCACCTGACAGTCAGCTGACTGTTACTTTCTCCATAGTCAACCTACTGAGTGGGACATCACACCACTATCGAGTCACCTATGACTAGTGTGTTGGAAATGCTGTTTTGCCTTAGGGGCTTTGGTTGAGTGGCACACTGTTTAAGAGATTTATGTGTCTCATGATTAGTGTTGTCAAGTGCATTTCTGCCTTGGAGGTCTCTGCTGTTTGTGTAGATTTTTAATGAGAGCCTCCATGAAGGTGGGTGTGTGGTTTGTGTTTTTGTGTGAAGGTAGTGCTGGTGTGTGTTCAGGAGGGCTATGTGTTCCATGTGGTGTGGTGCAAGTGTTGACCTTCTCCTCTTGACCAGCTATTCTGTTCTTGGCTGCAGAGTGCAAGGCTTCCAGTTTGGATATATAAGTGCATCTCTCGCAAGTCTGAGTGTTGGGAGGTAAGAGGAGAGTAAGGTCAGTGTACATGAGGCAGTTGCTACATTGCCTCAGGATGCCCAAGCTCACCAGGCTAATAAGAGAAAACACAGGGAACTGACCTTTAGACATGCCTGGAGGGGTGGGCATTAATAAGTACTGGAGCTGTTTCCATATAGAATGTTTAGTGCTAGTAGCACTGTTATGTGCTACAATAATTGCAACAAGAAGTCTGGTAAAGTGCTAGATGAATAAGCTAGTAAAAGTGCAGGAGGGCAGAGAACTAGCAGATCTAAGGGAAAATTTGAAGAGCACTGCTCAGAAGCTTACAAAAAAGTCCTGTATACACCAAATTTGTATCTGGACTACACTAGGCTTTTTTTTTTTTTTTTTAGTAGAAAGTGAAGAGACAGAAGATAATGAGATAATTCAATAATGCAAAAGTGAAATGGGTGGGCCTTTGCTAAATTCTCACAATAAACAGTAGAATGAGCTGATGTAATGTGAATGGAGGGAGTGTCCACTATCAACTTTATACGAGAGGGGGGCAACACAAAGCTACCAAGATATAAGACAACCACAACAACTGGGTGGGAGGATGGGAAAAAACCCTCGTACAGATTACAGAGATATTACATCAAAAGTGCAGACAATAATTAAGAATAAACTATAACCTCTTCTAAATATCACAGCAGACAGTAAGTCAATCTCTTTGCAACAGCTTGAGCAAAAGATAAATCTGATTTAAAACACTGGCTCTTTAAGGCACAGAAACAGAAACCAGACCAATTATCCAAATAATGACAGTTGCACTTTCTCTCACTAAGAAAAAAGATAGGCTTCTAGACAAAGGATTTCACTACAAACTGACGTCAACACAAACAGATATTTAGCTCTATCATAATAAGTCAAAAGTGCAGATGATAATTGAGAATAAAGTCTAATCTTTTCTAAATATCACAGCAGGCAGGAAGTCAGTCTCTATCACACAACAAAAAGAAGAGTAAAAAACTGTTGTACATATTAAAGAGATATTAAACCAAAAGTGCAGACGATAATTGAGAATAAACTCTTATCTTTTTTAAATAACACAGCAGGCAGTAAGTCATTCTCTCTGCAACAGCTTGAGCAACAGGTATATCTGATTTAAAACACTGGCTATTTAAGGCATGGAAACAGAATCCAGGCCAATTATCCAAACAATAACAGTTTCAGGAATGCCCTGGCTAAATTGAACCAGTTCTGTTTGCTTTTTCTCACTAAGAAAACAGATATACCTCTAGACAAAGGGTTTCACTACAAATTGAGGTCAACACTAACAGAAATTCAGCTTTATCACACAAAAAAGGAGAGTATAAAACAGTTTTATGGATTACAGAGATATTAAATCAAAAGTGCAGACGATAAATGAAAAAACACTCTTATCCCTTCTAAATATCACAGCAGGCAGTAAGTCACTCTTTCTGCAACAGCCTGAGCAACAGGTTTATTTGATATAAAACACTGGCTATTTAAGGCACAGAAACAGAAACCAGGCAAATTATCCAAATAATAACAGTTGCAGGAATGCCCTGGCTAGACTGAACCAGTTCTGTTCACTATCTCTCACTAAGAAAACAGATAGGTCTCTAGACAATGGATTTCACTACAAACTGAGGTCAACACTAACAGATATTCAGCTCTATCAGAAAACCAAAAGGAGAGTAAAAACAGTTGTACAGATTACAGAGATGGTAAATTAAAAGCGCAGATGATAATTAAGAATAAACTCTTCTCTTTTATAAATATCACAGCAGGAAGTAATTCAGACTCTCTGCAACACTTGAGCAATAGGTATATCTGATTTTAATCACTGGCTACATAAGGCACAGAAACAGAAACCAGACCAATTACCCACACAATAACAGTTTCAGGAATGCCCTGGCTAGATTAAACCAGTTCTATTCACTTCCTCTCACAAAGAAAACAGATAGGCCTCTACACAAAGGATTTCACTACAAAATGAGGTCAACACCAACAGATATTCAGCTCTATCACACAACAAAATGGAGAAAAAAAATAGTTGTAAAGATTACAGAGATATTAAATCAAAAGTGCAGATGATAATCGAGAATACATTCTTATCTTTTCTATATATCACATCAGGCAGTAAGTAAGTCAGTGTCTCTGCAACAGCTTGAGCAACAGGTATATCTGATTTAAAACACTGGCTATTTAAGGAACAGAAGCCAGACCAATTATCCAAACAAAACAGTTGCAGGAATGCCCTGGCTAGATTAAACCAGTTCTGTTCACTTTCGCTCACTAAGAAAGCAGATAGGCCTCTAGACAAAGGATTTCACTACAAACGGAAGTCAAAACTAATAACAGATAGATTTCACTACAAACAGAGGTAAAAATTAATAACAAATAGCGCTATCACACAACAAAAGGGAGAGTAAAAAACAGTTGCACAGATTACAAAGATATTAAATCAAAAGTGCAGATGATAATTGAAAATAAACTCTTTTCTTTTCTAAATATCACAGCAGGCAGTAAGTCAGTCTCTCTGTACAGCTTGAGCAAGAGGTATATATGATTTAAAACAATGGCTATTTAAGGCACAGAAACAGAAACCAGACCAATTATCCAAACAGTAAGAGCTGCAGGAATGCCCTGGCTAGATTAATCCAGTTCTGTTCACTTTCTCTCACTAGGAAAACAGATAGGCCTTTAGACAAAGGATTTCACTACAAACTGAGGTCAACACTAACACATATTCAGTTCTATCACACAACAGAAAGGAGAGTAAAAACAGTTGCACAGACTATAGAGACATTAAATCAAAAGTGCAGATGATAATTGAGAATAAACTCTTATATTTTTTAAATATCACAGCAGGCAGTAAGTCAGTCTCTCTGCAACAGTTGAACAACAGGTATATCTGATATAAATCACTGGTTATTTAAGGCAAAGAAACAGAAACCAAACCAATGACCCAAACAACAACAGTTGCAGGAATGCCCTGGCTAGATTAATCCAGTTCTGTTCACTTTCTCTCACTAGGAAAACAGATAGGCCTTTAGACAAAGGATTTCACTACAAACTGAGGTCAACACTAATAACAGATATTCAGCTCTATCACACAACAAAAAGAGAGTAAAAAACAGTTGTAATGATTACAGAAATATAAAAACAAAAGTGCAGATGATAACTGAGAATAAACTCTTATCTTTTGCAAATATAACAGCAGGCAGTAAGTCAATCTCTCTGCAACAACTTGAGCAACAGGTATAACTGACTTAAAACACTGGCTAGTTAAGCCACAGAAACAGAAACCAGACCAATTATCCAAACAATAACAGTTGCAGGAATGCCCTGGCAAGATTAAACCAGTTATATTCACTTTCTCTCATTAATAATAGCCTCTAGACACATGATTTCACTACAAACTGAGCTCAACACTAACAGATATTCAGCTCTATCACACAACAAATGGGAAAGTAAAAAACGTGTACAGATTACAGAGATATTAAATCAAAAGTTCATATTATAACTGAGAATAAACTCTTATCTTTTCTAAATATCACAGCAGGCAGTAACTCAGTCTCTCTGAAACAGCTTGAGCAACAGGTATATCCAATTTAAATGACTGGCAATTTAAGGCACAGAAAGAGAAACCAGACCAATTATCCAAACAATAACAGTTGCAGGAATAAACTGGCTAGATTAAACCAGTTATGTTCACTTTTTCTCACTAAGAAAACAGACAAAGAATTTGACTACAAAATGAGGTCAACACTAACAAATATTCAGCTCTATCACACAATGAAAAGGAGATTAAAAAACAGTTGTACAGATTAAAGAGATATTAAATAAAAAACAGATGATAATTGAGAATAAACTCTTTTCAAAACATCACAGCAGGCAGTAAGTCAGTCTCTCTGCAACAGCTTGAGCAATGGGTACATCTGATTTGAAACACTGGCTATTTAAGGTAACAAAACCAGACCAATTATCCAAACAAAACAGTTGCAGGAATGCCCTGGCTAGATTAAATCAGTTCTATTCACTTTCTCTCACAAAGAAAACAGGCCTCTAGACAAAGGATTTCACTACAAACTATAGTCAGCAGTAATAACATATCTTCAGCTCCATCACACACCATAAAGGAGAGTAAAAACTGTTGTACAGATTACAGAGATATAAAATCAAAAGTGCAGATGATAACTGATAACAAACTCTTATCTTTTCTAAATATCACATCAGCCACTAAGTCAGTCTCTCTGCAACAGCTTGAGCAACAGGTATATCTGATTTAAAACACTGGCTATTTAAGGCACAGAAACAGAAACCAGACCAATTATCCAAAACATAATAGTTGCAGGAATGGCCTAGCTAGATTAAACCAGTTATGTTCACTTTCTTTCACTATGAAAACAGATAGGCCTCAGACAAAGGATTTCACAACAAACTGAGGTCAACACTAACAGATATTCAGCTCTATCACACAACAGAAAAGAGAGTAAAAAACAGTTGTACAGATTACAGAGATATTAAATCAAAAGTGTACAGGATAAATGAGAATAAACTCCTATCTTTTCTGAATATCACAGCAAACAGTAAGTCAGTCTTTCTGCAACAGCTTGAGCAGCAAGTATATCTGATTTAAAACTTTGGCTATTTAAGGCTCAGAAACAGAAACCAGACCAATTATCCAAAACAATAACAGTTACAGGAATGCCCTGGCTTGATTGAGCAAATTCTGTTCACTTTCTCTCACTAAGAAAACAGAAAGGCCTCAAGACAAAGGATTTCACTACAAACTGAGGACAACACTAACAGATACTAAGCTCTAGCACACAACAAAAAGGAGAGTAAAAAAGAGTTGTACAGATTATAGAGATATTAAATCAAAACTGCAGATGATAACTGAGAATAACTTCTTATCATTTCTAAATATCACAGCAGGCAGTAAGTCAGTCTCTCTGTAGCAGCTTCAGCAACAGGTATATCTGATTTAAAACACTGGCTATTTAAGGCATAGAAACAGAAACCAGACCAATTATCCAAACAATAACAGTTGCAGGAATGCCCTGGCTAGATTAAACCAGTTATGTTCACTTTCTCTCACTAAGAAAACAGATAGGCCTCTAGACAAATGATTTCACTACAAACTGAGGTCAACACTAATAACAGATATTCAGCTCTAGCACATACCAAAAAGGTGAGTAAAAACAGTTGTACAGATTACAGAGATATTAAATTCAAAAGTGCAGATGATAACTGATAACAAACTCTTATCCTTTCTAAACATTATAGCAGGCAGTAACTCAGTCTCTCTGCAACAGCTTGAGCAGCAGGTATACCTGATTTACATCAATGGCAATTTAAAGCACAGAAACAGAAACCAGACCAATTATCCAACTAATAACAGTTGCAGGAATGCCCTGGCTAGATGAAACCAGTTCTGTTAACTTTCTCTCACTAAGAAAATAGAAAGGCCTCAAGACAAAAGATTTAACTACAAAATGAGGTCAACACAACAGATATTCAGCTCTACCACACAACATAAAGGAGAGTAAAAAACAGTTGTACAGATTACAGAGATATTAAATCCAAAGTGCAGATGATAATTGAGAATAAACTCTTATCTTTTGTAAATATCACAGCTGAAAATAAGTCAATCTCTCTGCAACAGCTTGAGAAACTGGTATATCTGATTTAAAACACTGGCTATTTAAGGCACAGAAACAGAAAACAGACCAATTATCAAAACAATAACAGTTGCAGGAATTCCTTGGCTAGATTAAACCAGTTCTGTTCAAGTTCTCTCCCTAAGAAATCAGATAGGCTTCTAGACACATGATTTCACTATAAACTGAGGTCAACGCAAACAGATATTCAGCTCTATCACACAATGAAAAGGAGAGTAAAAAACAGTTATACAGATTAAAGAGAGATTAAATCAAAAGTGTGTATGATAATTGAAAATAAACTCTTACCTTTTCTAAATATCATAGCAGGCAGTAAGTCAGTCACTGTGCAACAGCTTGAGCAACAGGTATATCTGGTTTAAAACACTGGCAATTTAAGGCACAGAAACCAGATCAATTATCCAAACAAATCAGTTGCTAGAATGCCCCGGCTAGATTAAACCAGTCATGTTCACTTTCTCTCACTAAGAAAACAGATAGGCCTCGAGACAAAGGATTTCACTACAAACTGAGGTCAAAACTAATAACAGATACTCAGCTCTAGCACATACCAAAAAGGTGAGTAAAAAAACAGTTGTACAGATTACAGAGATATTAAATCAAAAGTGCAGATGATAATTGATAGCAAACTTTTATCTTTTCTAAATATCATAGCAGGCAGTAAGTCAGCCTCTCTGCAACAGCTTGAGCAACAGGTATATCTGATTTAAATCACTGGTAATTTAAGGCACAGAAACAGAAACCAGACCAAGGATTTTACTACAAATTGAGGTCAACACTAACAGATAATCAGCTTTATCACACAAAAAAGGAGAGTAAAAACACTTGTATGGATTACAGAGATATTATAGCAAAAGTGCAGATGATAATTGAGAAAAAACTCTTATCCCTTCTAAATATCACAGCAGGCAGTAAGTCACTCTCTATGCAACAGCTTGAGCAACAGGTATATCTGATTTAAAACACTGGCTATTTAAAGCACAAAAACAGAAACCAGACCAATTATCCAAATAATAGCAGTTGCAGGAATGCCCTGGCTAGATTAAACCAGATTAAATGTTCTCTCACCAAGAAAACAGATAGGCCTCTAGACACATGATTTCACTATAAACTAAGGTCAACACTAACAGATATTCAATAAAAACCAGCAAGAACCACAACAGGAAAATTGCTCCTATAGTAATAAAACAAATATATAAAAAACGCAAAATCCAGAGCATATACAGGAGCAACAGGCAGTCCACCAGAATGAAAATGGTACGACAATTCCAAAAGTCAAATCGAATTCAAAGATTCCCGTTCGTAGAAACAACACCTTTTATTCAAACAAACAGTAGTAAGCGCTTTCACCCTAAGGCTTCTTCAGACTATAAAAACAACATGAACTTCCTGTCTTTATAAAGCAGATGGTAAAACCAATAAATCAATTAAGTACATGATGTCATTAATCTCAATTGAGAATTTAAAGCGAAATGCATATTCAAACAATGTATATGTACATATATAAAAAGTTTTTACATACATAAAGAGCACTTTTTCATAAATAACATATAACAAACATATACACAATGGTAAATATCTAAAACTAAATCATTATATAATTAAAAGAAACTAAACCAAAGCATTATGCTTTGGTTTAAAAAGTCTTCTTTTATGTAAAAAGGGATGTAGGCATACTTTATCATTAATTCCTGGTGGTTTATCCACTCTACAGTGGATAATCTAACGTGCCTCACATTCCTCTGTATAGTTGATTAAATTACCCCCTCTACCACTGGGTATTATGCTTTGCATGACAGAGAATTTAAAACTATGCAATGGACCATATTGCTTGCTATTACCGGTTATAATTATCATTTTAAAACTCAAACTAATTGTCGCAGTGAAAATGTAGTTTACCTTGCTAGATGTGTGGAATGCACTTCATTTTATATAGGGAAAACTAATCATCAGTTACATGAATGCATCAGGGAACATGTTTACCATATTAGGATGGGTTCTGAAAATAATGCTTTAGCAAAACATTGCAAGCAATATGGTCCATTGCATAGTTTTAAATTCTCTGTCATGCAAAGCATAATACCCAGTGGTAGAGGGGGTAATTTAATCAACTATACAGAGGAATGTGAGGCACGTTGGATTATCCACTGTAGAGCAGATAAACCACCAGGAATTAATGATAAAGTATGCCTACATCCCTTTTTACGTAAAAGAAGATTTTAAACCAAAGCATAATGCTTTGGTTTAGTTTCTTTTAATTATATAATGATTTAGTTTTAGATATTTACCATTGTGTATATGTTTGTTATATGTTATTTATGAATAAGTGCTCTTTATGTATGTAAAAACTTTTTATATATGTACATATACATTGTTTGAATATGCATTTCGCTTTAAATTCTCAATTGAGATTAATGACATCATGTACTTAATTGATTTATTGGTTTTACCATCTGCTTTATAAAGACAGGAAGTTCATGTTGTTTTATAGTCTGAAGAAGCCTTAGGGTGAAAGCGCTTACTACTGTTTGTTCGAATAAAAGGGAACGGGAATCTTTGAATTCGTTTTGACTTTTGGAATTGTCGTACCATTTTCATTCTGGTGGACTGCCTGTTGCTCCTGTATATGCTCTGGATTTTGTGTTTTTTACTAACAGATATTCAGCTCAATCACACAATGAAAATGAGAGTAAAAACAGTTGTACAGATTACAGAGATATTAAATCAAAAGTGGAGATGATAATTGAGAATAAACTCTTATATTTTCTAAATATCACAGCAGGCAGTAAGTCAGTCTCTCTGATACAGCTTGAGAACAGGTATAATTAAAAACACTAGCTATTTAAGGCAGAGAAACCAGACCAATTATCCAAACAAAACAGTTGCAGGAATCCCCTGGCTAGATTAAACCAGTTCTGTTCACTTTCTCTCACTAAGAAAACAGATTACAGAGCTATTAAATCAAAAGTTCAGATTATAATTCTGAATAAACTCTTATCTTTTCTAAATATCACAACAGGCAGTAACTCAGTCTCTCTGCAACAGCTTGAGCAACAGGTATATCCAATTTAAATGACTGGCTATTTAAGGCACAGAAAAAGAAACCAGACCAATTATCCAAACAATAACAGTTGCAGGAATAAACTGGCTAGATTAAACCAGTTATGTTCACTTTCTCTCACTAAGAAAACAGGCCTCTAGACAAAGAATTTTACTACAAACTGAGGTCATTACTAACAGATATTCAGCTCTATCACACAATGAAAAGGAGATTAAAAAACAGTTGTACAGATTACACAGATATTAAATCAAAAGTGCAGATGATAAATGAGAATAAACTCTCATCTTTTCTGAATATCACAGCAAACAGTAAGTCAGTCTCTCTGCAACAGCTTGAGCAACGGGTACATCTGATTTAAAACACTGGGTATTTAAGGCACAGACACAGAAACCATACCAATTATATAACAACAACATTTGCAGAAATGTTCTGTCTAGAATAAACCAGTTCTTTTCACTTTCTCTCACTAAGAAAACAGAAAGGCCTCTAGACAAAGAATTTTTCTGCAAACTGAGGACAACACAAACAGATATTCACCTCTATCAGATAACAGAAAAGAGAGTAAAAACAGTTATATAGATTACAACGATATTAAATCAAAAGTGCAGATGATCACTGAGAATAAAGTTTTATCTTTTCGAAATATCACAGCAGGCAGTAAGTCAGTCTCTCTGCAATATCTGATTTAAAACACGGGCTATTTAAGGCACAGAAATCAGACCAATTATCCAAACAAAATAGTTGCAGGCATCCCCTGGCTAGATTAAACCAGTTCTGTTCACTTTCTCTCAACTAAGAAAACAGATACGCCTCTAGACAAAGGACTTCACTACAAACTGAGGTTAACACTAATAACAGATATTCAGCTTTATCACACAACAAAAGGGAGAGCAAAACAAATCTGTTCAGATTACAGAGATATTAAATCAAAAGTTCAGATTATAATTCAGAATAAACTCTTATCTTTTCTAAATATCACAGTATGCAGTAACTCAGTCTCTCTGCAACAGCTTGAGCAACAGGTATATCTAATTTAAATGACTGGCTATTTAAGGCACAGAAAAAGAAACTAGACCAATTATCCAAACAATAACAGTTGCAGGAATAAACTGGCTAAACTAAACCAGCTATGTTCACTTTCTCTTACTAAGAAAACAGATAGACCTCTAGACAAAGAATTTTCCTACAAAATGAGGTCAATACTAACAGATATTCAGCTCCATCACAAACCAAAAAGGAGACTAAAACACAGTTGTACAGATTAAGAGATATTAAATCAAAAGTGCAAATGATAACTGATAACAAACTCTTATCTTTTCTAAATACTACAGCAGCCAGTAAGTCAGTCTCTCTGCAACAGCTTGAGGAACAGGTATATCTGATTTAAAAAAAACTGGCTATTTAAGGCAGAGAAGCCTGACCACTTATCCAAACAAAAACAGTAGAAGGAATTCCCTGGCTAGATTAAACCAGTTCTGTTCACTTTCTCTAACTAAGAAAACAGATAGGCCTCAAGACAAAAGATTTCACTAACAACTGAGGTCAACACTATTAGACATTTACCTCAAGCACACACCAAAAAGGAGAGTAAAAAGTTACACAGATTACAGAGATATTAAACCAAAGTGCAGATGATAATTGATAACAAACCCTTATCTTTTCTAAATATCACAGCAGGCAGTAAGGCAGTCTCACTGAAACAGCTTGAGCAACAGGTATATCTGATTTAAAACACTGGCTATTTAAGGCACAGAAACAGAAACCAGACCAATTATGAAAACAATAACAGTTGATGGAATGATTAAACCAGATCTGCTCACTTTCTCTCACCAAGAAAACAGATATGCCTCTAGACACATGATTTCACTATAAACTGAGGTCAACATTAACAGATATTCAGCTCTATCACACAATAAAAGGGAGAGTAAAAAACAGTTGTACAGATTACAGAAATATTAAATCAAAAGAGCAGATGATAACTGAGAACAAACTCTTATCTTTTCTGAATATCACAGCAAACAGTAAGTCCGTCTCTCTGCAACAGCTTGAGCAACAGGTGTTTCTGATTTAAAACAGTGGCTATTTAAGGCACAGAAACAGAAACCAGACCAATTATCCAAACAATAACAGTTGCAGGAATACCCTGGCTAGATTAAGCAAGTTCTGTTCACTTTCTCTCACTAAGAAAACAAAAAGGCCTCTAGACAAAGGATTTCACTACAAACTGAGGGCAACCCTAACAGAAATTCAGCTCTAGCACACAACAAAAAGAAGAGTAAAAAAGAGTTGTACAGATTGCAGAGATATTAAATCAAAAGTGCAGATGATAGTTGAGAATAAACTCTTATCTTTTCTAAATATCACAGTAGTAGTAAGTCACTCTCTCTCTGCAACAATTTGAGCAACAGGTATATATGATTTAAATCACTGGCTATTTAAGGCACAGAAAAAGAAACCACACCAATTACCCAAACACTAACAGTTGCAGGAATGCCCTGGCTAGATTAAACCAGGTCTGTTCACTTTCTCTCACTAAGAAAACAAATAGGTCTCTAGACAAAGAATTTCACTACAAAATGAGGTCAACACTAACAGATATTCATCTCTATCACCCAATGGAAAGTAGAGTAAAAACAGTTGTACAGATTAAACAGATGTTAAATCAAAAGCGTGGATGATAATTGATAATAAACTCTTATCTTTTCTAAATATCACAGCAGGCAGTAAGTCAGTCTCTCTGCAACAGTTTGAGCAACAGGTATATCTGATTTGAAACACTGGCTATTTAAGGCAGAGAAGCCAGACAATTATCCAAACAAAACAGTTGCAGGAATGCCTTTACTATATTAAACCAGTTCTGTTCACTTTCTCTCGCTAAGAAAACGGATAGGCCTCTAGACAAAGGATTTCACTGCAAACTGAGGTCAACACTAATAACAGATATTCACCTCTATCACACAACAAAAGGGAGAGTAAAAAATAGTCGCACAGATTACAGAGATATTAAATCAAAAGTGCAGACGATAATTAAGAATAAACTCTTATCTTTCCTAAATATCACAGCAGGCAGTAAGTCAGTCTCTCTGCAGATATATTAAACCAAAATTGCAGATGATAATTGAGAATAAACTCTTATCTTTTCTAAATATCACAGCAGGCAGTAAGCCAGTCTCTCTGCAGCAGCTTGAGCAACATGTATATCTGATTTAAAACACTGGCTATTTAAGGCACAGAAACAAAACCAGACAATTATCCAAACAATAACAGTTGCAGGAATGCCCTGGCTAGACTAAACCAGTTCTGCTCACTTTCTCTCACTAAAAAAAGTGATAGGCCTCTAGACAAAGGATTTCACTACAAACTGAGGTCAACACTAATAGCAGATATTCAGCTCTAGCATACACTAAAAAGGAGAGTAAAAAACTGTTATACAGATTACACAGATATTAAATCAAAAGTGCAGATGATAACTGATAACAAACTCTTATCTTTTCTAAATATCACAGCAGGCAGTAAGGCAGTCTCTCTGCAACAGCTTGAGGAACAGGTATATATGATTAAAAACACTGGCCATTTAAGGCACAGAAAAAGAAACCAGACCATTTATCCAAATAATAACAGTTGCAGGGATGCCCTGGCTAGATTAAACCAGTTCTGCCCACTTTCTCTCACTAAGAAAACAGATTAGCCTCTACACAAAGGATTTCACTACAAAATGAGGTCAACACTAATAGATATTCAGCTCTATCACACAACGAAAAGGAGAGTAAAAACAGTTGTACAGATTAAAGAAATAGTAAATCAAAAGAGCAGATAATAATTGAGAATAACCTCTTATATTTTCAAAATATCAAAGTAGGCAGTAAGTCAGTCAGATTAAACCAGTTCTGTTCACTTTCTCATACTAAGAAAACAGGCTTCTAGACAATAGATTTTGCTACAAACTGAGGTCAGCACTAATAACAGATATTCAGCTCCATCACAAACCGAAAAGGAGACTAAAACACAGGCTTCTAGACAATGGATTTTGCTACGAACTGAGGTCAACACTAATAACAGATATTCAGCTCCATCACAAACCAAAAAGGAGAGTAAAAATAGTTGTACAGATAACAGAGATAATAAATCAAAAGTGCAGATGATAACTGATAAACCCTTATCTATTCTAAATATTAAAGCAGCCAGTAAGTCAGTCTCTCTGCAACAGCTTGAGCAACAGGTATATCTGATTTTAAAAAGTGGCTATTTAAGGCAGAGAAGCCAGACCAATTATCCAACAAAACAGTTGCAGGAATGTCTTGGCTAGATTAAACTAGTTCTGTTCACTTTCTCTTGCTAAGAAAATGGATAGGGTTCTAGACAAAGGATTTCACTACAAATTGAGGTCAACACTAACAACAGATATTCAGCTTTATCACACAACAAAAGGGAGAGTAAAAAAATAGTTGTACAGATTACAGAGATATTAAACCAAAGTGCAGATGATAACTGATAACAAACTCTTATCATTTCTAAATATTACAGCAGGCAGCAAGGCACTCTCACTGCAACAGCTTGAGCAACAGGTATATCTGATTTAAAACACTGGCTATTTAAGGCACACTAACCAGACCAATTATCCAAACAAAAAAGTTGCAGGAATGCCCTGGCTAGATTAAACCAGTTCTGTTCACTTTCTCTCACTAAGAAAACAGGCTTCTAGGCAAAGGATGTGGCTACAAACTGAGGTCAACACTAATAATAAGAAGTTATGTACCTACCATAACGTTCCATGTTACTTGTCTTCTTCTCGCCTTCTTTCTTGCTGGTTGGGTTTGAAGCCGATCCTAGGCTCCGACTCAGCTATCTACTAAAGCTCGAAAGCTATTTACCGGCTCAAGGCCTCCCCATATCCCACAATGCTTGGTGCTAGATACCCAGATCTCGTTTGGCAGAGCTAACACCATGGAAAAATTTCAAGGACACCTGTCCAAGCTACAAGGTTTACCTACAGTACTAAAACAGAGGAGGACGTAACCCAGATAAGACTCAGCCAGAGGAAGAAGGCCTCAAAAAGGGACTCTTCTCGGTCTGTCCAGGCTAGGGGGATGGAGGGTGGGACGCAAGAAAGAAGGTGAGAAGACAACTAACATGGAATGTTATGGTAGGTACATAACTTCTTAATGCTAAGTTGTCTATCTTGCCTTCATTCTTGCTGGTTGGGACAGCGTCCCTAGCACCTTAGTTCTGGGTGGCTCATCGGATTAGACTCTTGAGCACAGTGGAACCAAAATCAGCTCTACTCCTAGAGGCCATATCCAACTTATAATGTGAAATGAAAGTATGAGGAGTGGCCCATGTGGCTGCAGCACCAATAGATTCCATTGGTAGTCTTGCTTGAAAAGCTACTGAAGTAGCTAACGCTCTGGTGGAATGACCTTTAGGTTTAGTAGAGAGTTCTTTATGTCTCAGCTGATAAATCAAAGTAATAATAGAGGACAACCACCTGGATAAGGTTACTTTAGAAACTGGTAGGCCCTGTTTGCCCTCAGCATAGGACAGGAAGAGTTGATCTGATTTTCTTGTTTGTTTAGTCCTATCCAAATAAAAACGTAATTGCCTATGAACGTCCAATTGGTGTAACTTTTGTTCAGCTTTGTTCAAATAGTTAGGAAAAAAGACAGGTAGATCGATAGCCTGATTCAGGTTTGTTTTGGAAGGTATCTTGGGCAGAAATGAAGGATTAGTCCTGAGTGAAACTCTATCCTTATGAAACACAAGGTAAGGAGGACGAATACAGAGGGCTTGAAGTTCCGAAACTCTCCTAGCTGTGGTGATGGCTACTAAAAAGAAAGTCTTCCAGGAGAGCAATTTTAAGGAACAGGAAGCCGCAGGTTCAAAAGGGGGGAGAATCAAGGAAGCTAATATCAAGTTTAAGTCCCACGGAGGTGGAGGATCTCTGACCGGGGGCCTAAGCAAAATAGTTCCTTTAAGAAAGGCCTTGCAAAGTTTGTGGGACATGATGCTGGTTTCTGACAGGCCAGCGTGGAAATTTGCAATAGCAGCTAATTGGACCCTAATGGTGGCAGACGAGGAACCAGCTTGAAAGTGTTCTGCTAAAAAATCTAGAACGCGATAGACAGGAGCTGTAAAGGGGTCTATATTCCTAGCCTCTGCCCAGAAAGAGAAACGTTTCCACTTACTAGCATAAGTCTTCCTGGTGGTAGATTTGTGTGAAGAAAGGATGATTTCACGCACCGGCTGGGAAATATGTGGAAGCCTGGCTAAGTTTGGAAGTGGAGCAACCAAGCTGTGAGGTTGAGAGACTGAAGGGATTGGTGCAGCCCGCCCAACTGATGGACCAAGAGGTCTGGCATTGGGTCCAGATTCCAAGGCTGCTCCAGCAGGTGACGATGCAGGAATGGGAACCAAATTTGTCGAGGCCAGTAAGGGGCAATGAGGATAATCCTGGATCCCAATGCAGTCGCCTTCTGAATTAGTTTGGGAATTAGGGGAAAAGGTGGGAATGCATACAGAAGACCCCGGGGCCAATCGTGAACTAGAGTGTCTCTGGGGGAGTGGCTGGGGAGGGGAAAGAGAGTGAAGAAATTGTCGCACTTGCTGTTGAGAGGAGTTGCGAAAAGGTCGCAGCAAGGCTGACCCCATCTGCGGAAAATTTTGTCCGCTACTGACTGATTGAGAGACCACTCGTGAGGCATGAGAATAGCTCTGCTTAGCCTGTCCGCTATGACGTTGGACTTCCTGGGGATGTGCGTTGCTATCAGAAACCGTTGAGAGGAGATCTCCCACTGCCAGAGTCTGAGTGCTTCTCGACATAAGGGATATGACTTGGTTCCACCCTGCTTGTCGATGTACCACACTACAGACATATTGTCTGTTTGAATTGCAATAGTCCCGGTGGGTAGAGAGTCCTGAAGAGCTTACAACGCTAAAAGCACCGCTCTCATCTCCAAGACATTTATGTGCAGGTGGTACTCTAGAAGTTGCTAAGTGCCCTGGACAGTCCTGCCCTGCAAGTGCTCCCCCCCCCACCCAATCAGGGAGGCATCCATGGTCACTGTGGCAACAGGAGAAGGAAGAACAAACAGTCTGCCCTGGAGTACTAGAGGGGAGACCATCCACCAAGCCAGGTGGTCTTTGCATGATTGAGTGATTATTATCTTGTGAGACATCGGAAGTTGTTGAAAGGACCATTGGGTAAAAAGCATCCACTGAAGAATCCGCATGTGAAAATGAGCCAGGGGAACTAGTATGATTGCTGCTGCCATGAGACCCAAAGTTTTTAGTACAAATCTGGCCTGAATCCTCTTGCACTGTAGTAAGACCTGCACATGTCGGCGAATGTCTGACACTCTGTCTAGAGGAAGTTTTGCGGACAGATCCTTTGTATTTAATCTTGCGCCTATAAAGATTATAGACTGACAAGGCGACAGTGCAGACTTTTCAAAATTTATTGAGATACCTAGCACGGAACAAGTTTGGATGATATAATCCCTGGCTCGCAGTAGCTGATGCCTGGTGGAATCAGTAAGGAGCCAGTCGTCTAGATATGGGAACACCTGGAATCCTCACTGTCTCAGGTGAGCCGTAACCACTGCCATGCACTTGGTGAACACCCTGGGGGCTGTGGTGAGACCAAAGGACAGGGCACTGAACTGATAGTGACTGGCTCCCAGCCGGAAGTGGAGAAACCTTCTAGAGTGCCTGTCCATTTTGATATGGTAGTACGCATCCTGAAGGTCTATGGAGCACATCCAGTTGTCCTGACCCAAAAATGGTAGAATGGACTGAAGCGTGACTATCCAGAACTTCATTCTTTGAACAGATTTGTTTAACCTGCTGAGATCCAAAATGGGTCTCCAGTCCCATGTCTTTTTTGGTACCAAAAAGAACTTGGAGTAAATTCTGGATCCTTGCTGGTCTGCTGGGACTGGCTGGATGGCCCTTTTTTCTAGCAGTTTTGAAATTTCTAGCACTGCATGTTCCCTTAGACCAGGTGGAACATCTGGAAGGGACTTGGTTGTTTGTACAGGGGTGTGGACAAAGGGGATTTTGTAACCCTCGGATATGATGGACTGTACCCATTTGTCTTGTGTGAGGAGATGCAGTGACAATCTTCCCCGGACTGCCTCTGAAGGTGGACAGTCGGGCAGCCCCTCAGGGGTGCTGAAAGGGTTTGCCAGAGAAAGATTCTCTGCTACCCTGATTTTGCGGACCCCCTCTGCCCCTCGGGTGGCATCTATTATTGTTCCCTTCCCTGCCCCTGGAGAGAAACTCGCCACATGTGTCAGGCACGACTTCCTGGGGTTTCCAAAACCACATTTTCCCACTCTTCTGACCTTTAGGGTATGGTCTAGAGGGAGTAGAAAAATAGACTCCCATGGCAGAGAGAGTCTTGCCTTCCTGCTCACACCTGGTAAGGGTATCCTTCACCTGTGGTCCAAAGAGAGCCGAACCATCGAAGGGGGTATTGGTGAAGAATGCCTTAAAGGGGTCAGCAAAGTTACATAACCGCATCCAGGCATGTCTTCTCAAAGCCATGCCTGTACCTGCGGCGCTACTCGCCCCATCGGCTGCATAAGAAATGAGCCACATGGAGGAGTTGACGATAGAGTTAAGAGTCGCCAGCTGGGAGTTAATCTTATCCTGAGCCCCCGCAGCTGATGGATCCTGAAGGGTATCACCCAGTTCCTTGAGAAGAAACCTATGAAGGCGGGTGAAGTGGCACATATAATTCAGCGACCACATGGAAAAGGTCGCTGAGGAAAACATCCACTTCCCATACCTGTCCATTGTCCTAGACTCTTTATTAGGTGGATGGACAGGCAAAGAAGGGTCAGCCAACTCCTTCTTCGTGGCTGCTGCCACCACCATGGCATCAACGGGGACACCTTTTGTCAAAAATTGTTTGTTGGGTGGGGCTGTAATGAACTTAGTGGGCCTGCGGGGAGTTGGTTCCACTGTGTCCGGGACGACCACGCCCTTCGAGCCACTACTTCCATGAGTGGGTCAAAGGGTGGAGACACCCAGGAAGTGGAAGGGCGAGAACCAAATGCGTCCAGGTATACCGACTCATCCTCGGAAGGGTTAAGGGCAGTCCAGTTCCCCCTCTGCTTAAGGATCGCTAGGATGTCTGAAAAGGAGACATCCTCAGAGGGGGATCTTGGGGACCCTTCTGAATCCTCCAAGTCAGTATCAGACGTGACTGACTCGGGGGAGTCGACATGTTTCCTCTTACATTTTCTCATCTGAGGGGGCTCCTCTAAATGATCAGGGGAGGTCTCGGAAGAGGAAGATACGCCCAATGGGGCGACCTAGAGCTTCTGTTCTCCACGCTTGGGGTCAGGAGGGTGGACAGAGACCGATGCAGGCACCATGGGGGGAGGAGCCAAAGGGGCCGATCGAGGAGCCGACTCAGGAGTCAGCACACTCCTCATGACCTCGAAGGTGCCCCTATCAGGCAGAGCAGAGGGTCCCCACTCTGAAGAGACGTGAACCCCTCCCAGCACTGAGAGGGATGGCTCCAAGGCTGATGTCGGGGCCAAGCTCACCTGCGCCAAAGCCCTGAGAGGAAGAACGTGGTCAGACAGGGGTCCGATGCCACTCGCCCCCATGGAGCCAACGAGGGAGTCCCGGCACCCAGATCCCTCCAAGGAAGGAACCAATGAAGAGATCGGAGCCAATGAAGGAGCCAAAAGGTGTGGTATCGGCTTCCGACATTTCCAAGATTTGAGCCCCAACCAGCTCTGGCTCTGAACACAAAGGGGGAGTCGGAGGAGGAACTGCTGAAGACACTGGGACAGCCACAGTCTGTTGAGAAGGGCTGGTTAACATTTTGGCCAGGGTCTGCGATTTAAGGAGTCTACTGACCACCCTCTCCAAGTCATGATCAGATAACCTGGAGGACCGAGAGGAGTGGGACCTATGGCTTCGTTCAGACTGAAGCAACGGTGACTTCGGAGCCGAATGAACTGATTCTATGGAAGGGGACCTAGAACGTTTTTGACCCAGCAATGGTTCTGACACTAAAGTCGGAGCTGATTGAGGTATAGAGATGTCAGCTCCAGCCAGAACCGAAAAGGAGGAGGCAGATGCTCCGCCCGGCGACGGCACCGAACTGGGAGCCGGCGGCTTGGCGGGCTTTAAGGATTTCCCCGACTGAGGCTTCACCGGGTATCCCTCTGGCTTAAGTAAGCCTCTCAAAATAAGCTTGTTCCTACGCTCCTGCAGGACTCTCGGGCTGAAGGAGTGACAGACCGAGCAGGAGTCCTGTAGGTGTAGGGAACCCAAGCAATACACACAAGAAGTGTGACCATCTGTCAGAGACATCTTCTGACAGCACGAGTCACACTTCTTGAAGCCTGAGACTTTAGTATCCTTGGACATACTGGCCAGGGGATACTAAGGAGAGAAAATTTAAACTAGTGCTTAAAAAGGCACACAGAAACACCACACTTAATAACAAGAACAACTATCCTTAATCATATAAATATAAAAAGTACAAGGCTAAACACTACTCCTATAGGTACAAAAAAGGGTGGGGTTAGCCACTAATAGAGAAGAAACAAGGTGGGGGGAAGGCTAGAAACTCTCTAACAGAAAACAAGTTTTCTTAGTGGTATAAACTAGGGGATACACAGTCTAACTATTCTACAAGGGTAAAACTAACTATATCTAAGAAAAATACAAGGTAAATATTAGCTAATAATAGAAAAAAAGGATTAATATGACCTGAGCCAGTAAAAGCACAACCTGTAGCTGAAGTGGCAAACGAGATATGGGTATCTAGCGCCAAGCATTGCGGGATATGGGGAGGCCTCGAGCCAGTAAATAGCTCTCGAGCTTTAGTAAATAGCCGAGTCAGAGCTGAAGATCGGCTCCGATCCCAACCAGCAAGAATGAAGGTGAGACAGACAACTTAACATCATATATTCAGCTCCATCACACACCAAAAAGGAGAGTAAAATCAGTTGTACAGACTACAGAGATATTAAATCAAAAGTGCAGATGATAACTGATAAAAAAACTTTTATATTTTCTAAATATGACAGCAGGAAGTAAGTCAGTCTCTCTGCAACAGTTTGAGCAACAGGTATATCCAATTTAAAACACTGGCTATTTAAGGCAGAGAAACAGAAACCAGACCAATTACCCAAACAATAACAGTTGCAGTTCCCCTGCCCTGGGAAGATTAAACCAGTTCTGTTCACTTTCTCTCACTAAAAAAAGAAAAAGGCCTCTACACAAAGGATTTCACTACAAACTGAGGTCAACACTAACAGATATTGAGCTCTACCACATAACAAAAAGGAGACTAAAAACATTTGAATGAATTACAAAGAAATAAAATCAAAACTGCAAAAATAATAGAGGATAAACTTTTATCTTTTTTTTTAAATATCACAGCAGGCAGTAAGTCAGTCTCTATGCAACAGCTTGAGCAAAAGGTATATCTGATTTAAAACACTGGCAATTTAAGGCACAGAAACAGAAACCAAACCAATTATGAAAACAATAACAGTTGCAGTAATGCCCTGGCTAGATTAAACCAGTTCTGCTCACTTTCTCTCACCAAGAAAACAGATAAGCCTCTAGACACATGATTTCACTATAAACTGAGGTCAATACTAACAGATATTCAGCTCAATCACACAATGAAAAGGAGAGTAAAAAACACTTGTACAGATTACAGAAATATTAAATCAAAAGTGCAGACGATAATCGAGAATAAACTCTTATCTTTTCTGAATATTACAGCAAACAGTAGGTCAGTCTCTCTGCAACAGCTTGAGCAACAGGTATATCTGATTTAAAACAGTGGCTATTTAAGGCACAGAAACAGAAACCAGACCAATTATCCAAACAATAACAGTTGCAGGAATGCCCTGGTTAAATTAAGCAAGTTCTGTTCACTTTCTCTCACTAAGAAAACAGAAAGGCCTGTAGACAAAGGATTTCACTACAAACTGAGGACAACACTAACAGATATTCAGCTCTAGCACAAAACAAAAAGAAGAGTAAAAAAGAGTTGTACAGATTACAGAGATATTATATCAAAAGTTCAGATGATAATTGAGAATAAACTCTTGTCTTTTCTAAATATCACGGTAGGTAGTAAGTCAGTCTCTCTACAACAATTTGAGCAACAGGTATGTATGATTTAAATCACTGGCTATTTAAGGCACAGAAACAGAAACCACACCAATTACCCAAACACAAACAGTTGCAGGAATGTCCTGGCTACATTAAACCAGTTTTGTTCACTTTCTCTCACTAAGAAAACAGATAGGTCTCTAGACAAAGGATTTTGCTACAAAATGAGGTCAACAATACAAGATATTCAGCTCTATCACCCAATGAAAAGTAGAGTAAAAACAGTTGTACAGATTAAAGAGATATTAAATCAAAAGCACGGACGATAATTGAAAATAAACTCTTATCTTTTCTAAATATCACAGCAGGCAGTAAGTCAGTCTCTCTGCAACAGTTTGAGCAACGGGTATATCTGATTTAAAACACTGGCTATTTAAGGCAAAGAAAGCCAACCAATTATCCAAACAAAACAGTTGCAGGAATGCCCAGGCTAGATTAAACCAGTACTGTTCACTTTCTCTCACTAAGAAAACAGATAGGCCTCTAGACAAAGGATTTCACAACAAACTGAGGTAAACACTAATAAGAGATATTCAGCTCTAGCACACACCAAAAAGGAGAGCAAAAAGTTGTACAGATTACAGAGATATTAAACAAAAGGGCAGATGATAATTGATAAACTCTTATCTTTTCTAAATATCACATCAGGCAGTAAGTCAGTCTCTCTGCAACAGCTTGAGCAACAGGTATATCTGATTTAAAACACTGGCTATTTAAGGCAGAGAAACAGAAACTAGACCAATTACCCAAACAATAACAGTTGCAGGAATGCCCTGAGAAGATTAAACCAGTTCTGTTCACTTTCTCTCACTAAGAAAACAAAAAGGCCTCTACACAAAGGATTTCACTACAAACTGAGGTCAACACTAACAGATATTGAGCTCTACCACATAACAAAAAGGAGACTAAAAAACAGTTGAATGAATTACAGAGAAATAAAATCAAAAGTGCAGAGATAATAGAGGATAAACTTTTATCTTTTTTTAAATATCACAGCAGGCAGTAAGTCAGTCTCTATGCAACAGCTTGAGCAACAGGTATATCTGATTTAAAACACTGGCTATTTAAGGCACATAAACAGAAACCAAACCAATTATGAAACCAATAACAGTTGCAGGAATGCCCTGGCTAGATTAAACCAGTTCTGCTCACTTTCTCTCACCAAGAAAACAGATAAGCCTCAAGACACATGATTTCACTATAAACTGAGGTCAACACTAACAGATATTCAGCTCAATCACACAATGAAAAGGAGAGTAAAAAACACTTGTACAGATTACAGAAATATTAAATCAAAAGTGCAGACGATAAATGAGAATAAACTCTTATCTTTTCTGAATATTACAGCAAACAGTAAGTCAGTCTCTCTGCAACAGCTTGAACAAGTATATCTGATTTAAAACAGTGGTTATTTAAGGCAGAGAAACAGAAACCAGACCAATTATCCAAACAATAACAGTTGCAGGAATGCCCTGGCTAGATTAAGCAAGTTCTGTTCACTTTCTCTCACTAAGAAAACAGAAAGGCCTCTAGACAAAGGAGTTCACTACAAACTGAGGGCAACACTAACAGATATTCAGCTCCAGCACACAACAAAAAGAAGAGTAAAAAAGAGTTGTACAGATACAGAGATATTAAATCAAAAGTGCAGACGATAATTGAGAATAAACTCTTATATTTTCTAAATATCACAGCAAGCAGTAAGGCAGTCTCACTGCAACAGCTTGAGCAACAGGTATATTTGATTTAAACCACTTGCTATTTAAGGCACAGAAACCAGACCAATTATCCACATAATAACAGTTGCAGGAATGCCCTGGCTAGATTAAACCAGTACTGTTCACTTTCTCTCAATAAGAAAACATATAGGCCTCTAGACAAAGGATTTTACTGTAAAATAAGGTCAACACTAACAGATATTCAGCTCTATCACACAATGAAAAGGAGAGTAAAAAACAGTTGCACAGATTAAAGAAATATTAAAACAAAAGAGCAGATGATGATTGAGAATAAACTCTTATCTTTTCAAAATATCACAGCAGGCAGTAAGTCAGTCTCTCTGCAACAGCTTGAGCAACAGGTATATCTGACTTCACTGTGTGTGAGGTATTAACTGGAAATTGTCCACTTTTGTTAAGCAACTGTTGGGTTGTTTATTTCTGATAACTTGTTGCAGTTAAACTCTTTTTCTAGAGGCTCCTTTAGCTGTTTAAAACTTTCATTTAAAGGCTCACTGCTGCTTTTCAGCTGTGAGATACATTTCTGCAGTTTGTTTCCCACCCTCCCTGTTGGTATAGTGTTTTTATAGTTGGTGGCTTTGCAGTTGTCCGCCCCTAGTGTAAATTTGATCTGGGACCCTCCTCCCAGTCTAGTGTCATTACTTCATTCTACCCAGTACAGGGAGAACATTTGAGAAGGCCAATCAGCTTAGTTTCTGCTACTCCTTTCTCTCTTTCCACAAAAAAAATATATATATATATATATATATATATATATATATATCTGCTTTTACTGTATTTGTGTTTCTTCCTACTTTATTTTGTTTTTGCATCATCTTAAAAGTACTCAATTGTATTTATTACTGCTTGGTGTAACTCATTCTAAGCCTTTTAGTTTAAGCACTTGGGCTTCAGACCATTTGTTTTACATTAGAAAGGTTTGTGGTCTGCACTGTAGTGGCAGAACAGGTAGCTTACATTCTTCTAAGTTGGGAACTGCTGATTGAGGGCTCAGTGTCTGTTATTCTAAAAGTGTATTCATTCTGGTTTAAGCACTTGGGCTTCAGGCCAGTTATTTTACATTAAGAGGGTTCGTGGTCTGCACTCTTGTGGGAGGAGAGGCTGGACTCTGCCCTTCTGAGCTGGGAATTTCTGGTTAAAGGCTTATAGTGCCTGCATATTTGAACTGCTTCTTACTGAAATTGGTACACCTTGTTTGCTGTAGCATAGACTAGATCCAGGCCTGCTGAATCTAGCTTTGTTTGTATAACTTGAGCACTAATCCAGGCATTCTTTAAAGTATTCAATTGTATTTATTACTGCTTGGTAGTAACTTGATTAAAGTGTAGCTATCATTCTAAGTCTTTTGGATTAAGCACTTGGGCTTCAGACCAGTTGTTTTACATTAGGAAGGTTTGTGGCCTGCACTGTGGTGGTGGGATAGGTAGCTTACATCCTTCTAAGTTGGGAACTGTTGATTGAGGGCTCAGTGTCTGTTATTCTAAAAGTGTACTAGTTCTGGTTTAAGCACCTGGGCTTCAGGCCAGTTATTTTACATTAAGAGGGTTCGTGGTCTGCACTCTTGTGGGAGGAGAGGCTGGACTCTGCCCTTCTGAGCTGGGAATTTCTGGTTAAAGGCTTATAGTGCCTGCATATTTGAACTGCTTCTTACTGTAATTGGTACACCTTGTTTGCTGTAGCATAGACTAGATCCAGGCCTGCTGAATCTAGCTTTGTTTGTATGCTTGTTGTTTGTTTGCTTGTTATTTCCCTGAAAAGCTAATTCCACCTAAAATGTGGCTTTTCAGCGCTTCTGTGGATCCCAGGTGATATCTGCATTGCTTACTGTACTTATTTCCTTGTTTAACTTGAAAGAAAGTTACTGTTTGTCGTTTTTGCATTTAAGTTACCTGTAACATATTGCATTAAAGTTACCTGGCACTTGCTCACTAAAGCAATTATATAAGTCAGCACTAAAAAAATTAAAAGCACTACACCCTCACAAACTCCCCTTGAGTACCTTGTTCCCCACTGGCCCTTTTTTTCAAATATAAAGGAATTCCCAATACTATTCTAGCATGTCCAAAGGTCAGTTGTCAATCTCCTCTCCGGTCCAGCTGGTGAATCTGGGAATCTTGAGGCAATGTTACAACTGCCTCATGTACACAGACAACCCTCTCCTCCTCCCAACAAATTCCAACACATGTGAGAGATGCAACCATATAGCCAAACTGGAGGCTAAGCTCTCTCAACTCAGTACTGGCATAACCAGTCAGGAGGAGAAGGAAACCACACTCACTACAATTCCAGTCTCACATAGACCTACCACGACAGCAAACCAAACACATAAACACACAAAAACATACTCGGAGGCTCTAAATAAAAATCTGCCTAAGCAGCAGAGACCTCCAAAGCAGACATCCATGCAACCACTACCCCAAAACAAAACACGTGCAACACATAGCTCACAAAGCCAGCGTGCCCAACAGTCACAGCCCTTAAGGTTAAACAACACACCTGATACACTTGTAATAGGTGACTCTATCATCAGGCACACTGACGTCCCACTCACCAGGCTGAACAAGGAGAAGGTCACGGTGAGCTGCCTCTCGGGTGCTAGGATCTGCCACATAATACAAGCACTCAGGTCACTCCAAGGCAAGTACAAATATGACTCAGTCATTGTCCATGCTGGTGTGAATGACCTGAGATGTACCTCCCTAGACTACATGAAAAGAGACATAGAGGAGCTCTCTGAGCATGTAGCCCAGGCCGGTATGACCCTGACCTTGAGTAGCATCTTACCCTCACCAAGAATGATGCCACAATATGAAGACAAGATGATTAATTTCAACAATTGGCTTAAGTATTGGTGTCATTCAAAGGGGATCCAATGTCTGTCAGCCTGGGATGACATGCTCGACAAGCCACGATGCTTCGCTAGGGACGGCTTGCACCTGTCACCCCTGGGCTTTCGGATATTGGCAAAGGCTCTTGCTACCCCTATGGTGCCTTTTTTAGGCAAGGCTCAAAAGACAAACCCACCTCCATAGGTATCACAAGGGATAAGAAACTAAGAGTTATGCTACTCAACGCCAGAAGTCTAAACCTCAAGATGCACGCACTCGAAACTCTCCTTAGCATGGAGAACATCGATATCTGTGCAGTAACAGAAACCTGGTTCAAGGCTCCCAAGAGCACCACAGCACTACCAGGTTATACTTTATGCCATGCTTTTCGGCCCCAAAACTTGGACCGAACCACAAAAGGAGGGGGAGTATCAATATTTGTCAAAGATACCCACACCTCCAGGTTGGTGGCACAGCAAGAAGCATCAGAGACTATCCATGTGCAACTAACAGTGGGTAAAACTGCCTTCCAGTTTATAACCTGCTACAGACCACCCTCCCAAACCCAGGAACCCCACTCGGCCTTCCTGAGAACACTGGAAAATATGAAGGTCTCTCCAATCACCATTATATTGGGCGACTTCAACTACCCAAACATAGACTGGGAGTGTTACTCTAGCTCCAACACCCTAGCCCAAAGGTTCCTAGAATTTATAAACTCAAATGCTATGGAACAACTTGTTACCACTCCCACAAGAGGGGAAAACATACTGGACCTGATCATCACCAACATGGGGACTCTATGCTCCAGACCAGAAGTGTATCCCTCACTGGTAAGATCAGACCATAAGCTAATCTCACTGGATATTCACATCCCGACCCCACCCCCTGCCCAGAAAACCACAGTGAAAAACTTCTCTAAAGCAAATTTCACACTCCTCAAAACCGAGGTGCAATCCTTCAAAACCCCCGGGCCTGTGGAAAATATGGCCCAGACCGCAGAATCCTTTATAAACACATTCTATGAACACCTTCAGGAATGCATGGATCATGCAATCCCAAATAAAACCAAGACCCAATCCTCCAAAGGCAGACGTCCTGTCTGGTTGACCCCAGCCATAAATAAACTATACAATAGAAGGAGGAAGCTACTACATGATAGAGCAAAATCCCAAAAAGGGAAGGCATCTCTGATCAGTATTAGCAAAAAACTACGGGCACTCATAAAATCATCTAAGGCCAGCTTCATGAGAAAAATTGCACAGGACACTAAGGATAATCACAAGACTTTCTTTAGTTATGTTAGGAACCTGGGTGGGAATTCCCAGATATGCTCAGAATTAGTCCAAAATGACAAAAAATACACCGAACCCACAGACATTGACAACATCCTAGCTGACAGGTTCAGCGCAGACTTCTCTTCCCCCTCCCCACCAAAAGGGCAAATATCTATCCCAGCAGAGTGCTGCCTCCCTGACTTCTCAGATGCTCAGGTAAGAGCCGCCCTCTCCAAAGCAAAAAACACAGCATCAATGGGACCAGACGGTGTCCCGGGCTGTATCCTACATGAACTCCAAGAAGAGCTAAACCCAAACATAAAACTACTGTTCAATCTCAGCCTTACTACAGGATATGCACCCAAAGAGTGGCGTACAGCAACAGTGGTCCCTCTCTACAAAGGTGGTGCCTCAACGGATCCTGGAAACTATCGTCCCATAAGCCTGACTAGCTTGGTCTGCAAAGCTATGGAAAGGATGATCATGGACCTCATAAATAAAGATATTGGGGACCTACAGACACTGGATCCTACCTAGTTCGGCTTTGTTAAGGGCAGATCCTGCCTCTTAAACCTGGTCGATTTCTTTGAAACAGTCACCAAGGCAATTGTGACGAGGGAAGGTGGTCCACACAGCCTACTTGGACCTGCAAAGCCTTCGATACAATACCCCACTCGGGCATTATAGATAAGCTCACCAGCTTAAATATAAACCCCTATGTCACTAGATGGGTTGCAAACTGGCTCAAGGACAGAACCCACATGGTTAGAATTGCTGGAGCCATGTCAGACTCCAAACCAGTTACAAGTGGCGTCCCACAAGGCTCAGTCCTGGGACCTCTCTTGTTTGGTATATATTTCTCGGAGGTACAGGCCAACATGGAAGGACTGTGGCCGACCAAGTGCGCAGATGACTGCAAACTGGGTGCCATAATCGACTCTCCAGTCGACACAAGCATCCTCCAAAAGGGCTTCATAGAAACAGACAACTGGTGCCAGCGCCATGGCCTCAAGCTAAACGCCAAAAAGTGTATAGTCATCCCCTTTGGCAAAAACAAAGTGCCCACAAATTACCACATAGGTGGTAATCCATTAAGTACAGAAGAAGTAATTAGGGACCTGGGGACCCAAGTTGATAGCAATCTCTCATTTGACAACCACGTGGCCAAAGTGGTTAGAAAAACATTTTATATAGCCCACCTAATCATGAAGGGATTCACATCTAGATCAGGGGAGGTCATTATGCCTCTTTACTCATCCCTCATCAGGCCCATAATTTGAGTACAATGCCCCTTTTGGGATGTACCTTACCAGACACCTGCAGCAACTGGAAAGACCCCAAAAGTACCTCACCAAGAGGATCAAAGGGCTCAAACAGATGCCATATGCTGCCTGGTTAAAGAAACTCCAGCTCTACTCAGTGGCATACCGCCTGCTCAGAGGCTATCTTTGCCTGACGTATAAAGCAAAGTCCAACCCGGAATTAATGGACATGCTGCACCTCAGAAAATCCAAATCCCATCGAGCCATGCACTCAAGAGACTTGAACCTCAGCACTGAAATAAATAGGACATGCTGGAGGGACAGATTCATAACCCAGAGGCTCCCTTCACTCTGGAATAAAATCCCAGTCCAGGTTAGGCAGAGTCCCTCATTGACTCTCTTCAAGAGGAATCTTGATGAGTGGATGGGAGATCGTAGGCTTACCCCGGGTATCACTTCTGTGTCACTGTTAGACAGAGGCACAGTATACTACCCTCGAAAAAGGGCATAGCAAAATTAATTTAAAATGGGTGGCGAAAGCCAAACACACTCTGGCAAGGCTTATAAATGCTCTAGGGCAGATAGCCTAGTATGAACCTATGAATTAAAACAATGCCTATTTAAAGCAGAGAAACCAGACCAATTATCCAAACAAAACAGTTGCAGAAATGCCCTGGCTAGATTAAGCCAATTATTTTCACTTTCTTTCACTAAGAAAACAGGCCTCTAGACAAAAGATTTTACTACAAACAGAGGTCAACACTAATAACAGATAGCTCCATCACACACCAAAAAGTAGAGTAAAAAAACAGTTGTACAGATTACAGAGATATTAAATCAAAAGTGCAGATGATAATTGATAACAAACACTTATATTTTCTAAATATCATATCAGGCATTAAGTCAGTCTCTCTGCAACAGCTTGAAAAAGAGGTATATCTGAATTAAAACACTGGCTATTTAAGTCAGAGAAGCCAGACCAATTATCCAAACAAAACAGTTGCAGGAATGCCTTGACTATATTAAACCAGTTCTGTTCACTTTCTCTCACTAAGAAAATGGAAGGGCATCTAGACAAAGGATTTCACTACAAACTGAGGTCAACACTAATAACAGATATTCAGCTCAAACACACACCAAAAAGGAGAGTAAAATGTTGTACATATTACAGAGATATTAAACCAAAAGTGCAGATGATAATTGATAACAAACTCTTATCTTTTCTAAATATCACAGCTGGCAGTAAGGCAGTCTCTCTGCAACAGCTTGAGCAACAGGTATATTTGATTTAAAACACTGGCTATTTAAGGCACAGAAACCGAAACCAGACAATTATGCAAACAACAGCAGTTGCAGGAATGCCCTTGCTAGATTAAACCAGCTCGTTTCACTTTTTTTCACTAAGAAAACAGATAGGCCTCTAGACAAAGGATTTCACTACAAACTGGGGTCAACACTAATAACAGATATTCAGCTTTTGCACACACCAAAAAGGAGAGTAAAAAACAGTTATACAGATTACAGAGATACTAAATCAAAAGTGCAGATGATAACTGATAACAAACTCTTATCTTTTCTAAATATCACAGCAGGCAGGAAGGTAGTCTCTCTGCAACAGCTTAAGCAACAGGTATATCTGATTTAAAACACTGACTATTTAAGGCACAGAAAACGAAACCAGACCAATTATCCAAATAATAACAGTTGCATGAATGCCCTGGCTAGATTAAACCAGTTCTGTTCACTTTCTCTCACTAAGAAAACAGATAGGCCTCTAGACAAATGATTTCACTACAAAATCAGGTCAACACTAACAGATATTCAGCTCGATCACACAATGAAAAAGAAGATTAAAAAACAGTTGTACAGATTAAAGAGATATTAAATAAAAAAAGCAGACTATAATTGAGAATAAACTCTTATATTTTCAAATAAATATCACAGGAAGCAGTAAGTCAGTCTCTCTGCAACATCTTGAGCAACAGCTACATCTGATTTAAAACACTGGTTATTTAAGGCAATGAAAAGAGACCAATTATCCAAACAAAACAGCTGCAGGAATGCTCTGGCTACATTACATCAGTTCTGTTCACTTTCTCTCACTAACAAAACAGGCCTCTAGATAAAGGATTTCACTACAAACTGAGGTCAGCAGTAATAACAGATATTCAGCTCCATCACACACCAAAAATAGAGTAAAAACAGTTGTACAGATTACATAGATATAAAATCAAAAGTGCAGATGATAATGGATGACAAAGTCTTATCTTTTCTAAATATCAAAGCAGCCACTAAGTCAGTCTCTCTACAACAGCTTGAGCGACAGGTATATCTGATTTAAAACACTGGCTATTTAAGGCACGGAGACCAGACCAATTATCCAAACAAAACAGTTGCTAGAATGCCCTGGCTAGATTAAACTAGTTCTGTTCACTTTCACTCACTAAGAAAACAGATAGGCCTCTAGACAAAGGATTTCACTACAAACTTAGGTGAACACTAATAACAGAAATTCAGTTATATCACACAACAAAAGGGAGAGTAAAAAATAATTGTGTAGATTACATAGATATTAAATCAAAACTGCGGATGATAATTGAGAATAACCTCTTATCATTTCTAAATATCACAGCAAACAGTAAGTCAGTCTCTCTGCAGCAGCTTGAGCAACAGGTAAATCTGATTTAAACCACTGGCTATTTAAGGCACAGAAACAGAAACCAGACCAATTATCCAAACAATAACAGTTGCAGGAATGCCCTGGCTAGATTAAACCAGTTCTGTTCACTTTCTCTCACTAAGAAAACAGATAGGATTCTAGACAAAGGATTTCACTACAAACTGAGGTCAGCAGTAATAACAGATATTCAGCTCCATCACACACCAAAAAAATAGAGTAAAAACAGTTGTACAGATTACAGAGATATAAAATCAAAAGTGCAGATGATAATGGATGACAAACTCTTGTCTTTTCTAAATATCACAGCAGCCACTAAGTCAGTCTCTCTACTGCAGCTTGAGCAACAGGTATATCTGATTTAAAGCACTGGTTATTTAAGGCACAGAAACACAAACCAGACCAATTATCCAAAAAATAACAGTTGCAGGAATGGCCTGGCTAGATTAAATGAGTTCTGCTCACTTTCTTTCACTAAGAAAACATATAGGCCTCAGACAAAGGATTTCACTACAAACTGAGGTCAACACTAACAGATATTCAGCTCTATCACACAATGAAAATGAGAGTAAAAATAGTTGTACTGATTACAGAGATATTTGATAAAAAGTGCAGATGATAATTGAGAATACATTTTTTCTAAATATCATTGCAGCCAGTAAGTAAGTTTCTCTGCAACAGCTTGAGCAACAAGTATATCTTATTTAAAGCAGAGGCTATTTAAGGCACAGAAACAAAAAACAGACCAATTATCCAAATAATAACAATTGCAGGAATGCCCTGGCTAGAATAAACCAGTTATGTTCACTTTCTGTCAGTAAGAAAACAGCTAGACCCCTAGACAAAGGATATCTCTACAAACTGAGGTCAACACTAACAGATATTCACCTCTATCACAAAAAAGTAGAGTAAAAACAGTTCTATAATTTACAGAGGTATTAAATCAAAAGTATAGATGATAGCTGAGAATAAACTCTTAACTTTCCTAAATATCACAGCAGGCAGTAAGTCAGTCTCTCTGCAACAGCTTGAGCAACATGTATATCTGATTTAAAACACTAGCTATTTAAGGCACAGAAACAGAAATCAAACCACTTATCCAAGCAATAACAGTTGCAGGAATCCCCTGCCTAGATTAAACAAGTTCTATTCATGTTCTATCACTAAGAAAACAGACAGGCCTCTAGACATAGGATTACACTACAAAATGAAATCAAAACTAACAGATATTCAGCTCTATCACAGAACAGAAAAGAGAGTACAGATTACAAAGATATTAAATCAAAAGTGCAGATGATAAATGAGAATAAACATATATATTTTCTGAAAATCATTGCAAACAGTAAGTCAGTCTCTCTGAAACAGCTTGAGCAACAGGTATATCTGATTTAAAACAGTGGCTATTTAAGGCATAGAAACAGAAACCAAACCAATTATACAAACAATAACTAAAATCAACACTAACTGATATTCAGCTCTAGCACACAACAAAAAAGAAAGTAAAAAAGAGTTGTACAGATTACAGAGATATTAAATCAAAAGTGCAGATGATAATTCAGAATACACTTTTATCTTTTCTAAATATCACAGCAGGCAGTAAGTCAGTCTCTCTACAACAGCTTAAGCAACAGGTATATCTGATTTAAATCACTTGCAATTAAGGCACAGAAACAGAAACCAGACCAATTACCCAAACATTAACAGTTGCAAGAATGCACTGGCTAGATTAAACCAGTTCTGTTCACTTAGTTTCACTAAGAAAAAAAGATAGGTCTCCAGACAAAGGATTTCACTACAAAATTAGGTGAAAACTAACAAATATTCAGCTCTATCACACAATGAAAAGGAGAGTAAAAACAGTTATACAGATTAAAGAGATATTAAATCAAAAGTGCCAACAATAATTGAGAATAAACTCTTACCTTTTCTAAATATCACATCAGACAGTAAGTCAGTCTCTCTGCAACAGCTTGAGCAACAGGTATATCTGATTTAAAACACTGGCTATTTAAGGCACAGAGACCAGACCAATTATCCAAACAAAACAGTTGCTAGTACACCCTGGCTAGATTAAACTAGTTCTGTTCACTTTCACTCACTAAGAAAACAGATAGGCCTCTAGACAAAGGATTTCACTACAAACTTAGGTGAACACTAATAACAGAAATTCAGTTATATCACACAACAAAAGGGAGAGTAAAAATAGTTGTGCAGATTACAGAGATATTAAATCAAAAGTGTGGATGATAATTGAGAATAACCTCTTATCATTTCTAAATATCACAGCAGGCAGTAAGTCAGTATCTCTGCAGCAGCTTGAGCAACAGGTAAATCTGATTTAAACCAATGGCTATTTAAGGCACAGAAACAGAAACCAGATAATTATCCAAACAATAACAGTTGCAGGAATGCCCTGGCTATATTAAACCAGTTCTGTTCACTTTCTCTCACTACAAAAACAGATAAGCCTCTAGACAAAGGATTTCACTACAAACTGAGGTCAACACTAATAAAAGATATTCAGCTCTAGCACACACCAAAAAGGAGAGTAAAAACAGTTATACAGATTACACAGATATTAAATCAAAAGTGCAGATGATAACTGATAACAAACTCTTATCTTTTCTAAATATCACAGTAGGTAGTAAGTCAGTCTCTCTGCAACAATTAGAGCAACAGGTATACATGATTTAAATCACTGGCTATTTAAGGCACAGAAACAGAAACCACACCAATTACCCAAACACTAACAGTTGCAGGAATGCCCTGGCTAGATTAAACCAGTTCTGTTCACTTTCTCTCACTAAGAAAACAGATAGGTCTCTAGACAAAGGATTTCACTACAAAATGAGGTCAACACTAACAGATATTCAGCTCTATCACCCAAAGAAAAGGAGAGTAAAAACTGTTGTACAGATTAAAGAGATATTAAATCAAAGGAGCGGATGATAATTGAAAATATACTTTTATCTTTTCTAAATAAAACAGAAGGCAGTAAGTCAGTCTCTCTACAACAGTTTGAGCAACAGGTATATCTGATTTAAAACACTGGCTATTTAAGGTAAAGAAACCTGACCAATTATCTAAACAAAACAGTTGCAGGAATGCCCAGGCTAGATTAAACCAGTACTGTTCACTTTCTCTCACTAAGAAAACAGATAGGCCTCTAGACAAAGGATTTCACTGCAAACTGAGGTCAGCAATAATAAGAGATATTCAGCTCTAGCACACACCAAAAAGGAGAACAAAAAGTTGTACAGAATACAGAGATATTAAACAAAAGTGCAGAAGATAATTGATAAACTCTTATCTTTTCTAAATATCACATCAAGCAGTAAGTCAGTCTCTCTGCAACAGCTTGAGTAACAGGTATATCTGATTTAAAACAGTGGCTATTTAAGGCACAGAAACTAGACCAATTATCCAAACAATAACAGTTGCAGGAATGCCCTGGCTAGATTAAACCAGTTCTGTTCACTTTCTCTCACTAAGAAAACAGGCAGGCCTCAAGACAAAGGATTTCACTAGAAACTGAGGTCAACACTAATAACAGATATTCAGCTCAAACACACACCAAAAAGAGTGTAAAAAGTTGTACAGATTACAGAGATATTAAACTAAAGTGCAGATGGTAATTGATACAAACTCTTTTTCTAAATATCACAGCAAGCAGTAAGGCAGTCTCACTGCAACAGCTTGAGCAACAGGTATATCTGATTTAAAACACATGCTATTTAAGGCACAGAAACAGAAACCAGACCAATTATCCAAATAATAACAGTTGCAGGAATGTCCTGGCTAGATTAAACCAGTACTGTTCACTTTCTCTCACTAAGAAAACATATAGGCCTCTAGACAAAGGATTTTACTGCAAAATGAGCTCAACACTAACAGATATTCAGCTCTAGCACACAATGAAAAGGAGAGTAAAAAACAGTTGCACAGATTAAAAATATATTAAATCAAAAGAGCAGATGATGATTGAGAATAAACTCTTATCTTTTTAAAATATCACAGCAGGCAGTAAGTCAGTCTCTCTGTAACAGCTTGAACAACAGGTATATCTGACTTAAAACATTGGCTACTTAAGGCACAGAAACCAGACCAATTATCCAAACAAAACAGTTGCAGAAATGCCCTGGCTAGATTAAGCCAGTTATTTTCACTTTCTTTCACTAAGAAAACAGGCCTCTAGACAAAAGATTTTACTACAAACAGAGGTCAACACTAATAACAGATAGCTCCATCACACACCAAAAAGTAGAGTAAAAAAACAGTTGTACAGATTACAGAGATATTAAATCAAAAGTGCAGATGATAACTGATAACAAACTCATATTTTCTAAATATCATATCAGGCATTAAGTCAGTCTCTCTACAACAGCTTGAGCAAGAGGTATATCTGAATTAAAATACTGGCTATTTAAGGCAGAGAAGCCAGACCAATTATCCAGACAAAACAGTAGCAGGAATGCCTTGACTATATTAAACCAGTTCTGTTCACTTTCTCTCACTAAAAAAATGGAAGGGCATCTAGACAAAGGATTTCACTACAAACTGAGGTCAACACTAATAACAGATATTCAGCTCTAGGACAAACCAAAAAGGAGAATAAAATACTGTACATATTATAGAGATATTAAACCAAAAGTGCAGATGATAATTGATAAACTCTTATCTTTTCTAAATATTACAGCAGGCAGTAAGGCAGTCTCTCTGCAGCAACTTGAACAACAGGTATATTTGATTTAAAACACTGGCTATTTAAGGCACAGAAACAGAAACCAGACCAATTATCCAAACAATAACAGTTGCAGGAATGCCCTCGGTAGATAAAACCAGTTCTGTTCACTTTCTCTCACTAAGAAAACAGATAGGTCTCTAGACAAAAGATTTCACTACAAAATGAGGTCAACACCAAAAAGGAGAGTAAAAACCATTATACAGATTACACAGATATTAAATCAAAAGTGCAGATGATAACTGATAACAAACTCTTATCTTTTCTAAATATCACAGCAGGCAGTAAGGCAGTCTCTCTGCAGCAGTTGAACAACAGGTATATCTGATTAAAAACACTGGCTATTTAAGGCACAGAAAAAGAAACCAGACCAATTATCCAAATAATAACAGTTGCAGGAATGCCCTGGCTAGATTAAACCAGTTCTGTTCAACTTATCTGACTAAGAAAACAGATAGGCCTCTAGACAAAAAATCAACACTAACAGATATTCAGCTCGATCACACAATGAAAAAGAAGATTAAAAAAACAGTTGTACAGATTAAAGAGATATTAAATCAAAAAAGAATATGATAATTGAGAATAAACTCTTATCTTTTCAAATAAATATCACAGCAGGCAGTAAGTCAGTCTCTCTGCAACATCTTGAGCAACAGGTACATCTGATTTAAAACACTGGTTATTTAAGGCAATGAAAAGAGACCAATTATCCAAACAAAACAGTTGCAGGAATGCCCTGGCTACATTAAATCAGTTCTGTTCACTTTCTCTCACTAAGAAAACAGGCCTCTAGACTAAGAATTTCACTACAAACTGAGGTCAGCAGTAATAACAGATATTCAGCTCCATCACACAACAAAAAATAGAGTAAAAACAGTTGTACAGATTGCAGAGATATAAAATCAAAAGTGCAGATGATAATGGATGACAAACTCTTATCTTTTCTAAATATCACAGCAGCCACTAAGTCAGTCTCTCTAGAACAGCTTGAGCAACAGGTATATCTGATTTAAAGCACTGGCTATTTAAAGCACAGAAACACAAACCAGACCAATTATCCAAATAATAACAGTTGCAGGAATGCCCTGGCTAGATTAAACCAGTACTGTTCACTTTCTCTCACTAAGAAAACATATAGGCCTCTAGACAAAGGATTTTACTGCAAAATGAGCTCAACACTAACAGATATTCAGCTCTACAAAATGAGGACAACCCTAACAGATATTCAGCTCTAGCACACAACAAAAAGAAGACTAAAAGAGAGTTGTACAGATCACATCAAGCAGTAAGTCAGTCTCTCTGCAACAGCTTGAGCAACAGGTATATCTGATTTAAAACACTGGCTATTTAAGGCACAGAAACCAGACCAATTATCCAAACAATAACAGTTGCAGGAATGCCCTGGCTAGATTAAACCAGTTCTGTTCACTTTCTCTCACTAAGAAAACAGGTAGGCCTCAAGACAAAGGATTTAACTAGAAACTGAGGTCAACACTAATAACAGATATTCAGCTCAAACACACACCAAAAAGAGAGTAAAAAGTTGTACAGATTACAGAGATATTAAATTAAAGTGCAGATGATAATTGATACAAACTCTTATCTTTTCTAAATATCACAGCAAGCAGTAAGGCAGTCTCACTGCAACAGCTTGAGCAACAGGTACATCTGATTTAAAACACTTGCTATTTAAGGCACAGAAAAAGAAACCCGACCAATTATACAAATAATATCAGTTGCAGGAATGTCCTGGCTAAATGAAACCAGTTCTATTAACTTTCTCTCACTAAGAAAACAGATAGGCCTCTAGACAAAGGATTTCACTACAAAACGAGGTCAACACAACAGATATTCAGCTCTATCACACAACGAAATGGAGAGTAAAAATGTTGTACAGATTAAAGAAATATTAAATCAAGAGAGCAGATGATAATTGAGAATAACCTCTTATATTTTCAAAATATCACAGTAAGCGCTAAGTCAGTCTCTCTGCAACAGGTATATCTGATTTAAAACAATGGATATTTAATGCACAGTAACCAGACCAAATATCCAAACAAAACAGTTGCAGGAATGCCCTGGCTAGATTAAACCAGTTTTGTTCACTTTCTCTCACTAAGAAAACAGGCTTCTAGACAATGGATTTCGGTATTCAGGTATTCAGCTCCATCACAAACCAAAAAGTAGAGTAAAAACAGTTGTACAGATTACAGAAATATTAAATCAAAAGTGCAGATGATAACTGATAACAAACTCTTATCTATTCTAAATATTACAGCAGCCAGTAAGTCAGTGTCTCTGAAACAGCTTGAGCAACAGGTATATCTGATTTAAAAAAAACTGGCTATTTAAGGCAGAGAAGCCAGACCAATTATCCAAACAAAAGAGTTGCAGGAATGTCTTGGCTAGATTAAACCAGTTATGTTCACTTTCTCTCGCTAAGAAAATGGATAGGCCTTTAGACAAAGGATTTCACTACAAATTGAGGCCAACACTAACAACAGATATTCAGCTCTATCACACAACAAAAGGGAGAGTAAAAAAAAAGTTGTGCAGATTACAGAGATATTAAACCAAAGTGAAGCTGATAACTGATAACAAACTCTTATCTTTTCTAAATATCGCAGCAGGCAGCAAGGCACTCTTACTGCAACAGCTTGAGCAACATGTGTATCTGATTTAAAAAACTGGATATTTAAGGCACAGAAACCAGACCAATTATCCAAACAAAAAAGTTGCAGGAATGCCCTGGCTAGATTAAACCAGTACTGTTCACTTTCTCTCACTAAGAAAACTGGCTTCTAGACAAAGGATTTGGCTACAAACTGAGCTCAACACTAATAACAGATATTCAGCTCAATCACACACCAAAAAGGAGAGTAAAAGTCAGTTGTACAGACTACAGAGACATTAATTCAAAAGTGCAGATGATAACTGATAAAAAACTCTTATCTTTTCTAAATATGGCAGCAGGTAGTAAGTCAGTCTCTCTGCAACAGCTTGAGCAACAGGTATATCCGATTTAAAACACTGGCTATTTAAGGCAGAGAAACAGAAACCAGACCAATTACCCAAACAATAACAGTTGCAGGAATGCCCTGGGAAGATTAAACCAGTTATGTTCACTTTCTCTCACTAAGAAAACAAAAAGGCCTCTACACAAAGGATTTCACTACAAACTGAGGTCAACACTAACAGATATTGAGCTCTATCACATAACAAAAAGGAGACTAAAAAACAGTTGAATGAATTACAGAGAAATAAAATCAAAAGTGCAGAGATAATAGAGGATAAACTTTTATTTTTTTTTAAATATCACAGCAGGAGTAAGTCAGTCTCTATGCAACAGCTTGAGCAACAGGTATATCTGATTTAAGACAGTGGCTATTTTAGGCACAGAAACAGAAACCAGACCAATTATCCAAACAATAACAGTCGCAGGAATGCCCTGGCTAGATTAAGCAAGTTCTGTTCACTTTCTCTCACTAAGAAAACAGAAAGGCCTCTAGACAAAGGATTTCACTACAAACTGAGGGCAAAACTAACAGATATTCAGCTCCAGCACACAACAAAAGGAAGCGTAAAAAAGAGTTATACAGATACAGAGATATTAAATCAAAAGTGCAGATGATAATTGAGAATAAACTCTTATCTTTTCAAAATATCACAGCAGGCAGTAAGTCAGTCTCTCTGCAGCAGCTTGAGCAACATGTATATTTGATATAAAACACTGGTTATTTAAGGCAAAGAAACCCGACCAACTATTTAAACAAAACAGCAGCAGGAATGCCCAGGCTAGATTAAACCAGTACTGTTCACTTTCTCTCACTATGAAAACAGATAGGCCTCTAAACAAAGGATTTCATTCCAAACTGAGGTCAACACTAATAAGAGATATTCGGCTCTAGCACACACCAAAAAAGAGAGTAAAAAACAGTTGTACAGATTATAGAGATATTAAATCAAAAGAGTAGATGATAATTGAGAATAACCTCTTATGTTTTCAAAATATCACAGTAGGCAGTAAGTCAGTCTCTGTGCAACAGCTTGAGCAACAGGTATATCTGATTTAAAACAATGGCTATTTAAGGCACAGAAACCGCACCAATTATAGAAACAAAACAGTTGCAGGAATGCCTTGGCTAGATTAAACCAGTTCTGTTCACTTTCTCTCACTAAGAAAACAGGCTTTCACTACAAACTGAAATCAACACTAACAGATATTCACCTCTATCAGACAACAAAAAGGAGAGTAAACACAGTTGTACGGATTTCAGAGATATTAAATCAAAGGTGCAGATGAAAAATTAGAATAAACTCTTATCTTTTCTAAATATCACAGCAGGAAGTAAGTCATTCTCTCTGAAACAGCTTGAGCAATAGGTATATCTGATTTAAAACACTGGCTATTGAATGGAAAGAAACAGAAATCAGACCAATTATCCAAACAATAACAGTTGCAGGAATGCCCTGCTAGATTAAACCAGTTCTGGTCACTTTCTCTCATTAAGAAAACAGATAGGCCTCTAGATAAATGATTTCACTACAAACTGAGATCAACACTAACAGATATTTAGCTCTATCACACAATGAAAATGAAATTAAAAAACAGGTTTACAAATTACATAGATATTAAATCAAAAGTGCAGATGATAATTGAGAATAAGCTCTTATCTTTTCTAAATATCACATCAGACAGTCAGTCCCTCTGCAATAACTTGAGCAATAGGTATATCTGATTTAAAACACTAGCTATTTAAGGCACAAAAACAGAAACCAGACCAATTATGCAAACAATAACAGTTACAGGAATGTCCTGGCTAGATTAAACCAGTTCTATTCAGTTTCTCTCACTAAGATACCAGACAGTCCTCTAGACAAAATATTTTACTACAAACTGAGATCAACAGTAAAAGATATTCAGCTCTATTAAACAAAAACGGAGAGGAAAAACAGTTGTTCAGAAAAGTGCAGACAGTAATTGCGAATAAACTCTTGTCTTTTCTAAATATCACAGCAGACAATAAGTCAGTCTCTCTGCAACAGATGAGCAACAAGGTATATCTGATTTAAAACACTGGCTATTTAAGGCACAGAAACAGAAACCAGACCAATTATCCAAACAATAACTGTTGCAGGAATGCCATGGCTGGACTAAACCAGTTCTGTTCACTTTCTCTCATTAAGACAACAGATAGGCCTCTAGACAAAGGATTTCACTTCAAACTGAGGTCAACAGTTGTACAGATTGCACAGATATTAAATCAAAAGTATAGACGATAATTGGGAATAAACTCTTTTCTAAATATCACAGTAGGCAGTAAGTCAGTCTGCAACAACTTGAGCAACAGGTATATCTGATTTAAAACAAGAGCTATTTAGCTATTTATAGCACAGAAACAAGCCCAATTATCCAAACAATAACAGTTGCAGGAATGCCCTGGCTAGATTAAACCACTTCTATTCAATTTCTTTCACTAAGAAACCAGACAGTCCTCTAGACAAAAGATTTCACTACAAACTAAGGTCAACAGTAATAGATATTCAGCTCAATCACACAACAAATAGGAGAGTAAAACCCAGTTGTACAGATTAAGAGATATTAAATGAAAAGTACAAACAATAATTTTGAATAAACTCTTATGTTTTCTAAATATCAGAGCAGACAGTAAGTCAGTCTCTCTGTAACAGCTTGAACAACAGGTGTATGTGATTTAAAACACTGGTTATTTAAGGCACAGAACAGAAAGCAGACCAACTATCCAAACATTATCAGTTGCAGGAATACCCTGGCTAGATTAAACCAGATCTGTTCACTTTCTTTCATTAAGAAAACAGAAAGGCCTTTAGTCAAAGGTTTTCACTACACACTGAGGTCAACACTAACAGATATTCAGCTCTATTACACAATAAAAAGGAGAGTAAAAAACTGTCCTACAGATTAGAGAGGTATTAAATCAAAAGTGCAGAAGATAAGTGAGAATAAACTCTTATCTTTCTTAAATATCACAGCAGGCAGTAAGTCTGTCTCTGTGCAACAGCTTGAGCAACGGGTATATCTGATTTAAAACACTAGCGATTTAAGGCACAGAAACAGAAACCAGACCAATTATCCAAACAATAACAGTTGCAGGAATGCCCTGGCTAGATTAAACCAGGTCTATTCACTTTCTCTCACTAAGAAAACAGACAAGCCTTTTGACAAAAGATTTTACTACAAACTGAAATAAACAGCAAAAGATATTCAGCTCTATCACACAAAAAAGGAGAGTAAAAAACAGTTGTACAGATTATGAGATATTAATTCAAAAGTGCAGACAATAATTAAGAATAAATTCTTATCTGTTCTAAATATCACAGTAGTCAGTAAGTTAGTCTCTCTGCAACAGCTTGAGCAACAGGTATATCTGATTTAAAACACTGGCAATTTAAGGCACAGAAACAGAAATCAGACCAGTTACCCAAACAATAACAGCTGCAGGAATGCCCTGGCTGGACTAAACCAGTTCTGTTCACTTTCTCTCACTAAGAAAAAAGATAGGCCTCTAGACACAGGATTTCACTATAAACTGAAATCAAGACTAACATATATTCAGCTCTATCACACAACAAAAAGGAGAGTAAAAAACAGTTGTACGGTGTGCAGATATATTAAGACAAAAGTGCAGATGACAAATTAGAATAAACTCTTATCTGTTCTAAATATCACAGCAGGCAGTAAGTCAGTCTCTCTGCAATAGCTTGAGCAGCAGGTATATCTGATTTAAAACACTGGCTATTTAAGGCACAGAAACAGAAATCAGACCAGTTACCCAAACAATAACAGCTGCAGGAATGCCCTGGCTAGATTAAACCAGTTCTGTTCACTTTCTCTCATTAAGAAAACAGAAATGCCTCTAGACAAAGGATTTCACTACAAAATGATGTCCGCACTAACAGATATTCAGCTCTACCAGACAATGAAAATCACAGTAAAAAACAGTTGTACAGATTACATAGATATTAAATCAAAAGTGCAGACAATAATTGAGAATAAACTCTTATCTTTTCTAAATACCACAGCAGGCAGTAAGTCAGTCTCTCTGCAACAGCTTGAGCAACAGGTATATTTGATTTAAAACATTGGTTATTTAAGGCACAGGAACAGAAACCAGACCAATTATCCAAATAATAACAGTTGCAGAAATGCCCTGGCTAGATTAAACCAGTTCTATTCACTTTCTCTCAGTAAGAAAACAGACAGGCCTCTAGACAAAAGATTTTACTACAAACTGAGATCAACAGCAGAAGATATTCAGCTCTATCACACAAAAAAGGAGAGTAAAAAACAGTTGTACAGATTATGAGATATAAATTCAAAAGTGCAGACAATAATTGAGAATTAACTCTTATCTTTTTTAAATATCACAGCAGACAGTAAGTCAGTCACTCTGCAACAGCATGAGCAACAGGTATATCTGATTTAAAACACAGGCTATTTAAGGTACAGAAACAGAAACCAGACCAATTATTCAAACAATAACAGCTGCAGGAATACCCCGGCTAGATTAAACCAGTCCTGTTCAGTTTTTCTCACTAAGAAAAAAGATAGGCCACTGGACACAGGATTTCACTACAAATTGAAATCAACACTAACATATATTCAGCTCTATCACACAACAAAAAGAAGAGTAAAAAACAGTTGTACAGATTGCAGAGATATTAAGTCAAAAGTGCAGATGACAAATTAAAATAAACTCTTACCTTTTCTAAATATCACAGCAGACAGTAAGTCAGTCTCTCTGCAACAGCTTGAGCAACAGGTATATCTGATTTAAAACACATGCTATTTAAGGCACAGAAACAGAAATCAGACCAATTATCCAAACAATAACTGCTGCAGGAATGCCCTGGCTGGACTAAACCAGTTTTGTTCACTTTCTCTCACTAAGAAAAAAATAGGCCTCTAGACACTGGGTTTCACTACAAACTGAAATCAACACTAACATATATTCAGCTCTATCACACAACAAATAGAGTAAAAAACAGTTGTATTGATTACAGAGATATTAAGTCAAAAGTGCAGATGACAAATTAGAATAAACTCTTATCTTTTCTAAATATCACAGTAGGCAGTAAGTCATTCTCTCTGCAACAGCTTGAGCAACAGGTATATCTGATTTAAAACACCGGCTATTTAAGGCACAAAAAAAATCAGACCAAATATCCAAAAAATAACAGTTGCAGGAAGCAATGGCTAGATTAAGCCAGTTCTATTCACTTTCTCTAACTAAGAAAACACATAGGCCTCTAGACAAAACATTTTACTACAAACTGAGATCAACAGAAAAAGATTTTTAGCTCTATCACACAAAAAAACAGAGTAAAAAACACTTGCACAGATTAGGAGATATTAATTCAAAAGTGCAGGAATGCCCTGGCTAGACTAAACAAGTTCTGTTCACATTCTCTCACAACAGATAGGCCTCTAGACAGAGGATTTCACTACAAACGTATGTATACACTAATAACAGATATTAAGCTCTATCGCACAACAAAACAGAGAGTAAAAAACAGTTGCACAGATTACAGAAATACTAAGTCAAAAGTGCAGATGCTAATTAAGAATAAACTCTTACCTTTTCTAAATATCACAGCAGACAGCAAGTCAGTATCTCTGCAACAGTTTGAGCAACAGGTATATCTGTCTTAAAACCCTCGCTATTTAAGGCACAGAACAAAAACCAGACCAATTATCCAAACAATAATAGTTGCAGGAATGCCCTGGCTAGATTAAACTAGTTCTGTTCACTTTCTCTCATTAAGAAAATAAAACACTAACAGATATTCAGCTCTATTACACAACAAAAAGGAGAGTAAAACACAGTCCTACAGATTAGAGAGGTATTAAATCAAAAGTGCAGACGATAATTGAGAATAAACTCTTATCTTTCTTAAATATCACAGCAGGCAGTAAGTCAGTCTCTGTGCAACAACTTGAGCAACAGGTATATCTGATTTAAAACACTAGTGATTTAAGGCACAGAAACAGAAACCAGACCAATTACATTTAAGGCACAGAAACAGAAACCAGATAATGTATTCAAACAATAACAGTTGCAGGAATGCCCTGGCTAGATTAAACCAGTTATATTCACTTTCTCTCACTAAGAAAACAGACAGGCTTCTAGACAAAAGATTTTACTACAAACTGAGATCAACGGCAAAAGATATTCAGCTCTATAACACAAAAAAGGAGAGTAAAAAACAGTTGTACAGATTATGAGATATTAATTCAAAAGTGCAGACAATAATTGAGAATAAACTCTTATCTTTTCTAAATATCACAGCAGACAGTAAGTCAATCTCTCTGCAACAGCTTGAGCAACAGGTATATCTGATTTAAAACAAATGCTATTTAAGGCACAGAAACAGAAACCAGACCAATTATCCAAACAATAACAGCTGCAGGAATGCCCTGGCTAGATTAAACCAGTTCTGTTCACTTTCTCTCACTAAGAAAAAAGATAGGCCTCTAGACACAGGATTTCATGACAAACTGAAATCAACACTAACATATATTCAGCTTTATCACACAACAAATTGGAGAGTAAAAAACAGTTGTATTGATTACAGAGATATTAAGTCAAAAGTGCAGATGACAAATTAGAATAAACTCTTATCTTTTCTAAATATCACAGTAGGCAGTAAGTCAGTATGTCTGCAACAGCTTGAGCTACAGGTATATCTGATTTAAAACACTGGCTATTTAAGGCACAGAAAATGAAATCAGGCCAATTATCCAAAAAATAACAGTTGCAGGAATGCCCTGGCTAGATTAAACCAGTTCTGTTCACTTTCTCTCACAACAGATAGATGTCTAGATAGAGGATTTCACTACAAAGTGATGTCAACACTAATAACAGATATTAAGCTCTATCACACAACAAAATGGAGGTTGTACAGATTACAGGGATATTAAGTCAAAAGTGCAGATGCTGATTAAGAATAAACTCTTATCTATTCTAAATATCACAGCAGATAGTAAGTCAGTCTCTCTGCAACAGCTTGAGCAACAGGTATATCCGATTTAAAACACTGGCTATTTAAGGCACAGAACAGAAACCAGACAAATTATCCAAACAAAAACAGTTGTAGGAATGCCCTGGCTAGATTATACCAGTTCTGTTCACGTTCTCTCATTAAGAAAACAGAAAGGCTTCTAGACAAGGGATTACACTACAAACTGAGGTCAACACTAACAGATATTCAGCTCTATCACACAATGAAAATGAGAGTAAAAAGTACAGATTACATAGATATTAAATCAAAAGTGTAGACGATAATTCAGAATAAACTCTTATCTTTTCTAAATATCACAGCAGGCAGTAAGACAGTATCTCTGGAACAGCTTGAGCAACAGGTATATTTGATTTAAAACACTGGCTATTTAAGGCACAGAAATAGAAACCAGACCAATTATCAAAATAATAACAGTACCAGGAATGCCCTGCAAAATTAAACCAGATCTGTTCACTTTCTGTCACTAAGAAAACAGATAGGCCCCTAGACAAAGGATTTCACTACAAACTGAGGTCAACACTAACAGATATTCAGCACTATTGCACAACAAAAAGGAGAATAAAAAAACAGTCCTACAGATTAGAGAGGTATTAAATAAAAAGTGCAGACGATAATTGAGAATAAACTCTTATCTTTCTTAAATATCACAGGAGGCAGTAAGTCAGTCTTTGTGCAACAGCTTGAGCAACAGGTATATCTGATTTAAAACACTAGCGATTTAAGGCACAGAAAAAGAAACCAGACCAATTATCCAAACAATAACAGCAGCAGGAATGCACTGGCTAGATTGAGCCAGTTCTATTCACTTTATCTCACTAAGAAAACAGTCAGGCCTCTAGACAAAACATTTTACTACAAACAGAGATCAACAGAAAAAGATTTTTAGCTCTATCACACAAAAAAGGAGAGTAAGAAACTGTTGTACAGATTATGAGATATTAATTCAAAAGTACATACAATAATTGAGAATAAACTCTTATCTTTTCTAAATATCACAGCAGACAGTAAGTCAGTCCCTCTGCAACAGCTTGAGCAACAGGTATATCTGATGTAAAACACAGGCTATTTAAGGCACAGAAACAGAGACCAGACCAATTATCAAAACAATAACAGTTCCAGCTCTATCAGACAACAAAAAGGAGAGTAAAAACAGTTGTACGGATTACAGAGATATTGTCAAAGGTAAAGATGGCAAATTAGAGTAAACTCTTATCTTTTCTAAATATCACAGCAGGCAGTAAGTCAGTCTCTCTGCAACAGCTTGGGCAACAGGTATATCTGATTTAATACACTGGCTGTTGAAGGTAAATAAACAGAAATCAGACCAATTATCCAAACAATAACAGTTGCAGGAATGCCCTGGCTAGATTAAACCAGTTCTGTTCACTTTCCCTCACAACAGATAGGCCTCTAGACAGAGGATTTCACTACAAACTGAGGTCAACACTAACAGATATTCAGCTCTATGACACAATTAACAGTAGAGTAAAAAACTGTTGTACAGATTACACAGATATTCATTCAAAAGTGCAGACTATAATTAAGAATAAACTTCTATCTTATCTAAATATCACAGCAGGCAGTAAGTCAGTCTCTCTGCAACAGTTTGAGCAACAGGTATATCTGATTTAAATCACTAGCTATTTAAGGCACAGAAACAGAAACCAGACCAATTATCAAAACAATAGCAGTTGCAGGAATGCCCTAGTTAGATTAAACCAGTTCTATTCACTTTCTCTCACTAAGAAAACAGACAGGCCTTTAGACAAAAAATTTCACTACAAACTGAGAGCAACAGTAACAGCTATTCAGCTCTATCACACAACAAAAAGAAGAGTAAAAAACAGTTGTACAGATTATGACATATTAAATCAAAAGTGCAGACAATAATTGAGAATAAACTCTTATCTTTTCTAAATATTACAGCAGACAATAAGTCAGTTTCTCTGCAACAGCTTGAGCAACAGGTGTATTTGATGTACAACACTGGCTATTTAAGGCACAGAACAGAAACCAGACCAATTATCCAAACAATAACAGTTGCAGGAATGCCCTGGCTAGATTAAACCAGTTCTGTCACTTTCTCTCATTAAGAAAACAGATAGGCATCTAGACAAGGGATTTCACTACAAACTGAGGTCAACACTAACAGATATTCAGCTCTATCAGACAATGAAAATGAGAGTAAAAAACAGTTGTACAGGTTACATAGATATTAAATCAAAATTACAGATGATAATTGATAATAAACTCTTATCTTTTCTAAATATCACAGCAGGCAGTAATTCAGTTTCTCTGCAACAGCTTGAGTAACAGGTGTATTTGATTTAAAACACTGGCTATTTAAGGCACAGAAACAGAAACCAGACCAATTATCCAAATAGTAACAGTAGCAGGAATGCCCTGACTAGATTAAACTGGTTCTGTTCACTTTCTCTCACAACAGATAGGCCTCTAGACAGAGGAGTTCACTACAAACTGATGTCTACACTAATAACAGATATTAAGCTCTATCACACAACAAAACGGAGAGTAAAAACAGTTGTACAGATTGCAGAGATATTAAGTCAAAAGTGCAGCTGCTAATGAAGAAAAACTCTTAGCTTTTCTAAGTATCACAGCAAACAGTAAGTCAGTCTCTCTACATCAGCTTGAGCAACAGGTATACCTGATTTAAAACACTGGCTATTTAAGGCACAGAACAGAAACCAGAGTAATTATCCAAACAATAACAGTTGCAGGAATGCCCCGGCTAGATTAAACCAGTTCTGTTCACTTTCTCTCATTAAGAAAAAATAAAGGATTCTAAGATGTCCACCAGCTAGTCTGCACAAACTTCAGCTTGCTCCAACTACTAAATTCAAATCTAACCTCATCTAAGGCTACTGCTACAGTGTAAATCTACAAAACAGCAACTCCTGCGTAATTAAACCCTAAGTCGCTACCTGAGTGAAGCTTATTTTTATCTTCTGAGTGTAAAAATAAGAAATGCATACCTTGGACTTGGGTGATGACTAAGCAGTGACTCCTGTACATGTGCCTGGGCCTGCAAGCAGTAAGTAGCAGCTACAAAAAATAAGAAAAGAAGCAAACTTTCACACAACAAAGAAAAATGGACCAAATGGAAACACACACATTTAAAACAAGACTATCTCAAAGTGCTTCTCCAGACAAGGAAGTTATGACTAAGAGGCAGCAAACTACCAAATCTCAAGCCAAAGTGTCAAAGAATCAAATTAAACCAAAAACTGATCAATATTTTGACATGGAAGAACTAAAAGCAGCTTTAATGCCTCTGCAAACAGAAATAAAATATTTCTCTTCAAAACTTACAGCATTTGGCAATAACTTGGATCAAATAATAACCAGACTGAACAAAAATGAGGCTAAAATACTGAGTAATGAAACAAAGATAGAAGAAATACAGAACGCTTCTTCCATCACTGAAAATTCAGTCAAAGAAATACAACAAAAACTGATCGATCTGGAAGCTAGAGCAAGGAGAAATAATGTATTGATCAGAGGCATCCCAGAAAAATATGAACAGTCACAGCTAGCTAATGTAGCAAAGGAAATCTTCAGTCTCCTTCTTGAAAACAAAGAACTATCCCAAAAAAATTGTTATTGAAAGAATACACCATGCTCTGAGAAAATCTCAGACCCTGGATGCCCCTAGGCAAATATATGTAAGAATTCTAAATGCTGCACTTGCTCAAGAAATAATTTAAACTGCAAAAAAAAAAGGAAACATATTCTATGGAATGGCTGCAAGATAACCTTTGCTCAGGATTTGCCTCTACAGATAAAACAGTTAAGACAAGCTCTTTCACCATACTGCACTTACTTAGTAAGCAAAAACATTAGATTCCAAATGAAATACCCAGCAACTCTGCAATTTCAATACAATGGCTTAAATTATGCAGTTAAAAATAAAGAAGAAGCAAAAACAGTTTTTCTCAAAGCCTTTAAAGAACTGCCATGAAGTATATATATTTTTTTACACAAACAGGCTCCTAATACAAAGACTATATGCTTCTGTGTATTTTTGGCATACTAATTATCTCAATGACAAGCTAAAATACTTAAAATACCTGTTTTCTGCTTGGATTCATTGTTTTTCATTTGGGCACTCCAACTACAGCTTAGGGAACATCTCCACACTGTCGCGAATTAACTACATTGCCCAGAATCCTTTGCAACCATGAATCAGGAAAATTAAGCACAGCTAAGGTCAAAGGAAAAACTATGGTATCTATTCAAGCCCAAAACATCTCAGAAAACCAGCGTTTGCAAATTAAAATGAAAGTAAGGCTCTCATATAACAGAATACCTGTGGATTTACTTTTTCCTGACTCAAAAAGTGAAGATTCTCATGTATATGGTGTATGGAAGGTAAATCTAGCCTAGAAATAGTACCACAGGTTAATTGATTATATACAAATGGTAATATATAGGTGCTGCTTTATTTTTTCTTGTTCCTTCCAGAATATATACAAGCTGGACTAATAAAATCTTCTGGGTTAGAAACTGTAGCAGCTGTTGCATACCAGGAAAAGCAAACCGTTGTAGTTAGGTTTGTGTTGTTTTACATAGTGTTAAAATATGCTTTCTTAAGCTTTAAAATAAGTATGCATCAAGTACCAACTGCAGTCCAGATATACGTTCTTACAAAACTTCTTTACTTAGTTAGCGCTTTCATGCAGACACTCTCCGCACTTCTTCAGACAAAATTACAAGCGTGTATTGCAGTTTATATAATCACATACACAATTGATTCATTAAACAATTAGAAACAATTAATTTAGTGTGAATCAAATTTCACAATTTAAACATATACAGTACTAAAATCTCACACCTTTATTAATTCATCACAATACTGTGACATTAACACATGATATAGGGAGTCAATCCATTCAGGAGCAACCAAGTATGATGGCTGACAACCAAGATATTATTAATTATAGAACATGTAACAAGTAAAAGAACTGCTATATATATAAAAGGAATGAACGTATGACCAGCATAACAAGGAACATGCAAACACTGACAAAACTATATTAAGGTAAAATTAGTTGTGTATGTTGTTAACTCTTCTATGTGTGAACACAATTAAAACGTGATAGCTTGCTTTGTACTGTATTTTGATTAGATTGCTATTTGCCTATTAAGCTAGATATATAAATTTCAGTTAAAATATGCTCAGCTTAATTATTTTCAAATGAACAAAGGGTTAGAATACATATCTTTTATACATGATTTGTGTGAGCATGCTGTTATGTGTGATGTTTTATTGATGGGACTTAGAATGACAGAAACCTTTTATATTATAGTTGTTAATATTCCTTTTACCTCTCTTTCAGTTAGTAGACTAGCGTGGGTATGCATGGTGGGAGGGTTCTGAAAGGGAGTGATGTCACACTTATATCCACACCATTGATATGTACAAAAAATTATAATAATTTTGAAATGTTATATTGTCCCTCTATATATATATATATATATATATATATATATATATATATATATATATATATATATATATCCACTTATTCTGAAAGCCAGCAATCTGTGTATTATACCCTTTAGATGATCTCTGTGGATTCATGGAATGTAAAGGGCTTACAAGATAAGAAAAAAAAGAATCTATTAATGCACTTAATTTTTATATCTAAGGCAGAGATAACTTTCATACAAGAAACGCATATGTTGAAAGAGCAATGGGAGAAAGATACAAAAAAAAATGGGTGAAATATATTGCTGCTGCTGGTGACAGTACGGCTTCTAGGGGAGTTGCCATAGTAGTTAAAAAATCTTTTGATGGTAATATATGGAAAGGTAGCTGTGAGCCAGATGGTAGATGGTGTTATTTTACTTGCGAACTGCCACAGTTTAAAAAAACTTTCTTAGTCCTGAATGTTTATGCCTCATGTTTGCATCAAATAACTTATCTATACGAGATATACAGAATCTTAGAGAACTATCCTAATTACTTCTATATCATAGGAGGTGACTGGAATATGTTAATTAATCCAGAACTTGATAGGACAAATAAGAATAACAAGCAATTGGTTCGGTTTACTACACTAATAGCTGAAATAATGGAAGATTTTAAGTTGGCTGACCCATTTGAAAATTATAGAAATAGTATAACTACTAGTAAATTCACTTATTATTCACCAGATCACAACACTTGGTCTAGGATAGATGTATTTTTAATATCTGAAATCTTATTAAATAATACAGTCACATACAAAAGTGAACCTAGGACAATATCGGATCATGCAAAGATAAATATTACACTAAAGTTGGGGAGCTCAGTGCAAGGACCCCAAACAGTTATGAACTGGACATTAAATACTAACTTACTAAAGCTTAAAGATGTTTCACAAAATATCATAGACATTCTTATCCAAACTTATAACAACCTAGAAGTAGTAGATATACCATACGACATTCAATGGCAAGCTACAAAAGCCACTATTAGGGGTATATTAATTCAAAAAGCTGCTTTCTATAAAAAATTAAACAGAGAAAAAGTCATATGAATAGAATCAAAATTAAAAATATAGAGTCAGAACAGCAAATAAATTATTCACCAGTACTTGAAAGTCAAATGGTTACACCACAAGGACAACTACGTGAAATTCAAACACAACAGTACTCACTCAATGAAATTAAACTCCTCCACAAATATGCCAAATGGGTTCAATCGCCCTCAAAAGCACTGGCAAGAATCATAAACATTAAGAATCCTTCTACCAAAATAAAGCAACTAAATTATAATAACAAACCTTTAGAGACAGATGAAGAGATCATTGCAGCTTTTGAAGAGATATACCAAAAACTATATGGCCCCCAAGACCAATTTAATGAGTCATTCTTTCATCAATTTACCGAAGAATTACAATTTCCAGTACTGAATGAGACACAAATAAATAATCTTAAAGCTCCCTTAAGTGTAGAAGAAATCATTCCTGCTGTAAATAAGTTGAAAACAGGTAAATCACCAGGGCCTGATGGTTACGTGGTGGAATTTTACAAGACTTTCAAGAAACAGTTAGCTCCTATACTACTGAAAGTATACAGATACACAATAAAGTATGGTACCAAAGACCTGTATATCAATAACTCAAAAACTATATTTATACCAAAACCCAAATCTGATGCATCATACTCAAATAACTACAGGCCGATAGCACTCATAAATATTGATATTAAAATTCTTTCTACTATACTAGCTAGTAGAATCAGACAAATTCTACCTCACATTATATCTTCTGAGCAACTAGGCTTTATGAACAACAGACAAATATATGACAACACACTTACTATTGATTCAATCATTAGCTTAAAAGCAAATGATAAATGCCCTAGCTATGCACTGTCAGTAGATGCAACCAAAGCTTTTGATAGAGTAAATTTTGATTTTTTTTATTAAATATACTCAAGAAATTTAGTATTCCTGAGGGCTATATAAACATGGTTAGGGCTTTATACAAAAATGCCACAACAACACTATCTATACATAAAAAGCAATCAAAGCCTATTCAAATAGTGAACAGTACAAGGCAAGGATGCCCACTATCACCTTACCTGTTCAATATATACATAGAACCTCTGCTGCTTAAAATATCACAAAGAACTTACCATCATATTATGAATATTTCCAAAGTCCCAATAAAGTATACAGCTTTTGCTGACGATCTTAACATTTATTTTGAATTCCCTAATACTGATTTGAATAAGATACTAAACTCCATTGAAAAATTCTCAAAAATATCTAATTATGCAATTAACTCTAATAAATCCATCATATTCCCTATGAATACTCTAGGACATAAGGAATTCTATTTCCCTGAAACTGAAATTAAAGTTATAATCTCAAATATCTGGGTATTATGTTCACTCACCCCCAATCTGACATGACTAAAAATAACTTGTTTAAAACCTGGTCTAACATCAATGAAGACACTAAGAGATGGTTAAACCTCAATCTATCGCCACTAGCTAAGGTGGCCATAGTTAAAATGAATATTCTTCCAAGACTATTGTTTCATTTTAGTGCTATTAACCAAAATATACCAAAAAACTTCTTCTCCAAACTTGAAACACTACTAGGAAAGTTTATTTGGCATCCAAAAAGTACAAGAATAAAATACACTAAATTAACATTACCCAAACAAAAAGGGGGCCTAGGCCTACCTGAATTCCAAACATACTACAACATACTAAATGCTAGTTGAATTATACAAATAGCAAATTTTGAACCATCCAACAAAGCATGGTATCCACTATGGATTAAAATATATTACAAACATCTAATCTCATGCAATTTAAACCCTAGAGCAGTACCCTTTCTAAATTATAAGACTTTAAAGCATTTTAAGGTTCATCCCATAATAATAAGAAACACAGTAATATTTCAAAAGCTGGTAGCCTCCCTACATCTTAAAGATACTTTAGTATTGGGACAGCCAGAATACCTTAATCCTAATATTAAATTAAACAATACTATATTAAACCTGAATCAGTATCCAAAAATTAAAAATATCACTGTATAGGACCTATACCAGATCAAAAGTTTCTCAGTTGACAATATTAGACAAAAACTTGAAGTAAATAAAAGCTATAATACCATAATCAACCAATTAATATACCTGATCAAAACAATTACTATGAATGTCAAAATAGACAACCAAGACATGCAGGTATATCAACAAATTATTAACCTGCTACTGTTGAGATCTAAAATGTTATTAAATACATACAGATTAATAACAAAAATTAGATATCAAGATGCAATTCTATATTTCAAATTTTGGGAAGAGAAAAATAATAAGATAACTGATGAACAAAAATCTGATGCTATTGAACTTACTTTGAAATTAACTCCCCTTAAAAAACTAATGTATACCCAAATTATGATCAATAACAATGCGTATCACACACCACTTTTTCTTAGCAAAATTAATCCCTCCCACTCCCCTTATTGTACCATATGCCAAAACAGTGTTGCTGACACCCTTCAAATTTTTTGGAGCTGTAAAAATGTTTACAAGCTGTGGTGTTCGCTAAGAACCAAGTTAGAAAAAAAGGGATACACCAAATCTACCCTGTCATGGGAAATGGCAATTTTACAGATATTCCCTAATAATTTCTCATACGAAAATAAACACATCATAGTCACATTGTGTGCAATGATCAAATCATATATAGCCAAAAATTGGTTAGATAGAAGTAAAATTACATGGGAAGAATTTAAAGGAATGGGTATAAAATACTTATTAGCCAGCAAATTAATTACAAGAAACCAAAAAAAAAATATCTTACTATCAGAAACATTGGAAAACGCTTTTAGAAATCCTAGGACAAAATTAATTTATGACCAAGGGACTTCAACATCAATATTACTTTACATAATTAAGGGAAACTAAAGGCAATTATTATAGGAATACCCACAATAACAGTGTACAGGTCATGGCAAACACATATAAGATGAACATTACGTTGACATCAATGTATATATTGTACATAGTTACTGCAAGACAGAATGTTTATTTAGGTATTGATTACAGAGATATTAAGTCAAAAGTGCAGATGATAAATTAGAATAAACCCTTATCTATTCTAAATATCACAGTAGGCAGTAAGTCAATCTCTCTGCAACAGCTTGAGCAACAGGTATATCTGATTTAAAACACTGGTTATTTAAGGCACAGAACAAAAACCAGACCAATTATCCAAACAATAACAGTTGTAGGAATGCCCTGGTTAGATTAAACAAGTTCTATTTACTTTCTCTCACTAAGAAAAGAGACAGGTATCTAGACAAAAATTTCACTACAAACTGATGTCAACAGTAACAGATATTCAGCTCTATCACACAATGAAAATGAGAGTAAAGAATAGTTGTACAGATTACATAAATATAAAATCAAAAGTGCAGATGATAATTGAGAATAAACTCTCATCTTTTCTAAATATCACAGCAGGCAGTAAGTCAGTCTCTCTGCAACAGCTTGAGTAACAGGTATACTTGACTTAAACATTGGCTATTTAAGGCAAAGTAAAAGAAACCAGATGAATTTTCCAAATAATAACAGCAGCAGGACTGCCCTGGTTAGATTAAACCAGATCTGTTCACTTTCTGTCACTAGGAAAAAAGATAGGCCTCTAGACGAAGGATTTTGCTACAAACTGAGGTCAACACTAACAGATATTCAGATCTATGATACAAAAAAGGAGAGTAAAATACAGTCCTACAGATTACAGAGGTATTAAATCAAAAGTACAGACGTTAATTGAGAATAAACTCTTATCTTTCTTAAATATCACAGCAGGAAGTAAGTCAGTCTCTGTGCAACAGCTTAAGCAACAGGATAATCTGATTTAAAATACTAGCGATTTAAGGTACAGAAACATAAACCAGACCAATTATCCAAACAATGACAGTTGCAGAAATGCCCTGGCTAAACAAAACCTGTTCTATTCACTTTCTCTCACTAAGAAAACAGACATGCCTCAAGTCAAAAGATTTTACTACAGACTGAGATCAACAGCAAAAGATATTCAGTTCTATCACACAAAAAATGGAGAGTAAAAAACAGTTGTAAAGATTATGAGATATTAATTCAAAACTGCAAACAATAATTGAGAATAAACTCTTATATTTTCTAGATATCACAGCAGACAGTAAGTCAGTCTCTCTGCAACAGCTTGAGCAATAGGTATATCTGATTTAAAACACATGCTATTTAAGGCACAGAAAAAGAAACCAGACCAATTCTCCAAACAATAACAGTTGCAGGAATGCCCTGGCTAGAATAAACCAGTTCTGTTTGTTCACTTTCTTTTACTAAGAAAAAAGATAGGCCTCTAGACACACAATTTCACTCAAACTGAAATCAACACTAACAGATATTGGGCTCTATCACACAACAAAAAGTAGAGGAAAAGCAGTTGTACAAATTAAGAAGATAATAAGGCAAAAGTGCAGATGAAAAAATTAGAATCAACTCTTATCTTTTCTAAATATCACAGTAGGCAGGAAGTCATTCTTTCTGCAACAGCGTGAGCAACAGGTATATCGGATTTAAATCACTGGCTATTTCAGGCACAGAAACAGAAATCAGACCAATTATCCAAACAATAACAGTTGCAGGAATTCCCTGGTTAGATTACACCAGTTCTGTTCACTTTCTCTCACAACAAATAGGCCTCTAGAAAGAGGATTTCACTACAAACTCATGTCAACACTAATAACAGATATTAAGCTCTATCACACAACAAAACAGAGATTAAAAAAAACAGTTGTACAGATTACAGAGATATTAAGTCAAAAGTGCAGATGATAATTAAGAATAAACTCTTATCTTTTCTAAATATCACAGTAGGCAGTAAGTCAGTCTCTCTGCAACAGCTTGAGCAACAGGTATATCTGATTTAAACCACTAGCGATATAAGGCACAGAAACCATACCAATTATCCAAACACCAGTTGCAGGAATGCCGTGTTTAGATTAAACCAGTTCTATTCACTTTCTCTCACTAAGAAAACAGACAGGCCTCTAAACAAATGATTTTACTACAAACTGAGATCAACAGCAAAAGATATTCAGCTCTATCACACAAAAAAGGAGAGTAAAAAACAGTTGTACAGATTATGAGATATTAATTCAAAAGTGCAGACAATAATTGAGAATAAACTCTTATCTTTTCTACATATCACAGTAGACAGTAAGTCAGTCTCTCTGCAACAGCTTGAGGAACACATATATATCATTTAAAACACAGGCGATTTAAGGCATAAAAACGGAAACCAAACCAAGTATCCAAACAATAATAGCTGCAGGAATGCCCTGGCTAGAATAAACCAGTTCAATTCACTTTCTCTCACTAAAAAAAGATAGGCCTCTAGACACAGGATTTCACTACAAACAGAAATCAACACTAACAGATACTCAGCTCTATCACACAACAAAAAGGAGAGTAAAAAACAGTTGTACAGATTACAGAGATATTAAGTCAAAAGTGCAGATGACAACATTAGAATAAACTCTTAACTTTTTTAAATATCACAGTAGGCAGGAAGTCAGTCTCTCTGCAACAGCTTGAGCAACAGATATATCTGATTTAAAACACTGGCTATTTAAGGTAGAAAAACAGAAACCAGACCAATTATCCAAACAATAACAGCTGCAAGAATACCCTGGCTAGATTAAACCAGTTCTATTCATTTTCCTCTCAAAACACATAGGCCTCTAGACAGAGGATTTCACTAAAACTGAAGTCAACACTAATAACAGATGTTCAGCTCTATCACACAACAAAAAGGAGAGTAAAAAAACAGTTTCACAGATTATGAGATATTAAATAAAAAGTGCAGACAATAATTGAGAATAAACTCATCTTTTCTAAATATCACAACAGACAGTAAGTCTCTCTGCAACAGCTAGAGCAACAGGTATATCTGATTTAAAACACTGGCTATGTAAGGCACAGAATAGAAACCAGACCAATTATCAAAACAATAACAGTTGCAGGAAAGCCCTGGCTAGATTAAATCAGTTCTGTTCATTTTCTCTCAAAACAGATAGACCTCTAGCCAGAGGATTTCACTACAAATTGATGTCAAAACTAATAACAGATATTCAGCTCTATCACACAACAAAAGGGAGAGTAACAACAGATCTACAGATTACAGAGTCATTAAATCAAAAGTGCAGATGGTAATTGAGAATAAACTTTTATCTTTTCTAAATATTACAGCAGTAAGTCAGTCTGTCTGCAACAGCTTGAGCAACAGGTATATCTGATTTATAACTATGGCTATTTAAGGCAGAGAAACCAGACTAATTATTTAAACAAAACAGTAGCAGGAATGTCCTGGCTAGATTAAACCAGCTCTGTTCATTTTCTCTCACTAAGAAAAAAGGTAGGCCTCTAGACAAAGGATTTCACTACAAAATGAGGTCAACACTAACAGATATTCAGCTCTATCACACAATGAAAAGGAGAGTAAAAACAGTTGTACAGATTAAAGAGATATTAAGTCAAAAGTACAGGCGATAATTGAGAATAAACTCTTATCTTTTCTAAATATCACAGCAGGCAGTCAGTCAGTCTCTCTGCAACAGCTTCAGCAACAGGTATATCTGATTTAAGACACTGGCTATTTAAGGCACAGAAACAAGACCAATTATCCAAACAAAGCAGTTAGAGGAATACCCTGTCTAGATTAAACCAGTTCTGTTCATTTTCTCTCACTAAGAAAACAGATAGGACTCTGGACAAAAGATTCCACTACAAAATAAGGTCAACACTAATAACAGATATTCAGCTCTATCACACAACAAAAGGGAGAGTAACAACAGTTGTACATATGACATAGATAATGAATCAAAACTGGAGATGATAATTGAGAATAAACTCTTATATTTTGTAAATATCACAGCAGCCAGTAAGTCAGTCTCTCTGCAACAGCTTCAGCAACAGGTATATCTGATTTAAAACACTGGCTATTTAAGGCACAGAAAAAAACAAACAGACCAATTATCCAAACAATAACAGTTGCAGGAATGCTATGACTAAATTAAACCAGTTCTGTTCACTTTCTCTCACTAAGAAAACAGATAGGCCTCTAGACAAAGAATTTCACAACAAAATGAGGTCAACACTAACAGATATCCAGCTCTATCACACAATGAAAATGAGACTAAAAAACAGTTGTGCAGATTACAGAGATATTAAATCAAAAGTGCAGATGATAACTGAGAATAAACTCTTATCTTTTGCAAATATCACAGCAGGCAGTAAGTCAATCTCTCTGCAACTGCTTGAGCAACTGGTATATCTGATTTAAAACACTGGCTATTTAAGGCACAGAAACAGAAATCAGACAACTTATCCAAACAATAACAGTTGCAGGAATGTCTTGGCTAGATTAAACCAGTTCTGTTCACTTTCTCTCACTAAGACAACTGATAGGCCTCTAGACCAAGGATTTCACTAGAAACTGAGGTCAACACTAACAGATGTTCAGCTCTATGATGCAACAAAAAGGAGAGTAAAAAAAAGTTGTACAGATTACACAGATATTAAATCAAATGTGCAGATGATAATTGAGAATAATCTCTTATCTTTTCTAAATATCACAGCAGGCAGAAAGTCAGTGTCTGCAACAGCTTGAGAAACAGGTATATCTTACATAAAACACTAGCTATTTAGGGTACAGAAACCCAACCAATTATCCATACAATAACAGTTGCAGGAATGCCCTGGCTAGAGTAAACCAGTTCTATTCACTTTCTCTCACTATGAAAACTGACAGGCCTCTAGACGAAATATTTCACTACAAACTGATTTCAACAGTAACACATATTCACCTCTATCACACAACAAAAAGGAGAGTAAAAAACAGTTGTACAGATTTAATATATTAAATCAAAAATGAAAACAATAATTATGAATAAACTCTTATATTTTCTAAATATCACAGCAGACAGTAAGTCAGTCTCTCTGCAACAGCTTGAGCAACAGGCATATCTGGTTTAAATCACTGGCTATTTAAGGCACAGAAACAGAAACCAGACCAATTACCCAAACACTAACAGTTACAGGAATACCGTGGCTAGATTAAACCTGTTCTATTCACTTTCTCTCACTAAGAAAACAGATACGTATCTAGACATAGGATTTAACTACAAAATGAGGTCAACACTAACAGATGTTCAGCTCTATCCCACAATGAAAAGGAGAGTAAAAAAATGTTGTATAGGTTAAAGAGATATTAATTCAAAAGTGCGGATGATAATTGAAAATAAAATCGTATCTTTTCTAAATATCACAGCAGGGAGTAAATCAGTCTCTCTGCAACAGCTTGAGCAACAGGTATATCTGATTTAAAACACTGGCTATTTAAGGCAGAAAAGCCAGACCAATTATCCAAACAAAACAGTTACAGGAATGCCTTGGCTATATTAAACCAGTTCTGTTCACTTTGTCTCGCTAAGAAAATGGATAGGCCTCTAGACAAAGGATTTCACTACAAACTGAGGTCAACACTAATAACAGATATTCAGCTATATCACACAACAAAAAAGAGAGTAAAAAATAGTTGTACAGATTACAGAGATATTAAATCAAAAATACAGATGATAATTGAGAATAAACTCTTATCTTTTCTAAATATCACAGCAGGCAGTAAGTCAGTCTCTCTGCAGCAGCTTGAGCAACATGTATATCTGACTTAAAACACTAGCTATTGAGGCACAGAAACAGAAACCAGACCAATTATCCAAACAATAACAGCTGCAGGAATGCCCTGGCTAGATTAAAGCAGTCCTGTTCACTTTCTTTCACTAAGAAAACAGATAGGCCTCCAGACAAAAGATTTCAGTATAAATTGAGGTCAACACTAATAACAAATATCCAGTTCTAGCACACACCAAAAAGGAGAATAAAAAGCAGTTGTACAGATTTCAGAGATATTAAATCAAAAGTGCAGATAATAATTGATAACTAACTCTTATCTTTTCTAAATATCACAGCAGGCAGTAAGGCAGTCTCTCTGCAACAGCTTGAGCAACACGTATATCTGATTTAAAACACTGGCTATTTAAGGCACAGACACAGACACTAGACCACTTATCCAAGTAATAACAGTTGCAGGAATGCTCTGGCTAGATTAAACCAGTTCTGTTCACTTTCTCTCATTAAGAAAATAGATAGGCCTCTAGACAAAGTATTTTACTACAAAATCAGGCCAACACTAACAGATATTCAGCTCTATCACAAAATGAAAAGGAGAGTAAAAAACAGTTGTACAGATTAAAGAGATATTAAATCAACAGTGCTGGCAATAATTGAGAGTAAACTCATCTTTTCTAAATATCACAGCAGACAGTAAGTCAGTCTCTCAGCAACAGGTATATCTGATTTAAAACACTGGCTATTTAAGGCACAGAAACAGAAACCAGACCAATTATCCAAACAATAACAGTTGCAGGAATGCCCTTGCTGAATAGGCCAAGAGGTCTGTTAGCATGGTGATGTCCCATTACCCACAATTCCATGAAGCTACAATGTGTTTGCAATAACCTTTCACCATTTAACTCATTTCATCATCTAAATGACCTAGGAGCCCCAGTGCATTACTGGGAATGGATCTAATGTAAACAAGACATTACAACACTGAAAAAGGACATTAGACTATTTGCCAAGCATACTGACATTAGACTATTTGCCAAGCATACTGACAAAATCTGTGCAGCAGAAGCAGATAGACTGATGTTTAATTACTTTCTATGCTAGAGAATGTTGAAGTTAATGCAGTTATTTTAAAGGGGCAATGCAGAATATTATTTCAAATAATGTGCTTAAACTTTTAAAACTGATGATTAGGTGGAATATAACATGTTTTTTTTCTTAATCTTAATTATTAGGTGAAACCTTCCTATACTCATGTTTATACAAAGCTGTGAGATATACATAAAGAAAAGACTGAAAATGATTATATTAGCTAGCAGCTGTATACTCATATATGCTGTGGCAAAATTACATTTATGATGATATGATGTTGGTCTTGTACCAAAAACAAATGTAATTATTTGATGAACGCCTTAAGGTAAAATATGCAATAGGAATATGTACTTGTTTTATTATTTTTGTTTCTCTAGGAAAAGTGAACAGAGTTTACAAGATATTGTAGAATTTATATATACAGTTGAGGCATTTTTAATTTTTTTTTAATTTTTACACATGTACTGAAGGCGAAAGATAGACGCAATATTATATTGTTTTTAGAGTGGCAGCGGTAATGTTTAATAATGCCAATCTAGTATTTTTTTTTCTCTTCTCTTTTGGTGTTCATAGATCTAACTCATACGAATATACTGCATTGTATTTTTTCTCTTTTCTTTAGTTTGTTTGTATTATGCATTTGCGTGTAATTATAAATGCACCTTATAACTTGGTATAGCTTAAAAACAAAATGACATAGGAATGTTTTATTATTTTTTATATATATTTTTTTGGGGGGGGCATTCAGGGCTTGTATAGAAGAATTAAAGACCTTATTTAGAGTTATAGTATATTCCTTTGGTTTGGTTATAAGGCTATCCAAAATATTTTGATTACATTTACTAATATAATACATAGGTTTAAAATGGTAAGATATTGAAAATTTGTTTCTGAATACAGGTACAGGGAGGCTGCTATGCAGAGTTGATGCATATGGTTGCATACATTTGGAAAATAGTAGGTAATTTTGACATCCCTCTGCTCTATAAGACTTACACCCAGACTCAGTCACAAAAATCCTTTGATTTTAGAAGGTTTGTTTATCTACATTACAGAGGGATGGGTGGTTAGGCACACAAACGGGGGTAGGAGAAAATAAGTCACTTTGCGGAAAATACTAACACTAATACACAACAGTATATATTTATATTATCACATTGCTTGTTGTGCTTTATTAACACTAATCAAGAAATATTTTTACACTTTCAGAAATATCTTTAGATTCATGGAATGTTAAGGGAATTTCAGACAAAAGTAAATGGAATCTAGTCATGCATATTATATATCAAAGTAAAACAATGATAACCATTCTTCAAGAAACTCACCTGATCTCACAACTCTGGGACAGGGAGAGAAAAAGTAAATGGGTAAAACATATAATAGCTGCTGGACACAATTCTACTTCCAGAGGGGTTGCTATCATTATAAACAAAGCCTATCAGGGGGAAATTGTTTTCATGAAGACTGACTTGAATGGTAGATGGGCTATGTTTACCTCAAATTTCCATAGCATAAATAAACCTTTACTTTTCCTAAATATTTGTAGTCCCTGCTCTAACCAACAAATGTTTATTTATGAAATCTTTAACTTACTTATTGAATTTCCTAATCATTTATATATAATTGGGGGAGATTGGAATGCAGTAATGGAACCTGACAAAGATAGAGCCAATAAAGAAACCAAGCAACCGAGCATATAAATATAGCTCTTAGTGAATTACAAAATACTTTTGAGCTATTTGATCCATATGAGAATTTCCAACATGACAAAACAATATCCAGATATACCTTCTTTTCTACGTCTCATAAATCTTGGTCTAGAATAGACGCCTTCCTACTCTCTTAGTTCTTTCAGTCATATAAGCTAAAATACAGCATTTCACCTAGATCTATCTCGGATCATTCTAAAATTAATATATTCATAAACCTGCTATTTCAGCCAAAGCATATCTTATTTTAATAAGTGGACTTTAAACCCAAAAATTATTCAGAAACAATAAGTAACTAAAGAGATAAACAGTATACTCACTCAATTAGATGAAGAAATCATAATTACTCCAATACATTATGATAAGCAATGGGAAGCTGAAAAAGCAGTTATTAGAGGTGTCATAATTCAAAAATCTGCCTGGTTTAAGAAAAAAATATAATAATACCAAAACCACATTAGAATCGCAAATTGTGTCAGCAGAACTACAATTATAACAAAAATATTCAAAAGAATTAGAGGAAAAAATGTATGGAATGGCAAAAACAACTACATAAGCATTACTTAGAAAACTTAGCTTTTTTAGAAAGCAGGTCTTTATATCAATACTCAGAATGGGCTCAAACACCCTCAAGATTTCTAGCCAAGCTAATAAATATTAAGAGTGGCCCACCAAAAATTAAAGAATTACATTATGAAGGACATAAATTTCAGGAAAACCAAGACATATTAAATGTATTTGAGAACATATATAAAAGGCTGTACAACATGCACTTATCACCCTCAAATGACAAATTTAATGAGTTCATTCAAAATTTTAAATTTCCACAAGTTACACAAGAACAACAAAAACTTTTAGGAGCACCACTACACCTAACAGAGATAAAAGAAGCAATAAAAAATCTCAAGCCAGGTAAATCTCCAGGACCTGACGGATTTACCTCTGACTTTTATAAAATATTCTCAGAACCGGTCTCTAAAATCCTACTTAAAGTATATAATTATATAATACAACATGAGATAACAGACTTATATATAAATAATTCTAAGACCATCCTTCTACTTAAACCGAATTCTGTCCCAACGTATCCCACTAATTATAGATCAATAGCCCTCATAAATACTGACTTTAAAATCTTTGCTCAAATTTTAGCCAAAAGGTTGAAGAATATACTTCCCTCTATTATATCGCATAATCAGTTAGGTTTTATGGTACATAGGCAAACAAGTGATAACACTCTGTTACTAGACACAGCTATCAGATTACTAAAAACAGATAAACATCCCAAATACGTTATTGCCGCAGATGCTAGTAAAGCTTTCAACAGAGTAAATTTTAACTTTTTATTTAATGTTATGCTTTTATTTGGTTTTCCTAAAGAATTTATTAATAAAGTTAAGGTTTTATATAAGACGGCCTCAACTTCCATTCAGATTAACAATAATAAAACAAAACTTATCCCCATTTCTAATGGCACAAGACAAGGGTTTCCACTTTCTCCTTACCTCTTTAATTTATACCTAGAACCCCTACTTCTTTATATATCACAGAAATCTTTTCTACACATTCCAAAAGTATTAAATACTAACATTATATATTCGGCATTTGCTGACGACTTAAATATATACTTGCAACTCCCCACAACAGATCTTCCTAAAATACTGACAGCCATTGAAAAATTCTCAGAGATTTCAAATTACAAACTAAATCCAAACAAATCCCAACTTTTCCCACCAAATCCCATAGGACATATGCACTTTTACTTCCCAGAGAGCAAAATAAAGATAACTTATCAACTAAAATACTTAGGGGTAATATATACTCCCAATTTTAGTGAAATTATTAAAAATAACTTAACCCATACCTGGAATACTATTGAAAATGATATGAACAGATGGAAAAATATCAATATGTCTTTGTTATCAAAACACAGTATCATTAAGATGAACACGCTACCAGGAATTCTTTTCCAAATGAACGCTACCTTCACAATTATGCCTAAAAAAATATTTATAGACATGGAAAGAAGTATATCCAGATTTACTTGGTATCCTAAATCTACTAGAATCAAATATGAAAAGCTTATACTTCCTAAATCTAAAGGTGGGTTAGGGTTACCTGATTCTAAATTATACTACAGTATTATCCAGGCATACAGACTATATCAAATCTTAATTTATGAATCAAACACAAATGTATGGTCCCCCTTATGGTTTAGAATTTGGTATGAACAAATTAAGACACTTGGGTGAAATTTTAGGTCTCTCCCATTCTTAAACTTAAACCAAAACTCTGTTTATGTTAAGAATTTACATCCACTTATTAAACAAATGGTTTTAACTACTCAAAAGCTCTTTTCATCTGTACAATTATTAAATGCCCTCCTTCCACTGCAACCAATACACTTTAATCCTAATTTGCTACTAAATAATAAATTGATAAACTTGCAAGAGTAACCCTTAATAAGAGATATTACAGTATGGGAAATGTATAAATGGAAGGAATGTGATATTACACAATTAGGAGAGCAATTAAATCTCCCAAAGAAAAACGTAATTATTATGAACTCACTCAAATACCTTGTAAACACTAAATTTCATACTGAAAATTTTGATAAACAAGATACGTTTATCCCACTTAATTCTAAAAATTCTAAATACCAAGGGGAAAACAATCTCTAAAGTCTATAAACTTATAAATGATATAAAACATCAGAATTGTACTTTATTCTCCTCATACTGGCAGAAGAAAAACCCACAAATTACTGAACAAAATAAAAAACAGGCCATCAAAAACACGCCCAAATTCAGCCCGTTCAAAAAGTTATTCCACACCCAACTTATGATTAACAATAATGCATACTTTACCCCTCAAAAAATAGTAAATTTAATAACAAATACTCACCTGAATGTCCTCACTGCAAGAAACAACCAGCAGGCATTCTACATGTTATGTGGGGATGTAATAAAGTTAATAACTTATGGTGTTCACTAAGGGCAAGACTAGAGAAAATGGGCTACCAAAAAAAGTACTTTATCCTGGGCACATAAATATGAATAATCTTCCCAGAGTCTTACAGCATGTCCTCACCACCATATGTTTTCTAGTCAAATTCTATATTACAAAGAATTGGACTATTGCAACCCCACTCACATGGGAAGGTTTTAGAAATGTAGCAATCAAATACATTGCCTCCCACAAGCTACTATATGTTACTAAGAAAAGTAAATATTACCAAGAGTATTGGGAACACTTATTAGATTTCATTCTCAAGAGGTAAAAATATTAAATCTAAAAGTGAAATACGCAATATATGTAAGACACTCAATAAGGATATACCAAGAACGTTTTTAACATTGTCATTTTATAAATATTTGCATAGATAAGTTGATTAAAAAAACACATACTCTATATAAAGAGGTTTTAGTTTGACTTTCCCTAGTATATGTAATAAAAAACTAATGGTACGGTTTTATTCTTATCACAGCAGAATATGCGGTTAGTACAAAAACTGGATTATTGAAGTGACTTCTTTGTATAAATTGTATATAAACAACAGTTGTACAGACCACCGAGATATTAAATCAAAAGTGAAGAAGATAATTCAGAATAAACTCTTATCATTTGTAAATATCACTGCATGTAGTAAGTCATTCTCTCTGCAACAGGTATATCTGATTTAAAACACTGGCTGTTTAAAGCACAGAAACAGAAACCAGACAATCATAAAAAAAAAAAAAAAAAACAGTGCAGGAATGTCCTGGCTAGATTAAGCCAGTTCTGTTCACTTTCTCTCACTAAGAAAACAGATAGACCTCTAGACAGAGGATTTCAATAAAAACTGAGATCAACACTAACAGATATTCAGCTCTATCACACAACACAAAGGAGACTAAAAAAACAGTTGAATGGATTACAGAGATATAAAATCAAAAGTGCAGAGATAATACAGGATAAACTCTTATATTTTCCAAATATCACAGCAGGCAGAAATCAGTCTCTATGCAACAGCTTGAGCAACAGGTATATAATTCCAAAACCATGTTACATACAAGGTATACTGGAAAATTTTATCTTGAAGCATACATGATAGCAAACACAATTGTATTGATATATGACCTCTGTCAATGGGTATTTGTTAAAAATGTAAGGTGATAACTTAAATTTTTAAATGCTGAAGCCACGCCCACTAGGGGTTAAAGGTGCACACTCAAAAGAGCTCTACTGGAGGGAATGAGTTAAGGCACGGAAACAGAAACCAGACTAATTATCCAAATAATAACAGTTGCAGGAATGCCCTGGCTAGATTAAACCAGTTCTGTTCACTTTCTCTCACTAAGATAAAGATAGGCCTCTAGACAAAGGATTTTACTACAAAATGATGTCAACACAAACAGATATTCAGCTCTATCACACAATGAAAAGGAGAGTAAAAACAGTTGTACATATTAAAGAGATATTAAATTAAAAGTGCAGATGATAATTGAGAATAAACAATTAGCTTTTCAAAACATCACAGCAGGCAGTATGTCAGTCTCTCTGCAACAGCTTGAGCAACAGGTATATCTGATTTAAAACACTGGCTATTTAAGGCACAGAAACCAGACCAATTATCCAAACAAAACAGTTGCAGGAATGCCCTGGCTAGATTAAACCAGTTCTGTTCACTTTTTCTCACTAAGAAAACAGGTCTCTATACCAAGGATTTTGCTACAAACTGAGGTCAACACTAATAAGAGATATTCAGCTCTATCACACAGCAAAAAGGAGAGTAAAAAACAGTTGTACAGATTACAGAGATATTAAATCAAAAGTGCAGATGATAACTGAAAACAACCTCTTATCTTTTCTAAATATCACAGCAGCCAGTAAGTCAGTCTCTCTGCAACAGCTTTAGCAACAGGTATATCTGATTTAAAACACTGGCTACTTAAGGCACAAAAACCAAAACCAGACCAACTATCCCAATAATAATAGTTGCAGGAATGCCCTGGCCAGATTAAACCAGTTCTGTTCACTTTCTCTCACTAAGAAAACAGATAGGCCTCTAGACAAAGGATTTCACTACAAACTGATGTCAACACTAATAACAGATATTCAGCTCTATCACACAACAAAAGGGAGAGTAAAAAACAGTTGTACAGATTACAGAGATATTAAATCAAAAGTACAGATGATAATTCATAACAAACTCTTATCTTTTCTAAATATCACAGCAGGCCGTAACTCAGTCTCTCTGCAACAGCTTGAGCAACAGGTATATCTGATTTAAAACACTGGCTATTTAAGGCACAGAAAAAGAAACCAAACCAATTATCCAAACAATAACAGTTGCAGGAATGCCCTGGTTAGACTAAACCAGTTCTATTCACTTTCTCTAACTAAAAAACAGACAAGCCTCTAGACAAAAGATTTCACTACAAAATTAGGTCAACACTAACTGATATTCAGCTCTATGACACAAGAAAAAGGAGAGTAAAAAACAGTTGTGCAGATTACACAGTTATTGAATCAAAGGTGAAGACAATAATTGAGAATAAATGCTTATCTTTTCTAAATATCACAGCAGGAAGTCAGTCTCTCTGCAACAGCTTGTTCAACAGGAATATCTGACTTCAAACACTAGCTATTTAAGGCACAGAAACAGAAACCAGACCAATTATCCAAACAATAACAGTTGCAGGAATGCCCTGGTTAGATTAAACCAGTTCTATTCACTTTATCTAACTAAGAAAACAGACAGGCCTCCAGACAAAAGATTTCACTACAAACTGAGGTCAACAGTAACAGATATTCAGCTCTATCACACAACAAAAAGGAGAGTAAAAAACAGTTCTACAAATTATAAGATATTAAATCAAAAGTGCTGACAATAATTGAGAATAAACTGTTATCTTTCTAAATATCGCAGCAGGCAGTAAGTCAGTCTCTCTGCAACAGCCTGAGCAACATGTATATCTGATGTAAATTACTGGCTATTTAAGACACAGAAACAGAAACCAGAAAAATTACCCAAATACTAACAGTTGCAGGAATGCCCAGGCTAGATTACATCAGTTCTGTTCACTTTCTCTCACTAAGAAAACAGATAGGTCTCTAGACAAAGAATTTCACTAAAAAACAAGGTCAACAGTAACAAATATTCAGCTCTATCATGCAATGAAAAGGAGAGTAAAAAACAGTTGTACAGATTAAAGATATATTAAATCAAAAGTGTGGACGATAATTGAAAGAATACTCTTATCTTTTCTAAATATCACAGCAGGCAGTAAGTCAGTCTCTCTGCAAAAGCTTGAGCAACAGGTATATCTGATTTAAAACATTGGCTATCTAAGGTACAGAAACCAGACCAATTATCCAAACAAGAAAGGATTTCACTACAAACTGAGGTCAAAACTAATAACAGATATTCAGCTCTATCACACAACAAAATGAGAGTAAAAAATTGTTGTACAGATTACAGAGATATTAATTCAAAAGTGCAGATGATAATTCAGAATAAACTGTTATATTTTCTAAATATCACAGCAGGCAGTAAGTCAGTCTCCCTGCAGCAGTTTGAGCAACAGGTATATCTGATTAAAAACACTGGCTATTTAAGGCACAAAAACAGAAACCCGACCAATTATCCAAACAATAACAGTTGCAGGAATGCCCTGGCTAGATTAAACCAGTTCTGTTCACTTTCTCTCACTAAGAAAAAAGATAGGCCTCTAGACAAAGGATTTTACTACAAAATGATGTCAACACAAACATATATTCAGCTCTATCACACAATGAAAAGGAGAGTAAAAACAGTTGTACATATTAAAGAGATATTAAATTAAAAGTGCAGATGATAATTGAGAATAAACAATTAGCTTTTCAAAACATCACAGCAGGCAGTAGGTCAGTCTCTCTGCAACAGCTTGAGCAACAGGTATATCTGATTTAAAACACTGGCTATTTAAGGCACAGAAACCAGACCAATTATCCAAACAAAACAGTTGCAGGAATGCCCTGGCTAGATTAAACCAGTTCTGTTCACTTTTTCTCACTAAGAAAACAGGTCTCTATACCAAGGATTTTGCTACAAACTGAGGTCAACACTAATAAGAGATATTCAGCTCTATCACACAGCAAAAAGGAGAGTAAAAAACAGTTGTACAGATTACAGAGATATTAAATCAAAAGTGCAGATGATAACTGATAACAACCTCTTATCTTTTCTAAATATCACAGCAGCCAGTAAGTCAGTCTCTCTGCAACAGCTTTAGCAACAGGTATATCTGATTTAAAACACTGGCTACTTAAGGCACAAAAACCAAAACCAGACCAACTATCCCAATAATAATAGTTGCAGGAATGCCCTGGTCAGATTAAACCAGTTCTGTTCACTTTCTCTCACTAAGAAAACAGATAGGCCTCTAGACAAAGGATTTCACTACAAACTGATGTCAACACTAATAACAGATATTCAGCTCTATCACACAAAAGGGAGAGTAAAAAACAGTTGTACAGATTACAGAGATATTAAATCAAAAGTACAGATGATAATTCATAACAAACTCTTATCTTTTCTAAATATCACAGCAGGCCGTAACTCAGTCTCTCTGCAACAGCTTGAGCAACAGGTATATCTGATTTAAAACACTGGCTATTTAAGGCACAGAAACAGAAACCAGACAAATTATTTAAATAATATCAGTTGCAGGAATGCCCTGGCTAGATTACACCAGTTCTATTCACATTCTCTCAATAAGAAAACAGACAGGCCTCTAGACAAAGGATTTTACTACAAATGATGTCACACTAACAGATATTCAGCTCTATCACGCAATGAAAAGGAGAGTAAAAACAGTTGTACAGAATAAAGATATTTTAAATCAAAAGAGCAGATGATAATTGAGAATAAACTCTTATCTTTTCAAAATATCAAAGCAGCCAGTAAGTCAGTCTCTCTGCAACAGCTCGAGCAACAGGTATATCTGATTCAAAACACTGGCTATTTAAGGCACATAAACCAGACCAATTATCCAAACAAAACAGTTGCAGGAGTGCCCTGGCTATATTTAACCAGTTCTGTTAACTTTCTTTCACTAAGAACACAGGTCTCTAGGCAAAGGATTTCACTACAAACTGAGGTCAACACTAATACAGATATTCAGCTCTATCACACAACAAAAGGGAGAGTAACAACAGTTGTACAGATTACAGAGATATTAAATCAAAAGTGCAGATGATAATTGAAAATAAACTCTTCTGTTTTCTAAATATCACAGCAGACAGTAATTCAGTCTGTCTGAAACAGCTGGAGCAACAGGTATATCTGGTTTAAAAGACTGGCTATTTAAGGCACAGAAACAGAAACGAGACCAATTATCCAAACAATAACAGTTGCAGTAATGCCCTGGCTAGATTAAAGCAGTTCTATTCACTTTCTCTTACTAAGAAACTAGACAGGCCTCTTGACAAATGATTTTACTACAAACTGATATCAACAGTAAAATATATTCAGATCCATCACACAAAAAAGGAGAGTAAAGAACAGTTGTACAGATTATGAGATATTAATTCAAAAGTGCAGACAATAATTGAGAATAAAATCTTATCTTTCCTAAATATCACAGCAGACAGTAAGTCAGTATTTCTGCAACAGCATGAGCAACAGGCATATCTGATTTAAAACATTGGCTATTTAAGGCACAGAAACAAAAACCAGACCAATTACCCAAACAATAACAGCTGCAGGAAAGCCCTGGCTAAAATAAACCAGTTCTATTCACTTTATCTCACTAAGAAAACAGATAGGCCTCTAGACACAGGATTTCACTACAAATTGAAATCAACACTAACAGATATTCAGCTCTATCACACAACAAAAAGGAGAGGAAAAATCAGTTGTACGGATTACAGAGATATTAAATCAAAAGTGCAGATGACAAATTAGAATAAACTGTTATATTTTCTAAATATCACAGTAGGCAGTAATTCAGTCTCTCAGCAACAGCTTGAGCAACAGGTACATCTGATGTAAAACACTGGCTATTGAAGGCACAGAAACAGAAACCAGACCAATTATCCAAACAATAACAGTTGCAGGAATGCCCTGGCTAGATTAAACCAGTTCTGTTCACTTTCTCATACTAAGAAAACAGATACGCCTCTAGACAAAGAATTTCACTAAAAAATGAGGTCAACAGTAACAGATATTCAGCTCTGTCACACAATGAAAAGAAGAATAAAAACAGTTGTACAAATTAAAGATATATTAAATCAAAAGTGTGGACAATAATTGAAAATAAACTCTTATCTTTTCTAAATATCACAGCAGGCAGTAAGTCAGTCTCTCTGCAAAAGCTTGAGCAACAGGTATATCTGATTTAAAACACTGGCTACCTAAGGTACAGAAACCAGACCAATTATCCAAACAAAAACAGTTGCAGGAATGCCTTGGCTAGATTAAATCATTTCTGTTCACTTTCTCTTACTAAGAAAAAAGATAGGCCTCTAGAGAGAGGATTTCACTACAAACTGAGGTCAACACTAATAACAGATATTCAGCTCTATCACACAACAAAAGGGAGAGTAAAAAATAGTTGTACAGATTACAGAGATATTAAATCAAAAGTGCAGATGATAATTAAGAATAAACTGTTATCTTTTCTAAATTTCACAGCAGGCAGTAAGTCAGTCTCCCTGCAGCAGCTTGGGCAACATGTATATCTGATTTAAAACACTGGCTATTTAAGGCACAAAAACAGAAACCAGACCAATTATCCAAACAATAACAGTTGCAGGAATGCCCTGACTAGATTAAACCAGTTCTGTTCACTTTCTCTCACTAAGAAAACAGATATGCCTCTAGACAAAGGATTTCACTAAAAACTGAGGTCAACACTAATATCAGATATTCAGTTCTAGCACACACCAAAAAGAAGAGTAAACACAGTTGTACAGATTACAGACATATTAAATCAAAAGTGCAGATAACTGATAACAAACTCCTATATTTTTAAATATCACAGCAGGCAGTAAGTCAGTCTCTCTGCAACAGCTTGAGCAACAGGTATATCTGATTTAAAACACTGGCTATTAAAGTCACAAAACCAGAACAATTACCCAAAGAAAACAGTTGCAGAAATGCCCTGGTAAGATTTAACCAGTTCTGTTCACTTTCTTTCAGTAAGAAAACAAGACTCTAGAGAAAGGATTTCACTACAAACTGAGGTTAGCACTATTACAGATATTCAGATCTACCACACAACAAAAGGGAGAGTAATAACAGTAGTACTGATTACAGAGATAGTAAATCAAAAGTGAAGATGATGATTGAGAAATAATTCTTATCTTTTCTAAATATCACAGCAGGCAGTAAGTCAGTCTCTCTGCAACAGCTTGAGCAACAGGTATATCTGATTTAAAACACTGAGTATTTAAGGCACAGAACCAGAAACCAGAGAAATTAGCCAAACAATAACAGTTGCAGGACTGCCCTGGCTAGATTCTACCAGTTCTGTTCACTTTCTCTCACTAGGAAAACAGATAGCCCTCTAGACAAAGGATTTCACTATAAACTGAGGTCAACACTAATAACAGATATTCAGCTTTATCACACAGCAAAAAGGAGAGTTAAAATAGTTGAACAGATTACAGAGATAGTAAATCAAAAGTGCAGATGATAATTGGGAATAAACTCTTTATCTTTTCTAAACATCACAGCATGCAGTAAGTCAGACTTTCGGCAACAGCTTGAGCAACAGGTGCATCTGATGTGAAACACTGGCTACTGAAGGCACAAAAACAGAAACCAGACCAAATTTTCCAAACAATAACAGTTGCAGGAATACCTTGGCTGGATTAAACCAGCTCTGTTCACTTTCTCTCACTAAGAAAACAGAAAGGCCTCTAGACAAAATATTTCACTACAAACTGATGTCAACAAAAACAGATATTCAGCTTTATATCCCGCAACAAAAAGGAGAGGCAAATACAGTTGTACAGATTAAAGAGATATTAAATCAGAAGTGAACACGATAATTGAGAATACACTCTTATATTTTCTAAATATCACAGCAGGCAGTAAGTCGGTCTCTCTGCAACAGCTTGAGCAACAGGTATGTCGGACTTAAAACATTGGCTATTTAAGACAAAGAAACAGAAGCCAGATCAATTATCCAAACTATAACAGTTGCAGAAATGCTCTGGCTGGATTAAACCAGTTCTGTTCACTTTCTCTCACAAAAAAAAGATAGGCCTCTAGACAAAGGATTTCACTACAAACTGAGGTCAACGCTAACAGATATTCAGTTCTACCACACAACAAAAAGAGAGCAAAAAGCAGTTGTACAGATTTCAGAGATATTAAATCAAAAGTGCAGATGATGATTGAGAATAAACTCATCTTTTTCTAAATATGACAGGAAGGAGTAAGTCCATCTCTGTGCAAAAGCTTGAGCAGTAGGTATATCTGATTTAAAACACTGACTATTTAAGGCACAGAAACAGAAACCAGGCCAATTATCCAAACAATAACAGTGGAAGGAATGCCCTGGCTGGAATAAACCAGTTCTGTTCACTTTCTCTAAGAAAAATGATAGGACTCTAGACAAAGGAATTCACTATAAGCTGAGGCCAATACTAACAGATATTCAGCTCTATCACAACAAAAAGGAGAGTAAAAACAGTTGTACAGATTACAGAGATATTAAAACAAAAGTGCAGATGATAATTGAGAATAACTTTTTATCTTTTCTAAATATCAGAAAAGGCAGTAAGTCAGTCTCTCTGCAACAGCTTGAGCAACATGTATATCTGACTTAAAACACTGGCTATTTAAGGCACAAAAACAGAAACCAGACCAATTATCCAAACAATAACAGTTGCAGGAATGCCCTGACTAGATTAAACCAGTTCTGTTCACTTTCTCTCACTAAGAAAACAGATATGCCTCTAGACAAAGGATTTCACTAAAAACTGAGGTCAACACTAATATCAGATATTCAGTTCTAGCACACACCAAAAAGAAGAGTAAACACAATTGTACAGATTACAGACATATTAAATCAAAAGTGCAGATAACTGATAACAAACTCCTATATTTTTAAATATCACAGCAGGCAGTAAGTCAGTCTCTCTGCAACAGCTTGAGCAACAGGTATATCTGATTTAAAACACTGGCTATTAAAGTCACAAAACCAGAACAATTACCCAAAGAAAACAGTTGCAGAAATGCCCTGGTAAGATTTAACCAGTTCTGTTCACTTTCTTTCAGTAAGAAAACAAGACTCTAGAGAAAGGATTTCACTACAAACTGAGGTTAGCACTATTACAGATATTCAGATCTACCACACAACAAAAGGGAGAGTAATAACAGTAGTACTGATTACAGAGATAGTAAATCAAAAGTGAAGATGATGATTGAGAAATAATTCTTATCTTTTCTAAATATCACAGCAGGCAGTAAGTCAGTCTCTCTGCAACAGCTTGAGCAACAGGTATATCTGATTTAAAACACTGAGTATTTAAGGCACAGAACCAGAAACCAGAGAAATTAGCCAAACAATAACAGTTGCAGGACTGCCCTGGCTAGATTCTACCAGTTCTGTTCACTTTCTCTCACTAGGAAAACAGATAGCCCTCTAGATAAAGGATTTCACTATAAACTGAGGTCAACACTAATAACAGATATTCAGCTTTATCACACAGCAAAAAGGAGAGTTGAAATAGTTGTACAGATTACAGAGATAGTAAATCAAAAGTGCAGATGATAATTGGGAATAAACTCTTTATCTTTTCTAAACATCACAGCATGCAGTAAGTCAGACTTTCGGCAACAGCTTGAGCAACAGGTGCATCTGATGTGAAACACTGGCTACTGAAGGCACAAAAACAGAAACCAGACCAAATTTTCCAAACAATAACAGTTGCAGGAATACCTTGGCTGGATTAAACCAGCTCTGTTCACTTTCTCTCACTAAGAAAACAGAAAGGCCTCTAGACAAAATATTTCACTACAAACTGATGTCAACAAAAACAGATATTCAGCTTTATATCCCACAACATAATGAAGAGGCAAATACAGTTGTACAGATTAAAGAGATATTAAATCAGAAGTGAACACGATAATTGAGAATACACTCTTATATTTTCTAAATATCACAGCAGGCAGTAAGTCGGTCTCTCTGCAACAGCTTGAGCAACAGGTATGTCGGACTTAAAACATTGGCTATTTAAGACAAAGAAACAGAAGCCAGATCAATTATCCAAACTATAACAGTTGCAGAAATGCTCTGGCTGGATTAAACCAGTTCTGTTCACTTTCTCTCACAAAAAAAAGATAGGCCTCTAGACAAAGGATTTCACTACAAACTGAGGTCAACGCTAACAGATATTCAGTTCTACCACACAACAAAAAGAGAGCAAAAAGCAGTTGTACAGATTTCAGAGATATTAAATCAAAAGTGCAGATGATGATTGAGAATAAACTCATCTTTTCTAAATATGACAGGAAGGAGTAAGTCCATCTCTGTGCAAAAGCTTGAGCAGTAGGTATATCTGATTTAAAACACTGGCTATTTAAGGCACAGAAACAGAAACCAGGCCAATTATCCAAACAATAACAGTGGAAGGAATGCCCTGGCTGGAATAAACCAGTTCTGTTCACTTTCTCTAAGAAAAATGATAGGACTCTAGACAAAGGAATTCACTATAAGCTGAGGTCAATACTAACAGATATTCAGCTCTATCACACAACAAAAAGGAGAGTAAAAACAGTTGTACAGATTACAGAGATATTAAAACAAAAGTGCAGATGATAATTGAGAATAACTTTTTATCTTTTCTAAATATCAGAAAAGGCAGTAAGTCAGTCTCTCTGCAACAGCTTGAGCAACATGTATATCTGACTTAAAACACTGGCTATTTAAGTTAGAGAAACATAAATCAGACCAATTATCCAAACATTAACAGTTGCAGGAATGCACTGGCTAGATTCAAACATTTATCTTCACTTTCTCTCACTAGGAAAATAGCTATGCCTCCATACAAGGGATTTCAGTACAAACTGAGTTCAACACAAACAGATATTCATCTCTATCACACAACAAAAAGGAGAGTAAAAAACAGTTGCCCAGATTACAGAGATATTAAATCAAAAGTGCAGATGATAATTGAGAATAAACTCATCTTTGGTAAATATCACAGCAGGCAGTAAGTCTACAACAGCTTGAGCAACAGGTATATCTGATTTAAAACACTGGCTATTGAAGGCACAGAAACAGAAACCAGACCAATTATCCAAACAATAACAGTTGCAGGAATGCCCTGGCTGGATTAAACCAGTTCTGTTCATTTTCTCTCACTAAGAAACCAGATTTGCCTCAAATAAAGGATTTCACTACAAACTGAAATGAACACAAACAGATATTCAGCTTTATATCACACAACAAAAACAAGAATAAAATACAGTTCTACTTATTATAGAGATATTAAATCAGAAGTAAAGATGACAACTGAGAATAAACTTTTATCTTTTCTAAATATCACAGCAGGCAGTAAGTCAGTCTCTCTGCAACAGCTTGAGCAACAGGTATATCTGATTTAAAACACTGGCAATTCAAGACACAGAAACAGAAACCAGACCAATAATCCAAACAATAACATTGCAGGAATGCCCTGGCTGGATTAAACCAGTTCTGTTCACTTTCTCTCACTAATAAAACAGACAGGCCTCTAGACAAATGACTTCACCACAAACTGAGGTCAACACTAACAGATATCATGCTTTATCACACAACAAAAAGGAGAGTAAAAAACAGTTGTACAGATTATAGAGATAATAAATCAAAAGTGCAGATGATAACTGAGAATAAACTCATCTTTTCTAAATATCACAGCAGGTAGTAAGTCAGTCTTTCTGCAACAGCTAGAGCAAAAGGTATATCTGATTTAAAACACTGGCTATTTAAGGCACAGAAACCAGACCAATTATGCAAACAATAAGAGTTCTAGGAATGCCCTGGCTAGATTAAACCAGTTCTGTTCATGTTCTCTCACTTAGAAAATAGATAGGCCTCTAGACAAAGGATTTCACTACAAACTGAGGTCAATACTCAGAGATATTCAGCTCTATCACACAACAAAAAGGAGAGTAAAAACATGTGTACAGATATCAGAGATATTAAATCAAAATCAGGAGCCTCGACCTGGTTCAAGGCTCCAGAGAGCACCTTTGCATTATCAGGCTGTAACTCATACCACACTTTTCGGCCATCTAACCTGGACCGGGACACCAAAGGCAGAGGTGTGTCCATATTCATTAAGGATATCCACACCACCAGGCTAGTTGCTCAGCATAATGCAGCCGAGGTTATCCAAGTACAACTAACTCTGGGCAAAACTGCAATCCAAATTTTTGCTTGCTACAGATCCCCCACCATGCCCCAGGATTCCCACTCCTTTTTTTGATATACTGGAAAATATTAGGATTCAACCAAACACCCTAATGTTGGGCAATTTCAACTACCCCGCCCTTAACTGGGAAAGCTACTCATGTACCAACTCCTTCACTCAGCACTTTCTGGAATTCATAAATTCCAATACCCTGGATCAACTTATCCACACCCCCACCAGGGGCAACCATATCCTAGACCTAGTCTTTACCAACATGCGTGGCCAGTGTTCCACACCTGAAGTCAACTCCTCATTGGTCAGATGCGACCATAAGTTAATCACCATAGATACCAATATCCCGCCCTCACCCCCCATTAAGGAAACCACTGTAAAAAATTTCTGCAAAGCCAACTTCATGCTTCTTAAGACAGAAGTGGTGAACTTCACGACACCCATGCAGATGGACAATACAGTTATGACTCCTGAATCCTACACAAATGCACTCTATAAGCACCTATACGAGTGCATGGATTGTGCTATCCCAAACAGAACCAAGATGCTATCCTCCAAAAAACGGAAGCTAATCTGGTGGTCCCCTGCCATAAACAAACTGTACAACAGAAGGAAGAAATTGTTGCAAAAGAATGTAAAATCCCATGAGTGGAGGAGCTCCCTGGTCAGCCTCAGCAAGAAGCATAGATCCCTTATAAGATCCTCAAAAGCTAGCTATGAAAACAAGATTGCCACTGATTCTAAGGACAACCACAAAGCATTATATAGCTATGTCAAGAATCTCAATGGCAACACCCAGTTCTGCTCTGAATTACAGCACAATGGCACAAAAATTACAGAACCAACTGATATTGCCAACATCCTGGCAGATAGGTTCAGTGCTAACATTAACCCCCTCTCACCCCCTAAAGGGCCCATATCTATACAGGAAGAATGCAGAGTCCCTGTAAGCACAACTTCACAGGTAAAAGCAGCATTCTCTAAAGCCAAAAACACAGCATCCATGGGACCAGACAACATCCCAGGCTGTGTTTTACATGAACTTCAGAACAAACTGGCTCCCCACCTAAGCACCATGTTCAATCATAGCCTCACATCAGGCTTTGTGCTCACTGAATGGCACACAGCAACAGTTATCCTACTCCAAAAAGAGGGAGCCACCACTGATCCTTGGAACTATCGCCCTATTTGCCTGACGAGCCTGGGCTGCAAGGCCATGGAATGTATCATCATGGAATTCATAAACAAAGACATTGGTAACCACCAAACTCCGGACCCCACCCAGTTCGGGTTTGTGAAAGGCAGACCTTGCCTCCTGAACCTGGTCCACTTCTTTGAGGCAGTCACCAAAGCCGTAGACAAAGGTAAGGTGGTTCACACAGCCTATCTTGACCTCGCCAAGGCTTTCGACACCATCCCCCATTCTTGAATTATAGCTAAACTCACTAAACTAGGTATAAATCCCTATGTCACAAGACGGGTTGCCAACTGGCTCACTGACAGAACCCACACTGTAAAAGTTGCTGACTCCAAATCTGACTTCAAACCAATGACAAGTGGAGTACCACAGGGTTCAGTCCTGGGACCTCTCCTGTTTGGTATCTACTTCCCTGAAGTACAGGCTAACACAGAAGGCCTCTGGCTAATGAAGTTCGTAGATGACTGCAAACTAGGAGCTATAGTCAAGTCCCCAAATGATGTGGACATCCTACAGAGGGGCCTCACTGAGACAGATGCCTGGTGTCAGAACCATGGCCTCAAGCTCAATGCCAAAAAGTGCACTGTTATCCCCTTTGGTAAAAACGATGTACCCATGAACTACCACATAGGCAGCAGTCTTCTTAACACCGAATGTGTGATAAGAGACCCTGGGACCCAGGTGGACAGTAGTCAGGGAATCTTTCTACATGGCACACCTCATTACAAAAGGGTTCTCATCCAGGAAAAAAGAGGTAATTGTTCCCCTCTACTCAACACTCATTAGACCCATTATAGAGTACAATGCCCCCTTTGGAATGTACCTCACAAGACATCTGCAGCAGCTGGAAAGGCCACCGAAGTACCTCACAAAGAGAATTACTGGTCTCAAACAGATGCCCTACACTGATATTTAAAAAAAAAAACAGCTTTACTCTGTAGCATATCGCCTACTCTGAGGTGATCTCTGCCTAACATATAAAGCTATGTCAAACCCAGAGCTGTTGGACATGCTACACCTAAATAAATCTAATCTCTCTGAGCTACATGCTCTAGGGACCTAAACCTTGACACCACAATAAACAGGACTTGCTGGAGGGATAGATTCCTGTCCCAGAGACTTTCCATACTCTGGAACAGGCTACCCATCTAAGTCAACCAAAGTTCCTCATTAACACTCTTCAAGAAAAATCTTGATGAGTGGATGGGAAATAGGAAATACATCCGGGGATCACTTCTGTGGCTCTGCTCAACAGGGGCACAGGAAATTAACTTTCTTGGGTTGGCGTAATCCAGGGAACGTTGTTGGCTAGGCTTACTTAGGCCCTTGGGCTGACAGCCTAGTACCTACCTATGACCTGTGAAAACTGCAGACGATGATTGAGAATAAACTCATCTTTTCTAAATATCACAAGATGGAGTAAGTCAGTCTTTCTATAAAAGTTTTAGCAACAGGTATATCTGATTTAAAACACTGGCTATTAAAGGCAAACAAACACAAACCAGACCAATTATCCAAAAAAAAAAAGTTGCAGGAATGCCCTGGCTAGATTCAACCAGTTTTGTTCACTTTCTCTCACTAGGAAAACAGATAGCCCTCTAGACAAAGGATTTCACTACAAACTGAGGTCAACACTAATAACAGATATTCAGCTTTATCACACAATGAAAAGGAGAGTAAAAACAGTTGTACAGATTACAGAGATATTAAGTCAAAAGAGCAGATGATAATTGAGAATAAACTCTTATCTTTTCTAAATATCATAGCATGCAGTAAGTCAGTCTCTCTGCAACAGCTTCAGAAACAGGTGTATCTGATTTAAGGCACTGGCTATTTAAGGCACAGAAACAGAATCCAGACCAATTATACAAGCATTAAGAGTTGCAGGCATACCCTGGCTAGATTAAACCAGTTCTGTGCACTTTCTCTCACTAAGAAAACCCGATAGGTCTCTAGACAAAGGATTTCACTACAAACTGAGTTCAACACTAACAGATATTCAGCTCTATCACACAACAAAAAGGAGAGTAAAAACAGCTGGATAGATTACAGCGATATTAAATCAAAAGTGCAGATGATAACTGAGAATAAATTCATCTTTTCTAAATATCACAGCAGGCAGTAAGTCAGTCTCCCTGCAACAGCTTGAGCAACAGGTATATCTAATTTAAAACACTGGCTATTTAATGCACAGAAAAAGAAACCAGACCTATTATCCAAACATAAACAGGTGCATGAATGCTGTGGCTAGATTAAACGAGTTCTGTTCACTTTCTCTCACTAAGAAACAGATTGGCCTCTAGACAAAGGATTTCACTACAAACTGAGTTCAACACTAACAGATATTCAGCTCTCTCACAAAACAAAAAGGAGAGTAAAAACAGTTGTACAGATTACAGAGATATTAAATCAAAAGTACAGATGATAACTAAGAATAAACTTAACTTTTCTAGATATCACAGCAGGCAGTAAGTCAGTCTCTCTACAACACCTTGAGCAGCAGGTATATCTGATATAAAACACTGGATATTTAAGGCACACAAACACAAACCAGACAAATTATCCAAGCAAAAACAGTTGCAGGAATGTTCTGGCTGGATGAAACCAGTTATGTTCACTTTCTCTCACTAAGAAAACAGACAGACCTCTAGACAAAGGATTTCACAACAACCTGAGGTCAACACTTACAGATATTCAGCCCAATCACACAACAAAAAGGAGAGTACAAAACACTTGTACAGATTACACAGATAGTAAATCAAAAATGCAGATGATAACTGATAAACTCTTAGCTTTTCAAAATATCACAACAAGCAGCAAGTCAGTATTTCTTCAACAGCTTGAGCAACGTGTAAATCTGATTTAAAACACTGGCTATTTAAGGCACAGAAAAAGAAACCAGGCCAATTATCGAAACAATAACAGTTGTAAGAATGCCCTGGAAAGATTAAACCAGTTCTCTTCACTTTCTCTCACTAAGAAAACAGATAGGCCTCTAGACAAAATATTTCACTACAAACTAAGGTCAACACTAACATATATTCAGCTCTATCACACAAAACAGTGAGCAAAAAACAGTTGTACAAATTACAGAGATATTAAATCAAAATTTCAGATGATAATTGAGAATAAACTCTTATCTTTTCTAAATATCACAGCGCAGCAGGCAGTAAGTCAGTCTGTCTGCAATAGCTTCAGCAACAGGTATATCTGATTTAAAACACTGGCTATTTAAGGCACAGAAAGAGAAACCAGACTAATTATCCAAACAATAACATTGCAGGAATGTCCTGGCTGGATTAAACCAGTTCTGTTCACTTTCTCTCACTAAGAAAACAGATACACCTCTAGACAAAGGATTTCACCACAAACGGAGGTCAACACTAAGAGATATTCAGCTCTATCACACAACAAAAAGGAGAGTAAAAAAAATTTGTACAGATTTCAGAGATATTAAGTCAAAAGTGCAGAGATTTAGAATAAACTCATTTTTTCTAAAAATCACAAGAGGGAGTAAGTGCCACTCTCTCTGCAAAGGCTTGAGCAACATGTATATCTGATTTAAACCACTGGCTATTTAAGGCACAGAAACAGAAACCAGACTAATTATCCAAACAATAACAGTTGCATGAATGCCCTGGTTGGATTAAACCAGTTCTGTTCACTTTCACTAAGAAAACAGATAGGCCTCTAGATAAAGGATTTCACCACAAACTGAGGTGAACACTAACAGATATTCAGTTCTATCACACACCAAAATGCAGGAATGCCTTGGCTAGAATAAACCAGTTCTGTTCAGTTTCTCTCACTAAGAAAACAGATAGGCTCTAGACAAAGGATTTCACTACAAACTGACATCAAAACTAACAGATATTCAGCTCTATCACACAACAAAAATGACAATAAAAAACTGTTGCATGGAGATATTAAATGAAAAGGGCAGATGATATTTGAGAAAAAACTATTATCTTATCTAAATATCACAGCAGGCAGTAAGTCAGTCTCTCTGCAACAGCTTGAGCAACAGGTATATCTGATTTAAAACACTGGCTATTTAAGGTACAGAAACACTAACCAGACCAATTATCCAAACAATAACAGTTGCATGAATGCCCTGGCTGGATTAAACCAGTTCTGTTGACTTTCTCTCACTAAGAAAACAAATAGGCCTCTAGACAAAGGATTTCACCACAAACTGAGGTCAAAACTTGCAGATATTCAGCTCTATCACAAAACAAAAAAGAGAGTAAAAAAACAGTTGTACAGATTACAGAGATATTAAATCAAAAGTGCAGGCAATAATTGACATTAAACTCTTAGCATTTCTAAATATCACTGCAGGCAGTAAGTCAGTCTCTATGCAACAGCTTGAGCAACAGGTTTATCTGATTTAAAACACTGACTATTTAAGGAACAAAAATGGAAATCAGACCAATTATCCAAACAATAACAGTGGCAGGAATGTCCCGGCTAGATTAGACCAGTTCTGTTCACTTTCTCTCACTAAGAAAAAAGATAGGTCTCTAGACAAAGGATTTCACTGCAAAACTGAGGTCAACACTAATAACAGATATTCAGCTTTATTACACAACAAAAAGGTGAGTAAAAACAGTTGTACTGATTACAGAGATATTAAATCAAAAGTGCAGATGATATATGAGAATAAACTTGCATCTTTTCTAAATATCACAGCAGGCAGTAAGTCAGTCTCTCTGCAACAGCTTGAGCAACAGGTATATCTGACTTATAACACTGGCTATTTAAGGCAGAGAAACAGAAATGAGAACAATTATACAAACAATAAGAGTTGCAGGAATGCCCTGGCTAGATTAAACCAGTTATGTTCACTTTCTTTCCCTAAGAAAACAGATAGGCCTCTAGACAAAGGATTTCACTACAAACTGAGGTCAACACTAAAAGATATTCAGCTTTATATCACACAACAAAAAGGAGAGTAAAATACAGTTGTACAGATTATAGAGATATTAAATCAGAAGTGCAGATGATAATTCAGAATAAACGCTTTTCTAAATATCACAGCAGGAAGTAAGTCAGTCTATCAGCAACAGATTGAGCAACAGGTATATATGACTTACAAAACTGGCTATTTAAGGCACAGAAACAGAAACCAGACCAATAAACCAAACAATAAGGGTTGCAGGAAAGTCCTGGCTAGATTAAACCAGTTCTGTTCACTTTCTCTGCCTAAGAAAACAAAGAGGCCTCTAGACAAAGGATTTTACTACAAACTGAGGTCAACATTAACAGATATCCAGCTTTATATCACACAACAAAAAGGAGAGTAAAATACAGTTTTACAGGTTATAGAGATATTAAATCAGATTTACAGATGATAATTCAGAATAAACTCTTATCTTTTCTAAATATCAGAGCAGGCAGTAAGTCAGTTTTTCTGCAACAGCTTGAGCAACAGGTATATCTGATTTAAAACACTGGCTATTCAAGACACAGAAACATAAGCCAGACCAATTATCCAAACAATAACAGTTGCAGTAATGCCCTGCCTGGATTAAACCAGTTCTGTCTACTTTCTTTCACTAAGAAAACAGATAGGCCTCTAGGTAAAGGATTTCACTACAAACTAAGGTCAACACTAAGAGATAGTCAGGTCTATCAGACAACAAAAGAGAGTAAAAAACAGTTGTACAGATTTCACAGATATTAAATCAAAAGTGCAGACAATCATTGAGTATAAACTCATCTTTTCTAAATATCACAGGAGGGAGTAAGTCAGTCTCTCTACAAAAGCTTGAGCAACAGGTATATCTGACTTAAAACACTGGCTATTTAAGGCACAGAAACACTAACCAGACCAATTATCCATATATAACAGTTGCAGGAATGCCCTGGCTGGATTAAACCAGTTCTGTTCACTTTCTCTCACTAAGAAAACAGATAGGCCTCTAGACAAAGAATTTCACCAAAAGCTGAGGTCAAAACTCACAGATATTCAGCTCTATCACAAAACAAAAAGGAGAGTAAAAAACAGTTGTACAGATTACAAAGATATTAAATCAAAAGTGCAAACAATAACTGAGAATAAACTCTTATCTTTTTTAAATATCACAACAGGCAGTAAGTCAGTCTGTCTGTAACAGCTTGAGCAACAGGTTTATCTGATTTAAAACATTGACTATTTAAGGCACAGAAACAGAAATCAGACCAATTATACAAACAATAACAGTTGCAGGAATGCCCTGGCTAGATTAAACCAGTTCTGTTCACTTTCTCTCACTAAGAAAACAGACGGGCCTCTAGACAAAGGATTTCACTACAAACTGAGGTCAACACTAATAACAGATATTCAGCTTTATCACACAGCATAAAGTTGAGTAAAAAACAGTTGTACTGATTACAGAGATATTAACTCAAAAGTGCAGATGATAATTGAGAATAAACTCTTATCTTTTCTAAATATCACAGCACAGCAGGCAGTAAGTCAGTCTGTCTCAACAGGTATATCTGATTTAAAACACTGGCTATTTAAGGCACAGAAACCAGACCAATTATCCAAATAATAACATTACAGGAATGCCCTGGCTGGATTAAACCAGTTCTGTTCACTTTCTCTCCCTAAGAAAACAGATAGGCCTCTAGACAAAAGATTTCACTACAAAATTACGTCAACACTAACAGATATTCGGCTTTATATCACACAACAAAAAGGAGAGTAAAATACAGTTGTACAGATTATAGAGGTATTAAATCAGAAGTGCAGATGATAATTCAGAATAAACTCTTATCTTTTCTAAATATCACAGCAGGCGGTAAGTCAGCCTCTCTGTAACAGCTTGAGCAACATCTATATCTGATTTAAAACACTGGCTATTTAAGACACAGAAGCAGAAGCCAGACCAATTATCCAAACAATAACAGTTGCCGGAATCCCCTGGCTGGATTAAACCAGTTCTGTTCACTTTATCTCACTAAGAAAACATATAGGCCTCTAGACAAAGAATTTCTCTACCAAGAGATATTCAGCTCTAGCACACAACAAAAGTAAAAAGCGGTTGTACAAATTTCAGAGATATAAAGTCAAAAGTGCAGGCAATGATTGAGAATAAACTCATCTTTTGTAAATATCACAGGAGGGAGTAAGACAGTCTCTCGCAAAAGCTTGAGCAACAGGTATATCTTATTTAAAACATTGGCTATTTAATGCACAGAAACAGAAACCAGATCAATTATCCAAACAATAACAGTTGTAAGAATGCCCTGGTTAAACTAAACCAGTTCTGTTCACTTTCTCTGCCTAAGAAAACAAATAGGCCTCTAGACAAAAGATTTCACTACAAACTGAAGTCAACACTACACAACAAAAGGGAGAGTAAAATACAGTTGTACAGATTATAGAGATATTAAATCAAAAGTGCAGATGATAATACAGAATAAACTCTTATCTTTTCTAAATATCACAGCACAGCAGACAGTAAGTCAGTCTGTCTACAACAGCTTGAGCAACAGGTATATCTGATTTAAAACATTGGCTATTTAAGGCACAGAAACAGAAACCAGACCAATAACCAAACAATAACATTGCAAGAATGCCCTGGCTGGATTACACCAGTTCTGTTCACTTTCTCTCACTAAGAAAACAGATAGGCCTCTAGACAAAAGATTTCCACCAGGGAACTAAGGACCCATCCTAACCTACCAGCTGTAACATCACCTTATAAGTGTACCCCTGTGCTCTTCCAAGAAAAGAAAGAAGAGACTATGTGTTGTCCTCATACTGACTTTAAAGCTAATCTGTAGGCTGCTTAATTCCTTGTTGTTGTTAATTGCAAGCTTCTCTACCTGGTCACCCATCAGCCATACCCCCCCCCTGTATCCTGTAGTCAAAGTACATTCCATCTCTTGCGTTAACCTTACCTACCCTAGCCAAATAGATCGTCTTTCTAGCCCTAGTCTAGCCTTCCCCAGAAACTACCTCTGCTGTAATTCATCTGACTGTCCACTAGGTGGCACCTTTTCCCTATCTTTTTATATCCCTCCATCCCAGAAAATACTCATACTATTGTATGCTGTCTATACCCTTCCTACTATCGACCCTTCGCACAACCCTGTTCTGCTTTAATTACCCATTTTCCATCTTTATATACTCCCATTCTACTTCTTATTTACTCTATACCAATCTCAAATTAACTTACCTCTACAATCAGCATTCCACTGATTGTTCACCTTGGCTGTTTCACTCACTTGTCTCTACCCACTCCGCTCCCCTCCCTGTCCCCAATTCCCACCCACCCCCAGAGGTCCTACATTTATTCCTGTTAACCACACCCCCATCATATCTGCTCCAATCAATTGGCACACCTTATTACTACTTCCCACCCTTCTTGACAAATCACCTCACCTGATCATATTATACTATCTCCCTACCTTTCTTGTAACAACTTCCTAACTGTTAATACTACCTACCCCCTTTTATTCCACATCTTATACTAAGATAATGGCTAAATTATCCATTCCATATCAAACAAAATTTTTTATCCTGGCCTCCCTATTACCTCCTCTAACTATTACCTATCTATTAACCTCTTATGAACAACCATTACACCCCAACCTTCTCTGCCCCTCCAAATTCACTTCCACACCACTACTAGCTATCTCCCAAACCACCATCAACATCACAACTAGACGCTGCTACTTACAAGCCAAATATCATAGATTGGCCCATATTATGTACATCAATTTACATATTAGAAAATCACCTTACTATTTCTGTAAATTTCACAACCCTATATATAGAATATACCTCCAAGCCCTGCTAGATGGGGACATTCATCCTAACCCTGGCCCAAACAATACTCCAGCCACTGAACAAGGCAACTTTAACATTACTAGTACACAAGCCCCAATTAAACCTTCTAACTCACTTTATATAGCATATCTTAACATACATAGCATTAACAACAAAATTGCCCACCTCCACGCTCTCTTAGATATCCACCTATTTGACATCCTATGTTTATCTGAAACATGGCTAAAACCTACAATTAATGACAATGAAGACACCCCACCTGGTTACAATATCCTCAGATTAGACCGTAAAAACAAAAAGGGTGGGGTAGAAGTCCTTTATAAAACAGAGTTACAAGTTGCCACTGCAAACCTTAGTCCACCTGTATACAATAATGCAGAAATCCTCATTACCAGACTTCAGGTCAACACATGTAAATCCATAAACATTGCTTGTATCTACCTTCCCCCTGGAAATAACATTAATACCCTTGAAAATATTCTAAACTGGCTGTCTATTAATCATCCACAACAAACTTTAGTCCTTGGAGACTTTAATATCGACTGGAAGTCCTGTAGTACTCTACATCCTACCACCCATATTAACCTATATGGCTTCTCACAAGCCATCACCTCCCCAACCAGGATCAATAAAACAAATAACAAAGAAAGCACCTTAGATTGGATTCTTACTAATTATCCTCTTCAAACATACAAAGTAGGAACCCTCCCTGATGATCTAAGTGACCACTCACTAAGATATATCATCAGACACAAAACCAACATAACTTACCCAAATACCTTTAGGACAATACGGACCAAAAAAATTTTAACCCAGAACTATTCCAATTAGAACTTAAACACTACAATTGGTTACCGCTAAAATCCCTCCCACTAGATGAAGCAGTGGAATACTTTAATTCCACATTCTTAGCCATCCTTGACCACCATGCCCCATCACGCTCCATTAGAAATAAGGCTAAACCTGCCCCATGGCTCTCAATAGCTACAAGGCAAAAAATCCTCCTTAGAAACAAATCTTGGGCTAAATGGCGCACTACTAAGAATTCTACAGACCACCAATACTTTAAACAACTTAGAAATACAGCAAAAAAAGCTATCCTCTTAGATAAAAAAAAACCTTTTACTTCCAGCTACAACAAACTCACCAAAAGAATCCACAAAAGTTTTGGTCTAGCATTAACAAACTACTACACCCAGGCCAGTCTATTACACCTAACCCCCAAGGCTCCAACTGTGAGAATCCAACACAAACTGCCAACGCCTTCAATTCATTTTTACAGATGCCATCCAAACTCTGGCTAGTCAATTATCTCCAAGTACTTCTAATCTAGCAACCTCACCTACTTGCCCACTTCCATCATTTCAGTTACAATCTGTTTCTACTTCCTTTATTTGCTCTCTTCTCCAAAAACTAAAACCTACCACCCCCTCTGCTGACCAACTACCAGCAGAATACCTGCAAAAAGGAGCCAAAGCCATAGCCTTCCCCATTTCCATACTGATAAACAGAACCATAAGAGAAGGAACTATCCCATCTATCTGCAAAATCACTCACATCATCCCCCTACATAAAGGTGGTAACTCCAATGACTTTTAAAACTATCATCCACTAGCTTTACTCTCCCCACTGGCAAAAATAATGGAAAAATGCGTCCATAAGCAACTACTTAAACATCTTATCCAAAATAACTTACTCGCCAACTGTCAACATGGATTTAGACCATACCACAGTACCACCACTATCCTTTACAGACTGCATAAATAAAAACCGTAACAACAATATTTTCTCTTCAGTCTTTATAGATTTATCTAAAGCTTTTGACATGGTTAATCACCAGCTCCTTATAGATATACTTAAATCCCTTTCTCTTGAACCTTTAGCCTTAAATTGGTTCAAATCTTACTTAGACAGCAGACAACAGGCTGTACTATGGGACAACAATCTATCTACACACCTCCCCATTTCCCTTGGTGTTACCCAGGGTACCATATTAGGCCCACTGCTATTTTCCATTTTTATTAATGACCTCCACTTAGCAATTCCTCATGCAACCTGTATTCAATACTCAGATGACTCCACTATAATTTGTTCAGCTAATTCTCCTTCTGAGCTACAGTCCCTTACCCAAAAAGCATTTAATACAGTCGAACAATGGTTTCTAAACCACTGCCTCCTACTGAACCCTAAAAAACTAAACTTCTACTTTTTACTCCAACCTGTAAGTCAACCCCATACTTACTTCACACTCATATCTAAGAACGGCACTCTCATATCTCCTGACCCAACCACCAAACTTTTAGGAATAACTATAGATAGCAACCTTAACTTTGATAATCACATTAACAGTACAATAAAAACAGTCAACAAGAAATTGGGATCCCTCTATAGAATCAAACCCTTTCTTACTCCATTAGCCAGGACCGCTATAGCCAGAACTCATTTAATCTCCACTCTACTCTATGCTTCACCTATATACACTAATCTTTAAAAAACAACCTCAACAAACTGGCAATTTCCTATAATAATATTGCTAGATTTGCCAATGGCTCTCCTTTTAGAACTCATCATTGTAGCAACCTAAACAATTAGGATGGCTAGAGTTCCAAAATCAGCTTCTATTTCACCAACTTGCTATTACCCATAAGAGCCTGTATCACCCCACCAATACACCTATACTCACTACTCTCATTACCCCTACAACAATCTTAAGAACCTATGCTCCTCTAATAAACTACTTATTAGTACTAGCAGATCAAACAACTTAGCAGGAGATTCTTTGTTCTCTAATTCTGTGGGAAAACACTGGAACCTACTTCCCACTGAACTCCTATCTCTGTCCTCAATAACACTTTTTAAACAGAAACTAAAACTATTTCTTAGTACTCATTGGTTATGCCCTTGTACTACCCTGATTAACTTTCTTACTTTATACCTATATATACTTTTCAACTAATATTAAACTGCAATAACTACTGACTTCTCCTTAGTGATTCATATAAATCATGTTTTCCAATTTAATTGTATGTATATATGTATAAAGTAAACAACTTTTTGTATATTACCTTTACTATTTGTATTATGCTCACCATTAGTTTTGTACTTTTTTAATAACAGGTGCATCAAGCCTGTACTGCTACAACAGTATTGGACTTTTTTAATAACAGTTGCGTCAAGCTTGAACTGTCACAACCTTTATAGTATATTGTGTATTTGTGTTGGAGCTTTTCTCTCCGGGCCTCTACTGTAAATGGACATGTATCCAGTTAGACTAGCCCAGTCAACAAATGTAAAATAAATAAATAAATTCACCACAAACTGAGGTCAACACTAACAGATATTCAGTTCTATCACACAACAAAAGGAGAGTAGAAAACAGTTGTACAGATTACAGAGATAATAAAACAAAAGTGCAGACGATAATTGAGAATAACCTCTTATTTTTTCTAAATATCACAGCAGACAGTAAATCAGTCTCGCTGCAACAGCTTGAGCAACATGCATATCTGATTTAAAATACTAGCAATTTAAGGCACAGAAACGCAAAACAGAACAAGTATCCAAACAATAACAGTTGCAGGAACGATCTGGCTAGATTAAACCAGTTCTGTTCACTTTCTCTCACTAAGAAAACAGATAGACCTCTAGACAAAAGAATTTCACGACAAACTGAGGTCAAAACTAAAAGATATTCTGCTTTATCACACAACAAAAAGGAGAGTAAAAACAGTTGTACAGATTACAGAGATATTAAATCAAAAGTGCAGATGATAACTGAGAATAAACTCATCTTTTCTACATATCACAGCAGGCAGTAAGTCAGTCTCTCTGCAACAGCTAGAGCAAAAGGTATATCTGATTTAAAACACTGGCTATTTAAGGCACAGAAACAGAAACCAGACCAATTATCCAAACAATAAGAGTTGCAGGAATGCCCTGGCTAGATTAAACCAGTTCTGTTCACTTTCTCTCCCTAAGAAAACAGATAGGCGTTTAGACAAAGGATTTCACTACAAACTGAGGTCAACACTAACAGATATTCAGCTTTATATCACACAACAAAAAGGAGAGTAAAATACAGTTGTACAGAGTATAGAGATATTAAATCAGAAGTGTAGATGATAATTGAGAATAAACTCTTATATTTTCTAAATATCACAGCAGGCAGTAAGTCAGTCACTCTGCAACAGCTTGAGCAACAGGTATATCTGATTTAAAACACTGGCTTATTCAAGTCACAGAAACATAATCCAGACCAATTATCCAAACAATAACAGTTGCAGGATTGCTCTGGCTGGATTAAACCAGTTCTGTTTACTTTCTTTCACTAAAAAAACAGATAGGCCTTTAAGTAAAGGATTTCACTACAAACCAAGGTCAACACTAAGATATAGTCAGGTCTATCAGACAACAAAAAAGGGAGTAAAAAACAGTTGTACAGATTTCACAGATATTAAATCAAAAGTGCAGATGATCATTGAGAATAAACTCATATTTTCTAAATATCACAGGAGGGAGTTAGTCAGTCTCTCTACAAAAGCTTCAGCAACAGGTATATCTGATTTAAAACACTGGCTATTTAAGGCACAGAAACACTAACCAGACCAATTATCAAAAGAATAACAGTTGCAAGAATTCCCTGGCTGGATTAAACCAGTTCTGTTCACTTTCTCTCACTAAGAAATCAGATAGGCCTATAGACAAAGGATTTCACCACAAACTGAGGTCAACACTAACAGATATTCAGTTCTATCATACAACAAAAGGAGAGTAAAAAACAGTTGTACAGATTAAAGAGATAATAAAACTAAAGTGCAGACGATATATGAGAACAACCTCTTATCTTTTCTTAACATCAGAGCAGGCAGTAAGTCAGTCTCTCTGCAACACCTTGAGCAACAGGTATATCTGATTTAAAACACTGGCTATTTAAGGCACAGAAACACAAACCAGAACAATTATTCAAACAATAACAGTTGCAGGAATGATCTGGCTAGATTAAACCAGTTATGCTCACTTTCTCTCTATAAGAAACCAGAAAGCCTCTAGACAAAGGATTTCATGACAAACTCAGGTCAGAACTAAAAGATATTCTGCTCTATCAAACAACAAAAAGGAGAGTAAAAAATAGTTGTACAGATTACAGAGATATTAAATCAAAAGTGCAGATGATAACTGAGAATAAACTCATCTTTTCAAAATATCACAGCAGCCAGTAAGTCAGTCTCTCTGCAACAGCTTGAGCAAAAGGTATACCTGATTTAAAACACTGGCTATTTAAGGCACAGAAAAAGAAACCAGACTGATTATCCAAACAATAAGAGTTGCAGGAATCCCCTGGCTGGAATAAACTAGTTCTGTTCACTTTATCTCAGTATGAAAATAGATAGGCCTCTAGACAAAATATTTCACTACAAACTGAGATCAACACTAATAACAGATATTCAGCTTTATATCACACAACAAAAAGGAGAGTAAAATACAGTTGTACAGATTATAGAGATATTAAATCAGAAGTGCAGATGATAATTCAGAATAAACTCATATCTTTTCTAAATATCACAGCAGGCAGTAAGTCAGTCTTTCTGCAACATCTTGAGAATGGGTATATTGATTTAAAAAACTGGCTATTTAAAACACAGATGCAGAAGCCAGACCAATTATCTAAACAATAACAGTTGCCAGAATGCCCTGGCTGGATTAAACCAGTTCTGTTCACTTTATCTCACTCAGAAAACAGATAGGCCTCTAGACAAAGAATTTCTCTACCAACTGTGGTCAACACTAAGAGATATTCAGCTCTAGCACACAACAAAAAAGGAGAGTAAAAAATGGTTCCACAGATTCCAGAGATATAAAGTCAAAAGTGCAGACAATGATTGAGAATAAACTCATCTTTTCTAAATATCACAGGAGGGAGTAAGTCAGTCTCTCGCAAAACCTTGTGCAACAGGTATATCTTATTTAAAACACTGGCTATTTAGAGCACAGAAACAGAAACCAGATCAATTATCCAAACAATAACAGTTGTAAGAATGCCCTGGTTAAATTAAACCAGTTCTGTTCATTTTCTCTCAGAAAGAAAAAAGATAGGCCTCTAGACAAAAGATTTTACTACAAAATGAGGTCAACACTAACAGATATTCAGCTCTATCACACAACAAAAAGGAGAGTCAACAACAGTTGTAAAGATTACAGAGATATTAAATCAAAAGTGCAGATGATAACTGAGAATAAACTCATCTTTTCTAAAAATCACAGCAGGCAGTAAGTCAGTCTCTATGTAACAGCTTGAGCAACAGGTTTATCTGATTTAAAACACTGACTATTTAAGGCACAGAAATGCAAATCAGACCAATTATCCAAACAATAACAGTGGCAGGAATGCCCTGGCTAGATTAGACCAGCTATGTTCACTTTCTCTCACTAAGAATAAAGATAGGCCTCTAGACAAAGGATTTCACTACAAACTGAGGTCAACACTAATAACAGATATTCAGCTTTATTACACAACAAAAAGGTGAGTAAAACAGTTATACTGATTACATCGATATTCACTCAAAAGTGCAGACCATATATGAGAATAAACTTGTATCTTTTCTAAATATCACAGCAGGCAGTAAGTCAGTCTCTCTGGAACAGCTTGAGCAACAGGTATATCTGATTTAAAACATTGGCTATTTAAGGCAGAGAAACAGAAACCAGAACAATTATACAAACAATAAGAGTTGCAGGAATGCCCTGTCTAGATTACACCAGTTCTGTTCACTTTCTGTCACTAACAAAACAGATAGGCCTATAGACAAAGGATTTCACTACAAATTGAGGGCAACACTAAGATATATTCAGCTCTATCACACAACAAAAAGGAGAGTAAAAAACAGTTGTACAGATTTCAGAGATATTAAATCAAAAGTGCGGATGATAATTGAAAAAATACTCTTACCTTTTCTAAATATCACAACACAGAAGGCAGTAAGTCAGTCTGTCTGCAACAGCTTGAGAAACAGGTACATTTGATTTAAAACAACTGGCTATTTAAGGCACAGAAACAGAAACCAAACCAATTATCAAAACAATAACATTGCAGGAAAGCCCTGGCTGGATTAAACCACTTCTGTTCACTTTCTCTAAGAAAACAGATAGGCATCTAGACAAAAGATTTCATTACAAACTGAGGTCAACACTAACGGATATTCAGCTTAATTTCACACAACACAAAGGAGAGTAAAAAACAATTGTACAGATTATAGAGATATTAAATCGGAAGTGCAGATGAAAATTCAGAATAAACTCTTAGCATTTCTAAATATCACATCAGGCAGTAAGTCAGTCTATCTGCAACAGCTTGAGCAACAGGTATATCTGACTTAAAACATTGGCTATTTAAGGCACAGAAACAGAAACCAGACCAATTAATCAAACAATAACATTGCAGGAAAGTCCTGGCTAGATTAAACCAGTTCTGTTCACTTTCTCTGCCAAAGAAAACAAATAGGCCTCTAGACAAAAGATTTCACTACAAACTGAGGTCAGCACTAACAGATATTCAGCCTTATATCACACAACAAAAAGAAGAGTAAAATACACTTGTACAAATTATAGAGATATTAATTCAGAAGTGCAGATGATAATACAGAATAAACTCTTATCTTTTCTAAATATCACAGCACAGCAGACAGTAAGTCAGTCTCTCTGCAACAGCTTGAGCAACATGTATATCCGATTTAAAACACTGGCAATTCCAGGCACAGAAATGCAAACCAGAACAATTATCCAAACAATAACAGCTGCAGGAATGATCTGGCTAGATTAAACCAGTTCTGTTCAGTTTCTCTCCTTAAGAAAACAATTAGGCCTCTAGACAAAGGATTTCAACACTAACAGATATTCAGCTTTATATCACACAACAAAAAGGAGAATAAAATACAGTTGTACAGATTATAGAGATATTAAATCAGAAGTGCAGATGATAATTCAGAATAAACACTTATCTTTTTTAAATATCACAGCAGGCAGTAAGTCAGTCTCTCTGCAACAGCTTGAGCAACAGGTATATCTGATTTAAAACACTGGCTATTCAGGACACAGAAACGTAAGCCAGACCAATTATCCAAACAATAAAAGTTGCTGGAATGCCCTGGCTGGATTAAACCAGTTCTGTCTACTTTCTTTCACTAAGAAAACAGATAGGCCTCTAGGCAAAGGATTTCACTACAAACTGAGATCAACACTAAGAGACAGTCAGGTTTATCAGACAAAAAATAGAGAGTAAAAACAGTCGTATAGATTTCACAGATATTAAATCAAAAGTGCAGACGATCATTGAGAATAAATTCATCTTTTCTAAATATTACAGCAGGCAGTAAGTCAATCTCTCTACAAAAGCTTGAGCAACAGGTATATCTGACTTAGAAACTGGCTATTTAAGGCACAGAAACAGAAACCAGACCAATTAACCAAACAATAAGAGTTGCAGGAAAGCCCTGGCTAGATTAAACCAGTTCTGTTCACTTTCTCTGCCTAAGAAAACAAATAGGCCTCTAGACAAAAGATTTTACTACAAACTGAGGTCAACACTAACAGATATTCAGCCTTATATCACACAACAAAAAGGAGATTAAAATACAGTTGTACAAATTATAGAGATATTAAATCAAAAGTGCAGATGATAATACAGAATAAACTCTTATCTTTTCTAAATATCACAGCACAGCAGACAGTAAGTCAGTCTGTCTGCAACAGCTTGAGCAACAGGTATATCTAATTTAAAACACTGGCTATTTAAGGCACAGAAATCAGACCAATAATTCAAACAATAACATTGCAGGAATGCACTGGCTGGATTAAACCAATTCTGTTCACTTTCTCTCACTAAGAAAACAGATAGGCCTCTAGACCAGGGGTGTCCAACCTTTTGGCTTGTTGGAGCCACATTGAGTGAACAGAAATTGTCTTGGGGCCGCATATAAAATATATCATATAGTTAACTCTTTCGCTGCTGCAGGAGACCAAAGTTAATCTCCTGGCTGTACTGTAGGTGCCTTAAAATTCTAATTCTCATTCAAATTCTCTAATCTAACAGTTAACTCTAACATCTTATTTAATATATATATATATATATATATATATATTTTTTTTTTTTTTTTTTTTTTTTACAAATAAACAGATATTCACTACAGCACTAGCATTTCTCACTGGGAAAACCACTCCAGCAGTCCAACTACCTAAAATGTCAATATTAGCAGTCCTACAATACCATAATCCACAAAAATAAGCCAACAAATTTGCAATAAAGTAAAGAATTCACATTACTGACTTAATAAAACAATTCTGAATAAGCTACAAGAGGGTCTCACCCAAACAAATGACTGGTGCCATAAACATGGCCTCAAGCTATATGCCAAAAAATGCATCATCATCCCCTTTGAGTGGAGTGATGTCCCCACAAATTATCACATTAATAACAATGTTGTAAGGATGCCATCAGTCGTGAGGTGCTTGGGCACCCAGGTTGATAGAAACCTGACTTTTGACCACCATGTTGTCTCCGTTGTACGGAAAGCTTTTTACATGGCCCACCTCATTAGTAAAGGTATCATCTAGGGACAAGGAGTTCATAACATCCTTTTATTCTTCCTTTACAAGAGCAATTATTGAGTGCAACGCCCCTTTTGGCATGTATCTCAGCAAAATACCATGCCAAAAGAAAGAATAAAAAATGAAGAGCTGGAAACAGCGCACTCAAAACCGCACTTTATTGTAGTCCACAACAGAATAAATCCACAAAAGTTAATAAATGCCAAAAGAAAGACTACAACCATTTCTGATAAAAAAGGTCGAAGGACTGCGTTCACTTAGTTATCCAAACAGACTAAAAAGCTTCTTGCTTTCCTCTGTCTCTCACTGGCCGCTATAAATTTCATCACTGGCTTGCTTTCCAGGCTAAGAAAGATCCTGCCTTAATGGACTTTCTCCACCTCAGGAATACTGGTTATATTTAAAATGTTCACTACAAAGATCAGTCTTCACTGCAACATAAACATGCCACTTTGTATGGACAGGTTCTTGACACAAAATCCTTCAACTTCTGTAAAAAGCTCCTCTCATTATCAAACAAAGTAGTTCAGCAACACAACAATTGGATGGATAGCCATAAATGTACGCCTTGAGTAAGTAGCATAGCCTTCATCAAACCGGATGGAAAATCCACATACTAAACTTTCCTAGCTGGATGGTTAAGATCTAATATTGGTTACTCAAGTCTACTTGCCCAAGAAGAGGGGCCTATTTAACTAAGAATTCCATTTGCAAAAATATATTCAGTATAAATATTAAATCTCTCTCTCTCTTACACACATAAAAGGAGCCCCTACTTGTAAAATAGGCAACCTCAGTAATCACATGGCACAGACTCACTGAATGAAATTGCCTGGAAGTCAAAATATCTGAAAAAAAGATGGATTAATCCATGCAATTTCCCATCACCAAAAGGACCATCAATAAATCAACAAACAACTGCTCAGCAAAAAGTAAATCAATAAGAAATCCATAAACTCTCTAAGATCATACTACATACTGGAGTAAACATATAACTTCCGTCCAATCTAAAGCCATCTGACATTCAGACATTTTAATTTGTGCAGACGTTATTCACAGACCGACAGGTTACTGGGCTGTAATGCTGACCTTCGCTTTTGAAAAAAACTAATTCCCAGACTTTGTCAACAGCTCAAAGTGCAGGGAGGATTATGTATTTATTTATTTTTGGAAAACATCTTTAAAACTGTTAAATTGATCACACACCCAGAAACACAGAAAAGTTATTGTGATAAGTAAACCACAGATTGCTGCAAGAAATCAAAGTCACATTAGCACTCTATGCTTACATCCAAACCAATGAAGCATACCTGTCAATTCCAAAAGAATTAAAGTAGCTTAATAAGAAAGTTATTTGCAAGGTTACATGGCAGTTTATATTGGAAATAAGCAGAGATATTAAAAAAGCTCTGTTTCTCATAATTATGCTAAAAAAAGTCTTTCAAAGTAAATACAACCTTCTAATTTAGCTTGGAACCATACCTCTCAACCTTAGAGCAAGAAATCTGGACAAAGCGAAAAATAAGTGTGACACAGGCCCAAAAATAGTTATGCGTCACAGACACCATTGAAACAGCTGTAGCTGCAAACATTATACATCACGTATAACGTTTCTATCCTATCATTGTCAGTTAAGCATTCTATGGCTCATTTAATCCTGCCTTCTTTTGCAACAAAGAAAACCATGCTTTGAAATGACAAATGCATTAAAAATAATAAAACACATTGCATCCACATCCTGCAACGTCCTACCTGCAAACAACCACAGAACTTTAACTTTTCCAAGAAGTGCATAGTGGCTGAACTGTTTGTAGGCCCACTTCAGCAAATTGAGTGTATGCTTTCTTTATTTTTCTTCTGGTAAAGTTGGCAATAGGAAATGGCTAGCTAGTATATTGGTTATGATTGGACAAGCAACTGTAAGAAGGTTAAGGCAAATCATGAGCAAATTCATCTTTGTATGGGAAAGAATGGGTGGAAAGAACTAAGTGGATGTGGCACTGTTTAAACAGAGTTATGATGCGTTTTATTTTAATCAGTTCAAATAGTATAGTGATAGTTTGTGAAAGATGTATGTTTATGCAGTGGGTCTGTGTGGGCTGGGGTCATGCTTTTTTAGTGGTGTGGCTAATGCAGAACAGAGTCTTTCACCTTCAACAACCTCTGGGCCAATAGCTTACTTCAGATTTAGATGCCATCAAGCCAGTGGGAGAGACTGACCATTACTTAAAGCCTACCAGGTAAGAGTTTTATATTCATATCTCTAAATATACAGATTGCTAGGAGGAGAGGGCTTTTGTTATGCATTTATTTGTATTTGTTAACTGTGATTGAGCACTCATCCATATAGACCAGTTTGGGATTTGTTATGGCTAGGCTTATATAGGCCCTAGGGCCGATAGCCTAGTACCAACCTATGAACTAGGGCTGCTTATTTCCCCAGAATGACAGCTCTCCCTAATTAAGTCTAATGGTATACAATCTACCAGGATCTGGACTACCTGAAATAAATTAAATTATGGCCTGTAAATTGCAAGTGCACTTTGTTTAATTAAACTATATTTCAAAGCCCACTTGCTGTATTTTTTCAGTAAAATCCCAATATCCATTTCCAGGTCACTTTACAAGACATTGGCAGTGGTAGACTTGGCATCTTCCAGATCCCTACAGGACCGCATTCATACTGCTAACATTGTCCATTAAATGTAAATATCCAGCCACTGTAAGTGGCAAGAAGCTATGTCGTAAAAAATCTACATTTGGCATGCCTAGTACCCAAATATCAGGTTTTGAAACATAATCTACACAGTCTGCAAGTCTCTTTCTTTAATAATCATCTACTGTTGCAGCACTCCCAACACAAATACACACATACACACCAAAACCCGCAACATTTAAAAAATGACATTGTGCCCACCTGATTTGCCAGTATTGATGATCCACCAAAGATATGCTTACTGTCATGCAATCTACCACTGCTTATAGCCCCCCAATGATAAAACAGTGCTGGGTGCTCTTTTGTTTGTCAAAAAAAAAAAAACAATAAACTTTATATGCTACAGTCCCACATTAGTCAATCCACTACTGACCCATTAACCCTAGGCTGCTGTCTCATTCTAACTCCCTGGAACTACATTACCTTGCATGACTACTTTTATTTCCTAAGCAAAAGACACAAATTGGAAGATGAGGCAAAAATCCAGACATTCTTCGAAAATCCATACAGTTGAGAGTTATGATTTCATATTCAATACAACACTCTCCCTGTCAGGAAAGCTGCAATTTAATGAAAGTGCACTTTTAATGTAGGATATATTTGTGAGCTAACTTATTTGTGTTCAGTAGGTAGACTGATCGTCGTTAGCCTTTTTGTGCATGTGTCTATCTGTCTGTCATGCACACATAAATACACACACACACACTCACTCTACTTCTACTTTCACACACAAGCATTCTGCTTTCATGCATGCACTCACTCACTCCATACTTACCTATTAACACAGGTCAAATGCTGTCCCTTTCAAAGGCAATGGTGGCAAATCCATATACGAGTCCCTTTTCACCAAGAACACACACACTGATAATTGGTACAAAATAATAGTGCGAACACACAGACCCTTCTGTGGAGCAAAAAAAAAATCAAAAATAGAAGGATACTTTGGTGCATCTAGACACCGATGTTAGAGGTACAGGTCATGGGCACGAAAAACACAACAAAACAGTGTTTTGGGGCATGCGTATATTGATGTTGGAGTTAGAGGTAGAGGGCCGCATGAAGAGTTCTGAGGGCCGCATGCAGCCCATGGGCCACAGGTTAGACACGTCTACTCTAGACAAAAGATTTCACCACAAACTGAGGTCAACACTAACAGATATTCAATTCTATCACACAACAAAAGGAGAGTAAAAAACAGTTGTACAGATTACAGAGATATTTTTAAAAAAGTGCAGACGATTATTGAGAATAACCTCTTATCTTTTCTAAATATCACAGCAGGTAGAAAATCAGTCTCTCTGCAACAGCTTAGGCAACATGTATATCTGATTTAAAACACTGGTAATTTAAGGCACAGAATGCAAACCAGAACAATTATCCAAACAATAACAGTTGCAGGAATGATCTGGCCAGATTAAACCAATTCTGTTCACTTTGTCTCACTAAGAAAACCGATGGGCCTCTAGACAAAGTATTTCATGACAAACTGAGGTCAAAACTAAAAGATATTCTGCTTTATCACACAACAAAAAGGAGAGTAAAAACAGTTGTACAGATTACAGAGATATTAAAAAAAAGAGAAGACGATAATTGAGAATAACCTCTTATCTTTTCTAAATATCACAGCAGGTAGAAAATCGGTCTCTCTGCAACAGCTTGAGGAACAGGTATATCTGATTCAAAACACTGGCTATTCAAGACAGAGAAACATAAGCCAGACCAATTGTCCAAACAATAACAGATGCAGGAATGCCCTGGCTGGATTAAACCAGTTCTGTCTACTTTCTTACACTAAGAAAACAGATAGGCCTCTAGGTAAAGGATTTCACTACAAACTGAGGTCAACACTAAGAGATAGTCAGGTCTATCAGACAACAAAAAAGAGAGTAAAAAACAATTGTACAGATTTCACAGATATTAAATCAAATGTGCAGATGATCATTGAGAATACACTCATCTTTTCTAAATATCACAAAATGGAGTAAGTCAGTCTCTATACAAAAGCTTGAGCAACAGGTATATCTGATTTAAAACACTGGCTATTTAAGGCACAGAAACAATAACCAGACCAATTATCCAAACAGTAACAGTTGCAGGAATGCCCTGGCTGGATTAAACCAGTTCTGTTAACTTTCTCTCACTAAGAAAACAGATAACCCTCTAGACAAAGGATTTCACTACAAACTGAGGTCAACACTAACAGATATTCAGCTCTATCACACAATAAAAATGATAGTAAAAAACAGTTGTATGGATTACAGAGATATTAGATCAAATGTGCAGATGATCATTGAGCATAAACTCTTATCTTTTCAAAATATCACAGCTGGCAGTAAGTCAGTCTCTCTGCAACAGCTTGAGTAACAGGTATATCTGATTTAAAATACTGGCTATTTGAAACATAGAAACAGAAACCAGACCAAGTATCCAAACAATAAGAGTTGTAGGAATGCCCAGGCTACATTAAACCAGTTCTGTTCACTTTCTCTCACTAAGAAAATAGATAAGCCTCTAGACAAAAGATTTCACTACAAACTAAGGTCAACACTAATAGATATTCAGCTCTATCACAAAACAAGAACTACAGGAAAAAACAGTTGTATAGATTATAAAGATATTAAATGAAAAGTGCAGACGATAATTGAGAATAAACTCATATCTTTTCTAAATGCCACAACAATCTTTTCTAAAATTTACAGCAGGCAGTAAGTCAGTCTCTGCAACAGCTTGAGCAACAGATATATCTGATTTAAAACACTGGCCATTTAAGGCAGAGAAACCAGCCCAATTATACAAACAAAACAGTTGCAGGAATGCCCTGGATGGATTAAACCAGTTCTGTTAACTTTCTCTCACAAAGAAAACAGATAAGCCTCTAGACAAAGGATTTCACTATGAACTGAGGTCAACACTAACAGATATTCAGTTCTATCACACAACAAAAAAAGAGAGTACAATGCAGTTGTACAGATTTTAGAGATATTAATCAAAAGTGCAGATGATGATTGAGAATAAACTCATTTTTTTCTAAATATCACAGGAGAGAGTAAGTGTCAGTCTCTCTGCAAAAGCATGAGCAACAGGAACATCTGATTTAAAACACTGGCTATTTAAGGCACAGAAACAGAAACCAGACCAAACAATAACAGTTGTAAGAATGCCCAGGCTAGGTTAAACCAGTTCTGTTCACTTTCTCTCACTAAGAAAACAGATAAGCCTTTACATAAAGGACTTCACCACAAACTGAGGTCAACACTAACAGATATTCAGCTCTATCACAAAACAAAAAGGAGAGTATGAAACAGCTAACCAGCTTACAGAGATATTAACTCAAAAGTGTAGATGATAATTGAGAATAAAACTCTTAGCTTTTCTAAACATCAAAGCAGGCAGTAAGTCAGTCTCTCTGCGACAGCTTGAGCAACAGGTATATCTGATTTAAAACACTGGCTATTTAAGGCACAGAAAAAGAAACCAGATCAACTATCCCAACAATAACAGTGGCAGGAATGCTCTGGCTAGAATATACCAGCTCTGCTCACTTTCTCTCAATAAGAAAACAGATAGGCCTCTAGACAAAGGATTTCACTACAAACTCAGGTCAACACTAAAAGATATTCAGCTCTATCACAAAACAAAAACTACTGTAAAAAACACTTGTATAGATTATAGAGATATTAAATGAAAAGTGCAGATGGTAATTGAGAATAAACTCTTATCTTTTCTAAATATCACAGCATAAAATAACACCAATATCCGCTCTCAGTCAGTAGTAGCAACAGCACCGAACACTTCTTGTTGAACAAAATACGTTTATTGGAAATAAAACAAGCTGGAATCCAAAACACACATCAGAGTTAAGCGCTTTCATCTACTCTATGTAGACTTCCTCAGAACCAAGGATTTCACTACAAACTGAGGTCAACACTAACAGATGTTCAGCTCTATCGCACAACAAAAAGGAGAGTAAAAAGCAGTTGTACACATTACAGAGATATTAAATCAAAAGTGCAGATGATAACTGAGAATAAACTCATCTTTTCTAAATATCACAGCAGGCAGTAAGTCTGTCTGTCTGCAACAGCTTGAGCAACAGGTATATCTGATTTAAAACACTGACTATTTAAGGCACAGACAAAGAAACCAGACCAATTTAACCTAACAATAACAGTTGCAGGAATGCCCTGGCTAGATTTAACCAGTTATGTTCCCTTTCTTTCACTAGGAAAAAAAAAGGCCTCTAGACAAAGGAATTCATGACAAGAAGAGCTCAATACTAACAGATATTTATATCTATCACACAACAAAAATAATTTTATTTTTACAATAAGGAGAGTAAAAAACAGTTGTACAGATTACAGAGATATTAAATCAAAAGGGCAGATGACAACTGAGAATAAAAAACAGTTATACAGATTACAGAGATAGTAAAACAGAAGAGCAGATGATAATTGAGAATAACCTATTATCCTTTCTAAATATCACAACAGGCAGTAAGTCAGTCTCTCTGCCACAGCCTGAGCAAGAGGTATAACTGATTTCAAACACTGGCTATTTAAGGCAGAGAAACAGAAACCAGACCAATTATCCAAGCATTAAAAGTTGCACGAATGCCCTGGCTGGATTCAACCAGTTCTGTTCACTTTCTCTCACTAGGAAAATAGATAGGCCTCTAGACAAAGGATTTCACTACAAACTGAGGGCAACACTAACAGATGCTGAACTGTATAAGACAACAAAAAGGAGAGTAAAAAAACAGTTGTACAGATTACAGAGATATTAAATCAAAAGGGCAGATGACAACTGAGAATAAACTCATATTTTCTAAATATCACAGCAAGCAGTAAGCCAGTCTCTCTGCAACAGCTTGAGCAACAGATACATCTGATTCAAAACACTGGCTATTTAAGGCACAGGAAAAAGAAACCAGACCAATTATCCAAATAATAAGATATGCATGAATGCCCTGGCTAGATTAAACCAGTTCTGTTCACTTTCTCTCCCTACAAAAACAGACAGGCCTCTAGACAAAGGATTTCACTACAAACTGAGGTGAATACTAACAGATATTCAGCTTTATATCACACAAAAAAAAGGAGAGTAAAATAAACTTGCACAGATTATAGAGATATTAAATCAGAAGTGCAGACAATAATTGAGAATAAACTCTTATCTTTTCTAAATATCACAACAGGCAGTAAGTCTGTCTCTCTGCAACAGCTTGAGCAAAAGGTATATCTGATGTAAAATACTGCCTATTTAAAACAGAGAAACAGAAGCAAGACCGATTATCCAAACAGTAACAGTTGTAGGAATGCCCTGACTGGATTAAACCAGTTCTGTTCAATTCCTCTCACTAAAAAAACAGCCCTTTAGACAAAGGATTTCACTACAAACTAAGGTCAGCACTAACAGATATTCAGCTCTATCACACAACAAAAAGGAGTGTAAAACAAGATGTACAGATTACAGAGATTTTAAATCAAAAGTGCAAACAATAATTCAGAATAAACTCTTATCTTTGCTAAATATTACAGTAAGTCATTCTCTCTGTAACAATTTGAACAACAGGTTTATCTAATATAAAAAAACTGATTATTTAAGGCACAGAAACAGAAACCAGACCAATTATCCAAACAATAAGAGATGCAGGAATGCCCTGGCTAGATTAAACCAGTTCTGTTCACTTTCCCTCACTAAGAGAACAGATAGGCCTCTAGACAAAGGATTCCACTACAAACTGAGGTCAACACTAATGACAGATATTCAGCTTTATCACACAACAAAAAGGTGTGTAAAAAACAGTAGTACTGATTACAGAGATATTAAATCAAAAAGCAGATGATACTTGAGAATAAAGTCTCATCTTTTCTAAACATCACAGCACAGCAGGCAGTAAGTCAGTCTGTCTGCAATAGCTTCAGCAACAGGTATATCTGATTTAAAACAATGGCTATTTAAGGCACAGAAACAGAAACCAGATCAATTATCCAAGCAATAACATTGCAGGAATGCCCTGGCTGGATTAAACCAGTTCTGTTCACTTTCTCTCACTAAGAAAACAGATAGACCTCTAGAAAAAGGATTTCATCAAAAACTAATGTCAAAACTAACAGATATTCAATTCTATCACACAACAAAAGGAGAGTAAAAACAGTTGTACAGATTACAGAGATATTAAAAAAAAGGTGCAGACGATAATTGAGAATAACCTCTTATCTTTTCTATATATATATCACAGCAGGCAGTAAGTTAGCATCTCTGCAATAGCTTGAGCAACATGTATATCTGATTTAAAACACTGGCTATTTAAGGCACAGAAACAGAAACCAGACCAATTATCCAAACAATAACAGTTGCAGGAATGATCTGGCTAGATTAAACCAGTTCTGTTCACTTTCTCTCACTAAGAAAACAGATACGCCTCTAGACAAAGGATTTCACGACAAACTGAGGTCAACACTAACCAATATTCTGCTTTATCACACAACAAAAAGGAGAGAAAAACAGTTGTACAGATTACAGAGATATTAAATCAGAAGTGAAGATGATAATTGAGAATAAACTCTTATCATTTCTAAATATCACAGCAGGCAGTAAGTCAGTCTCTCTGCACCAGCTTGAGCAACAGGTATATCTGATTTAAAATACTGGCTATTTAAGACAGAGAAACAGAAGCCAGACCAATTATCCAAGCAATAACAGTTTCGGGAATGCCCTGGCTGGATTAAACCAGTTCTGTTCACTTTCCCTCACTAAGAAAACAGATAAGCCTCTAGAGAAAGGATTTCACCACAAACTGAGGTCAACAATAACAGATATTCAGCTCTATCACACAACAAAAAAGAGAGTACAAACCAGTTGTACACCTTACATAGATATTAAATCAAATGTGCAGATGATAATTGAGAATAAAACTCTTAGCTTTTCTAAATATCACAGCAAGCAGTAAGTCTCTCCACAACAGCTTGAGCAACAGGTATATCTGATTTAAAACACTGGCTATTTAAGGCACAGAAAAAGAAAGCAGAGGAATTATCCTAACAATAACAGTTGCATAAATGCCCTGGCTAGATTAAACCAGTTCTGTTCCCTTTCTCTCACTAAGAAAACAGATAGGCCTCTACATAAAGGAATTCACTACAAGCAGAGGTCAATACTAACAGATATTTACTTCTATCACACAAAAAGTGAGGAAAAACAGTTGTACAAATTACAGAGATATTAAAACAAAAGTGCAGATGATAATTCAGAATAACCTCTTATCTTTTCTAAATATTACAACAGGCAGTAAGTCAGTCTCTCTGCAACAGCTTGAGCAACAGATATATCTGATTTAAACACTGGCTATTTAAAGCAGAGAAAGAGAAACCAGACCAATTATCCAAGCAATAACAGTTCCAGGAATGCCCTGGCTAGATTCAACCAGTTCTGTTCACTTTCACTCACTAGGAAAATTGATAGGCCTCTAGGCAAAGGATTTCACTGCAAACTGAGTTCAACACTGACAGATGTTCAGCTCTATCACAGAACAAACTGGAGAGTCAAAAACAGTTCTACAAATTATAGAGATATTAAATCAAAAGTGCAGATGATGATTGAGAATAAACTCTTATCCTTTCTAAACATCACAGCAGGCAGTAAGTCAGTATCTCTGCAACAGCTTGAGCAACAGGTATAACTGATTTAAAACACTGGCTATTTAAGGCACAGAAACAGAAACCAGACCTATTATCCAAACATGAACAGTTGCAGGAATGCCGTGGCTAGAATAAACCAGTTCTGTTCACTTTCTCCCACTAAGGAAACAGATAGGCTTCTAGACAAAGGATTTACTACAAGCTGAGATCAACACTAACAGATATTCAGCTCTATCACACAACAAAAAGGAGAGTAAAAAACAGTTGCGCAGATAACATAGATATTAAAACAAAAGTACAGATGATAATTATGAATAACCTCTTACCTTTTCTAAATATCAAAGCAAGCAGTAAGTCAGTCTCTCTGCAACACCTTGAGCAACATGTATATCTGATTTAAAACACTGGCTGTTTAAGGCACAGAAACAGAAACCAGACCAATTATCCAAGCAATAACAGTTTCAAGAATGCTTTGGATAGAGTACACCAGTTCTGCTCATTTTCTCTCAATAAGAAATCAGATAGACCTCTAGACAAAGGATTTCACTACAAACTGAGGTCAACACTAACAGATATTCAGCTCTATCACACAACAAAAAGGAGAGTAAAAACAGTTGTACAGATTACAGAGATATTAAATCAAAAGTGCAGATGATAACTGAGAATAAACTCATCTTTTCTAAATATCACAGCAGGCAGTCAGTCAGTCTCTCTGCAACAGCCTGAGCAACAGGTATATCTGATTTAAAACACTGGCTATTTAAGGCACAGAAAAACAAACCAGACCAATTGTCCTAACAATAACAGTTGCAGGAATGCCCTGGCTAGATTAAACCAGTTATGTTCCCGTTATCTCACTAGGAAAACAGATAGGCTGCTAGACAAATGAATTCACTACAAACAGAGGTCAATACTAGCAGATATTTACCTCTATTACAGAACAAAAATTACAGTAAAAAACAGCTGTACAGACTACAGAGATATTAAAACAAAAGTGCAGATGATATATGAGAATAACTTCTTATCTTTTCTAAATATTACAACAGGCAGTAAGTCAGTCTCTCTGCAACATCTTGAGCAACAGCTATATCTGATTTAAAACATTGGCTATTTAAGACAGAGAAACAGAAACCAGAACAATTATCCAAGCATTAATGGTTGCAGAAATTCCCTGGCTAACTTCATACAATTCTGATCACTTTCTCTCACTAGGAAAACAGTCCTCTAGACAAAGGATTTCACTACAAACTGAGGTCAACACTAACAGATATTCAGCTCTATCACACAACAAAAAGGAGAGTAAAAACAGATGTACAGATTACAGACATATTAAATTAAAAGTGCAGATGATAACTGAGAATAAACTCATCTTTTCTAAATATCACAGCAGGCAGTAAGTCAGTCTCTCTGCAACAGCTTGAGCAACAGGTATATCTGCTTTAAAACACTGGCTATTTAAGGCACACAAACACAAACCAGACCAATTATCCAAACAAAAACAGTTGCAGGAATGCCCTAGCTTCATGAAACCAGTTATGTTCACTTTCTCTCACTAAGAAAACAGATAGGCCTCTAGACAAAGGATTTCACCACAACCTGAGGTCAACACTCAAAGATATTCAGCCCTATCACACAACAAAAAGGAGAGTACAAAATGGTTGTACAGATTTCACAGATATTAAATCAAAAGTGCAGATGATAATTGATAATAAACTCTTAGCTTTTCTAAATATCACAGCAGTCAGCAAGTCAGTCTTTCTGCAACAGCTTGAGCAATATGTAAATCTGATTTAAAACACTGCCTATTTAAGGCACAGAAAGAAAAACCTGACCAATTATCGAAACAATAACAGTTGTAAGAATGCCCTGGCTAGATTAAACCAGTTCTGTTCACTTTCTTTCACTAAGAAAACACATAGGCCTCCAGACAAAAGATTTCACTACAAACTAAGGTCAACACTAACAGATATTCAGCTCTATCACACAAAAAAAAGATGAGTAAAAAACAGTTGTACAAATTACAGAGATATTAAATCAAAAGTGCAGACAATAATTAAGAATAAACTCTTATCTTTTCTAAATATCACAGAAGGCAGTAAGTCAATTTCTCTGCAACAGGTGTATCTGATTTAAACCACTGGCTATTTAAGGCACAGAAACAGAAACCAGAACAATTATCCAAACAATAACAGTGGCAGGAATGCCTTAGCAAGATTAATCCAGTTCTGTTCACTTCCTCTGAATAAGAAAACAGATAGGCCTCTAGACGAAGGATTTCACTACAAACTGAGGTCAACACTAATAACAGATACTCAGCTCTATCACACAAGAAAAAGGTGAGTAAAAAACAGTTATACTGATTACAGAGATACTAAATTAAAAGTGCAGATGATAATTCAGAATAAACTCCTATCTTTTCTAAATATCACAGTGCAGCAGGCAGTAAGTCAGTCTGTCTGCAACAGCTTGAGCAACAGCTATATCTGATTTAAAACACTGGCTATTTAAGGCAGAGAAACAGAAACCAGACCAATTATCCAAACAATAATATTGCAGGAATTCCCTGGCTGGATTAAACCAGTTCTGTTCACTTTCTCTCACTAAGAAAACAGAGAGACATCTAGACAAAGGATTTCACCACAAACTAAGGTCAACACTACCAGATATTCAGCTCTATCACACAACAAAAAGGAGAGTAAAAACAGTCGTACAATTTACAGAGATATTAAAACAAAAGTACAGATGATAACTGAGAATAAACTCATCTTTCCTAAATATCACAGCAGGTAGTAAGTCAGTCTCTCTGCAGCAGCTTGAGCAAAAGGTATATCTGATGAAAAACACTGGCTATTTAAAGCACAGAAACAAAAACCAGACTAATTATCCAAACAATAAGAGTTGCAGGAATGCCATGACTAGATTAAGCCAGTTCTGTTCACTTTCTCTCACTAATAAAACAGATAGGCCTTTATACAAAGGATTTCACTACAAACTGAGGTCAACACGAACAGATATTCAGCTTTATATCACACAACAAAAAGGTGAGTAAAATACAGTTCTACAGATTATAGAGATATTAAATCAAAAGTGAAGACAACAACTGGGAATAAACTCGTATCTTTTCTAAATATGACAGCAGGCAGTAAGTTAGTCTCTCTGCAACAGCTTGAGCAACAGGTATAACTGATTTAAAACACTGGCTATTTAAGACAGAGAAACAGAAGAGAGACCAATTATCCAAACAATAACAGTGGCAGGAAATTCTCTGGCTAGAATAAACCAGTTATATTCACTTTCTCTCACTAAGGAAACAGATAGGCCTCTAGACAAAGGATTTCACTACAAACTGACATCAACACTAACAGATAATCAGTTCTATCACACAACAAGAATGACAGTAAAAAAACTGTTGTATATATTGTACAGATATTAAATGAAAAGTGCAGAGGATAATTGAGAATAAACTATTTTTTCTAAATATCACAGCAGGCAGTAAGTCAGTCTCTCTGCAACAGCTTGAGCAACAGGTTTATCTGATTTAAAACACTGGCTATTTAAGACAGAAACAGAAGCCAGACCAATTATCCAAACAGTAACAGTTGCAGGAATGCCCTGGCTGGATTAAACCAGTTCTGTTCACTTTCTCTCACTAAAAAAACAGATAAGCCTCTAGACAAAGGATTTCACCACAAGCTGACGTCAACACTAACAGAAATTCAGCTCTATCACACAACAAAAAGGACAGTACAAAACAGTTGTACAGATTTCAGAGATATTAAATCAAAAGTGCAGATGATGATTGAGAATAAACCCATCTTTTTAAATATCACAGGAGGGAGTAAGTGTCAGTCTCTCTGCAAAAGCATGCACAACAGGTATATCTGATTTAAAACAATGGCTATTTAAGGCACAGAAATGGAAACCATACCAATTATCCAAACAATAAAATTGTAGGAATGCATTGGCTGGATTAAACCAGTTCTGTTCAATTTCTCTCACTAAGAAAAGAGACAGACCTCTAGACAAAGGTTGGACCACAAACTGAGGTCAACACTAACTGATATTCAGCTCTATCACACAACAAAAAGGAGAGTAAAAACAGTTGTACACATTACAGAGATATTTAAAAAAAGTGCAGACGATAATTGAGAATAACCTCTTATCTTTTTTAAATATCACAGCAGGCAGTAAGTCAGTCTCTCTGCAACAGCTTGAGCAACAGGTATATCTGATTTAAAACACTGGCTAATTAAGGCACAGAAACAGAAACCAGACCAATTATCCAAACAATAACAGTTGCAGGAATGCCCTGGCTGGATTAAACCAGTTCTTTTCACTTTCTCTCACTAACAAAAAAGATAGGCCTCTAGACAAAGGATTTCATTACAAACTGAGGTCAACACTAACAGATATTCAGCTTTATATCCCACAACAAAAAGGAGAGTAAAATACAGTTATACAGATTATAGAGATATTAAATCAGAAGTGAAGATGATAATTGAGAATAAACTCTTATATTTTCTAAATATCACAGCAGGCAGTAAGTCAGTCTCTCTGCAACAGCTTTAGCAACAGGTTTATCTGATTTAAAACACTAGCTATTTAAGGCTCAGGAAAATAAACTAGATTAATTATCCAAACAATAACAGTTGCAGGAATGATCTGGCTAGATTAAACTAGTTCTGTTCACTTCCTCTCACTAAGAAAATAGATAAGCATCTAGACAAAAGATTTCACTGCAAACTAAAGCAGGTCAACACTAACAGATATTCAGCTCTATCACACAACAAAAAGGTGAGTAAAACAGTTGTACAATTTAGAGAGATATTAAATCAAAAGTGCAGACAATAATTGAGAATAAACTCTTATATTTTCTAAATATCACAGCAGGCAGTAACCCAGTCTCTCTGCAACAGCTTCAGCAACAGGTTTATCTGATTTAAAACACTGGCTATTTAAGGCACAGAAACAGAAACCAGATCAGTTATCCAAACAATAACAGTTGTAAGAATGCCCTGATTAAATTAAACCAGTTCTGTTCACTTTCTTTCACTAAAAAAAGATAGGCCTCTAGGCAAAATATTTCACTACAAATAGAGGTCAACAATAACAGACATTCAGCTCTACCACACAACAAAAATGAAAGTAAAAAACAGTTGTACAGATTACAGAGATATTAAATGAAAAGTGCAGACAATAATTGAGAATAAACTCATCTTTTCTAAATATCACAGCACAGCAGGTACTAAGTCAGTCTCTCTGCAACAGCTTGAGCAACAGGTATATCTGATTTAAAACACTGGCTATTTAAAACAGAGAAACAGAAACCAGACCAATTATCCAAACAATAACACTTGCAGGAATGCCCTGGCTGGATTAAACCAGTTCTGTTCACTTTCTCTCACTAAGAAAACAAATAAGCCACTAGAGAAAGGATTTCACCACACACTGAGGTCAACACTAACAGATATTCAGCTCTATCACACAACAAAAAGGAGAGTACAAAACAGTTGTACAGCTTACATAGACATTAAATGAAAAGTGCAGATTATAACTGAGAATAAAACTCTTAGCTTTTCTAAATATCACAGCAGGCGGTAAGTCGGTCTCTCTGCAACAGCTTGAGCAACAGGTATATCTGATTTAAAACACTGGCCATTTAATGCACAAAAAAAAACAGACCAGTTATCCTAAGAATAGCAGTTGCATGAATGCCCTGGCTAGATTAAACCAGCTATGTTCCCTTTCTCTGACTAAGAAAACAGATAGGCTTCTAGACAAAGGATTTTACTACAAACTGAGGTCAACACTAAGAGATATTCAGCTCTATCATACAACCAAAAGGAGAGTAAAAAATAGTTGTACAGATTACAGAGATATTAAATCAAAAGGGCAGACAATAATTGAAAATAAACTCTTATCCTTTCTAAATATCACAGCAGGCAGTAGGTCAGTATCTCTGCAAAAGCTTGAGAAACAGGTATCTTTGATTTAAAACACTGGCTATTTAAGGCACAGAAACACTAACCAGACCATTTATCCAAACAATAACAGTTGCAGGAATGTCATGGCTGGATTAAACCTGTTCTGTTCACTTTCTCTCACTAAGAAAACAGATAGGGCTCTACACAAAGGATTTCACCACAAACTGAGATCAAAACTCACAGATATTCAGCTGTGACACACAACAAAAAGGAGAGTAAAAAACAGTTGTACAGATTTCAGAGATATTAAATCAAAAGTGTGAACGATAATTGAGAAAAAACTTTTATCTTTTCTAAATATCACAGCACAGCAGGCAGTAAGTCAGTCTGTCTGCAACAGCTTGAGCAACAGGTATATCTGATTTAAAACACTGGCTAATTAAGACACAGAAACAGAAACCAGATGAATTAATCAAATAATAATGTTGCAGGAATGCACTGGCTGGATTAAACCAGTTCTTTTCAATTCTCTCACTAATTAAACAGATAGGCCTATAGACAAAGGATTTCACCACAAACTGAGGTCAACACTAAAAGATATTCAGCTCTATCACACAACAAAATGAGAGTAAAAAACAGTTGTACAGATTACAGAGATATTAAAACAAAAGCACAGACGATAATTGAAAATAACCTCTTATCTTTTCTAAATGTCACAGCAGGCAGTAAGTCAGTGTTTTTGCAAGAGCTTGAGCAACATGTATATCTGATTTAAAACACTGACTATTTAAGGCACATAAACAGAGACCAGACCAATTATCCAAAAAATAATATTTGCAGGAATGATCTGACTTGATTAAACCAGTTCTGTTCATTTTCTCTCACGAAGAAAACAGATAGGCCTCTAGACAAAGGATTTCACAACAAACTGAGATTAACACTAACAGATATTCTGCTCTATCACACAACAAAAAGGAGAGTAAAAAACAATTGTAATGATTACATAGATATTAAATCAAAAGTCCAGATGATAACTGAGAATAAACTCATCTTTTCTAAATATCACAGCAGGCAGTAAGTCAGTCTCTCTGCAACAGCTTAAGCAACAGGTATATCTGATTTAAAACACTGGCTATTTAAGGCACAGAAACAGAAACCAGACCAATTATCCCAGCAATAAGAGTTGCAGGAATGCCATGGCTAGATTAAACCAGTTCTGATCACTTTCTCTCGCTAAGAAAACAGATAGACCTCTAGAGAAAGTATTTCACTGCAAACTGAGGTCAACACTAACAGATATTCAGCTGTATCACACAACAAAAATGATAGCAAAAAACAGTTGTACGGATTACAGAGATATTAAAAAGTGCACACGATCATTCAGCATAAACTCTTTTCTTTTCAAAATATCACAGCAGGCGGTAAGTCAGTCTCTCTACAACAGCTTGAGCAACAGGTATATCTGATTTAAAATGCTGGCTATTTAAGGCACAGAAACAGAAACCAGATGAATTATCCAAACAATAACAGTTCTAAGAATGGCCTGGCTTGATTAAACCAGTTATTTTCACTTTCTCTCACTAAGAAAAAAGATAGGCTTCTAGACAAAAGATTTTACTCAAAATGAGGACAACACTAACAGATGTTCAACTCTATTACACAACAAAAAGGAGAGTACAAAACAGTTGTACAGATTAAAGAGATAGCAAATCAAAAGTGCAGACAATAATTGAGAATAAACTCTTATAATTTCTAAATATCACAGCAGGAAGTTAGTCTCACAGCAACAGCTTGAGCAACAGGTATATCTGATTTAAAACACTGGCCATTTAATGCACAAAAAAAACAGACCAGTTATCCTAAGAATAGCAGTTGCATGAATGCCCTGGCTAGATTAAACCAGCTATGTTCCCTTTCTCTGACTAAGAAAACAGATAGGCTTCTAGACAAAGGATTTTACTACAAACTGAGGTCAACACTAAGAGATATTCAGCTCTATCATACAACCAAAAGGAGAGTAAAAAACAGTTGCACAGATTACAGAGATATTAAATCAAAAGTGCAGACAATAATTGAAAATAAACTCTTATCCTTTCTATATATCACAGCACAGCAGACAGTAAGTCAGTATCTCTGCAAAAGCTTGAGAAACAGGTATCTTTGATTTAAAACACTGGCTATTTAAGGCACAGAAACACTAACCAGACCATTTATCCAAACAATAACAGTTGCAGGAATGTCATGGCTGGATTAAACCTGTTCTGTTCACTTTCTCTCACTAAGAAAACAGATAGGGCTCTACACAAAGGATTTCACCACAAACTGAGATCAAAACTCACAGATATTCAGCTGTGACACACAACAAAAAGGAGAGTAAAAAACAGTTGTACAGATTTCAGAGATATTAAATCAAAAGTGCGAACGATAATTGAGAAAAAACTTTTATCTTTTCTAAATATCACAGCACAGCAGGCAGTAAGTCAGTCTGTCTGCAACAGCTTGAGCAACAGGTATATCTGATTTAAAACACTGGCTAATTAAGACACAGAAACAGAAACCAGATGAATTAATCAAATAATAATGTTGCAGGAATGCACTGGCTGGATTAAACCAGTTCTTTTCAATTCTCTCACTAATTAAACAGATAGGCCTATAGACAAAGGATTTCACCACAAACTGAGGTCAACACTAAAAGATATTCAGCTCTATCACACAACAAAATGAGAGTAAAAAACAGTTGTACAGATTACAGAGATATTAAAACAAAAGCACAGACGATAATTGAAAATAACCTCTTATCTTTTCTAAATGTCACAGCAGGCAGTAAGTCAGTGTTTTTGCAAGAGCTTGAGCAACATGTATATCTGATTTAAAACACTGACTATTTAAGGCACATAAACAGAGACCAGACCAATTATCCAAAAAATAATATTTGCAGGAATGATCTGACTTGATTAAACCAGTTCTGTTCATTTTCTCTCACGAAGAAAACAGATAGGCCTCTAGACAAAGGATTTCACAACAAACTGAGATTAACACTAACAGATATTCTGCTCTATCACACAACAAAAAGGAGAGTAAAAAACAATTGTAATGATTACATAGATATTAAATCAAAAGTCCAGATGATAACTGAGAATAAACTCATCTTTTCTAAATATCACAGCAGGCAGTAAGTCAGTCTCTCTGCAACAGCTTAAGCAACAGGTATATCTGATTTAAAACACTGGCTATTTAAGGCACAGAAACAGAAACCAGACCAATTATCCCAGCAATAAGAGTTGCAGGAATGCCATGGCTAGATTAAACCAGTTCTGATCACTTTCTCTCGCTAAGAAAACAGATAGACCTCTAGAGAAAGTATTTCACTGCAAACTGAGGTCAACACTAACAGATATTCAGCTGTATCACACAACAAAAATGATAGCAAAAAACAGTTGTACGGATTACAGAGATATTAAAAAGTGCACACGATCATTCAGCATAAACTCTTTTCTTTTCAAAATATCACAGCAGGCGGTAAGTCAGTCTCTCTACAACAGCTTGAGCAACAAGTATATCTGATTTAAAATGCTGGCTATTTAAGGCACAGAAACAGAAACCAGATGAATTATCCAAACAATAACAGTTCTAAGAATGGCCTGGCTTGATTAAACCAGTTATTTTCACTTTCTCTCACTAAGAAAAAAGATAGGCTTCTAGACAAAAGATTTTACTCAAAATGAGGACAACACTAACAGATGTTCAACTCTATTACACAACAAAAAGGAGAGTACAAAACAGTTGTGCAGATTAAAGAGATAGCAAATCAAAAGTGCAGACAATAATTGAGAATAAACTCTTATAATTTCTAAATATCACAGCAGGAAGTTAGTCTCACAGCAACAGCTTGAGCAACAGGTATATCTGATTTAAAACACTGGCCATTTAATGCACAAAAAAAACAGACCAGTTATCCTAAGAATAGCAGTTGCATGAATGCCCTGGCTAGATTAAACCAGCTATGTTCCCTTTCTCTGACTAAGAAAACAGATAGGCTTCTAGACAAAGGATTTTACTACAAACTGAGGTCAACACTAAGAGATATTCAGCTCTATCATACAACCAAAAGGAGAGTAAAAAACAGTTGCACAGGTTACAGAGATATTAAATCAAAAGTGCAGACAATAATTGAAAATAAACTCTTATCCTTTCTATATATCACAGCACAGCAGACAGTAAGTCAGTATCTCTGCAAAAGCTTGAGAAACAGGTATCTTTGATTTAAAACACTGGCTATTTAAGGCACAGAAACACTAACCAGACCATTTATCCAAACAATAACAGTTGCAGGAATGTCATGGCTGGATTAAACCTGTTCTGTTCACTTTCTCTCACTAAGAAAACAGATAGGGCTCTACACAAAGGATTTCACCACAAACTGAGATCAAAACTCACAGATATTCAGCTGTGACACACAACAAAAAGGAGAGTAAAAAACAGTTGTACAGATTTCAGAGATATTAAATCAAAAGTGCGAACGATAATTGAGGAAAAAACTTTTATCTTTTCTAAATATCACAGCACAGCAGGCAGTAAGTCAGTCTGTCTGCAACAGCTTGAACAACAGGTATATCTGATTTAAAACACTGGCTAATTAAGACACAGAAACAGAAAACAGATGAATTAATCAAACAATAATGTTGCAGGAATGCACTGGCTGGATTAAACCAGTTCTTTTCACTTTCTCTCACTAATTAAACAGATAGGCCTATAGACAAAGGATTTCACCACAAACTGAGGTCAACACTAAAAGATATTCAGCTCTATCACACAACAAAATGAGAGTAAAAAACAGTTGTACAGATTACAGAGATATTAAAACAAAAGCACAGACGATAATTGAAAATAACCTCTTATCTTTTCTAAATGTCACAGCAGGCAGTAAGTCAGTGTTTTTGCAGCAGCTTGAGCAACATGTATATCTGATTTAAAACACTGACTATTTAAGGCACATAAACAGAGACCAGACCAATTATCCAAAAAATAATATTTGCAGGAATGATCTGGCTTGATTAAACCAGTTCTGTTCATTTTCTCACGAAGAAAACAGATAGGCCTCTAGACAAAGGATTTCACAACAAACTGAGATTAACACTAACAGATATTCTGCTCTATCACACAAGAAAAAGGAGAGTAAAAAACAATTGTAATGATTACAGAGATATTAAATCAAAAGTCCAGATGATAACTGAGAATAAACTCATCTTTTCTAAATATCACAGCAGGCAGTAAGTCAGTCTCTCTGCAACAGCTTAAGCAACAGGTATATCTGATTTAAAACACTGGCTATTTAAGGCACAGAAACAGGAACCAGACCAATTATCCCAGCAATAAGAGTTGCAGGAATGCCATGGCTAGATTAAACCAGTTCTGATCACTTTCTCTCGCTAAGAAAACAGATAGACCTCTACAGAAAGGATTTCACTGCAAACTGAGGTCAACACTAACAGATATTCAGCTGTATCACACAACAAAAATGATAGCAAAAAACAGTTGTACGGATTACAGAGATATTAAAAAGTGCAGATGATCATTTGGCATAAACTCTTTTCTTTTCAAAATATCACAGCTGGCAGTAAGTCAGTCTCTCTGCAACAGCTTGAGCAACAGGTATATCTGATTTAAAACACTGGCTATTTAAGGCACAGAAAAAGAAACCAGACCAATTATCCAAACAATAGGAGTTGCAGGAATGTCCTGGTTAGATTAAACCAGTTATGTTCACTTCCTCTCACTAAGAAAATAGTTAAGCCTCTAGACAAAAGATTTCACTGCAAACTAAGGTCAACACTAACAGATATTCAGCTCTATCACACAACAAAAAGGTGAGTAAAAACAGTTGTACAATTTACAGAGATATTAAAACAAAAGTGCAGATGATAATTGAGAATAACCTCTTATCTTTTCTAAATGTCACAGCAGGCAGTAAATCAGTGTTTCTGCAACAGCCTGAGCAACATGTATATCTGATTTAAAACACTGGCTATTTAAGGCACATAAACATAAACCAGACCAATTATCCAAACAATAACATTTGCAGGAATGATATGGCTTGATTAAACCAGTCCTGTTCACTTTCTCTCATGAAGAAAACAGATAGGCCTCTTGACAAAGGATTTCACGACAAACTGGGGTTAACACTAACAGATATTCTGCTCTATCATACAACAAAAAGGAGAGTAAAAACAATTGTACAGATTACAGAGATATTAAATCAAAAGTGCAGATGATAACTGAGAATAAACTCATCTTTTCTAAATATCACAGCAAGCAGTAAGTCAGTCTCCCTGCAACAGCTTGAGCAACAGGTATATCTTTATTTATTTATTTACATTTGTTGACCGGGTGTGTCTGACTGGATATAGGTCCATTTTCAGCAGAGGCGCGGGGAGAAAAGCTCCACAGTTAAATTATACAGACAGTAGATACATTGGATTTACATAGCGATTAACAATTTGGTTAACATAGCAATTAATTACAAACATAGTTACAGATGAAGAACATAGTACATCAGTAAACTAGAATCTTTATCTGCGAAGTACTTAGACATTAACAATTGTTACAATAAGAAGTTCCTGCTGTATAATAAGTAGTAGGCATATGAGCATCCAAGCTTGCTATAATCAAGGCAGTTAGTGGGGTGGAAAGAAAGGTAGTGTTTGGATGGGGTGGGTGATATTAGAGTGGGAGTTGCAAGGGCATAGCCAACATGTTTTTAGGTGAGCCTTTAGTAAAGTTTTGAAGTGGGTGCATGATGGTACGGAGGTAATTGTGGGTGGGAGGGAGTTCCATAACTTGGCTATGGTGCAAGAGAATAGTGCTTCACCAGCAGAGTTATTGGCTTTAGTGATCTGCAAGTGATTTTTGTTGCTGGATCTTAGTGGTCTGGTGGTGCGATAGGGTTAGAGTAGATTCTGGAGGGATGGGACATTTAGTGGATGGTTTACTAGTTTGTGGGCAAGTGAGAGTTGATACCATTGAAGGAGGTGAGGGAGTTCAAGCCAGCCCAGTTCAACAAGTGAAAGACAGTGGTGACTACGGTAGGATGTCCCTGTGGCAAATTTGGCGATTTTGTTGTAGCAGGTCTCTAGATTGTTTAGATCGCATTGCCTTAGCTTGGTATATATTGGAGAGGCATAAAGTAGGGTGGAGATAAGGTGGGAATTTGCTGCTGAAATCTTTGCTGCTTTGGTGAGAAGTTGTTTATTTCTGTATAAAGCTCCTAGTTTTTTGTGGAATTTTTGTATGGTCATGGATATGTGAATGTCAAATTTTAATTTATTGTCTGTTTCCACTCCTAGCAATTTGGTGTGTTCTCTTGAGTGTATAGTGGCATTTTCTTTTGCTGTGATATTAAAGTGAGAGTTGTTTTGAGTATGTTTGGTGGGTTAGAAGATGACTAGTTTAGTTTTGTTTGGGTTGAGTATTAATTGGCCATCGGATAACCAAGTTTCAACAGAGGAAAAGGCTTCCTGTGTGACTTTTTACAGTTTGGGTAGGGACTGGGCCGAGCAGATGATGGTTGAGTCATCTGCGTATTGTATGCATGTGCCATGTTTGGTGGCAGAGGCTAGATTATTGGTGAAAATAGAGAAGAGTAAGGGTCCAAGGATGGATCCTTGAGGAACCCCTATAGAGACAGGTAGTTGGGAAGATATGTCATTCTGCCATACAATGGATTGTTGGCAGTCAGACAGGTAACTCTGAAACCAGTTGGTGACTGATTGAGAGAAGGATAGGTTATTGAGGACAGAGATGAGTTGTTAGTGGGGGACGATGTCAAATGCTTTAGATAGGTCTAGGAAAGTAGCAGAGGAGAGATAACCATTGTTTTTATGCTGAAGGATAGCGTTAGTAAAGGAGAGTAAGGCAGTGCTGGTGCTATGGTTTGGTCAGAAACCATGCTGAGTATTGGAAAGGAGGTTGTTAGTAAGGAGGTAGTCTGAGACCTGAGAATGAATGCATCTCTCTAGTATTTTGGAGACTGGAGAGAGAATAGCTATGGGGCGGTAAATGGTTAGTTCTGTGGAGGGGCCGCCTTTGTGGAGGGGAATTATATATGATACTTTCCATACTGTGGGAATGCAACTTTCTGACAGAGATCAGTTAATCAAGATGGATACTGGGTAGGCCAGAGCATCAGCTGCGATTTGTAGGTATTCACTTGGGAGGTTGTCTGCTGCTAATTTGGTGGGCTTAAGTTTAGTTAAGAGTTTTTTTATGTTGGAGGTAGGTGCAGGAGAAAAAGAGAAGGCAGTGGGGAGATTACTAGTTGAAGGTGTGGGTTGGTGGGGGTAGTGTTGTTTAGCTAGTGATAGAATGGTTTGTGTGACATGTGTGTTGAATGAGGTAGCAATATTTTCAGAGGAGTGAGGGATGTTAGGAGGAGGGGTACTGACTTTACCTGGGTGGAGGATGGAGTTTATGGAGGACCAGAACTGTTTGGGGCTGTGTTGGGAGGAGTCTAGGGCAGACTGGTAGTATTGGAATTTGTCCTGTTTTATTAGCTTTTTGACTCTATTGCGTAGTTCTAGGAATTTCTGTCTAGTTGAGGGGTTTTATGCCAGTGCTCCCAGGCTTTATCCCTGTTTTTCATTTCTGACTTAGTGGTTTTCTGTAGCCATGGGGAGGGTTGTGCTTTGGTTCTGGAAAGTCTTATGGGGGGCATGGTAATTAAGTATGCTCAGGAAGGTAGTATTAAAACAATTCCACTGCGTCATCAAAATTGAGGTACTTTAGAGGATGCCAGTTACATTCTTTGAGGGATGAGATGAATGTGAGTGGGTTAAAGTTTAGTTTTTTATGTATATGACGGTAGATGACAGGTTTAGCTTGGTATAAGTATTAATTATCCCAACAATAAGAGTTGCAGGAATGCCCTGGCTAGATTAAACCGGTTCTGTTCACTTTCTCTCCCTAAGAAAACAGACAGACCTCTAGACAAAGGATTTCACTACAAACTGAGGTCAACACTAACAGATATTCAGCTTTATATCACACAACAAAAAGGAGAGTAAAATACAGTTCTACAGATTATAGAGATATTAAATCAGAAGTGAAGATGATAATTGAGAATAAACTCTTATCTTTTCCAAATATCACAACAGGCAGTAAGTGAGTCTCTCTGCAACAGCTTGACCAGCATGTATATCTGATTTAAAACACTGGCTATTTAAGACAGAGAAACATAAGCCAGACCAATTATCCAAACAGCAACAGTTGCAGGAATGTCCTGGCTGGATTAAACCAGTTCTGTTCACTTTCTCTTACTAAGAAAACAGATAGCCCTCTAGACAAAGGATTTCACTACAAACTGAGGTCTACACTAAGGGATATTCAGCTCTATCACACAACAGAAAGGAGAGTAAAAAACAGTTGTACAGATTTCAGAGATATTAAATCAAACATGCAGATGATGATTGAGAATAAACTCTTCGTTTCTAAATATCAGAGCAGGGAGTAAGTGTCAGTCTCTCTGCAAAAGCATGAGCAATGGGTATATCTGATTTCAAACACTGGCTATTTAAGGCACAGAAACAGAAACCAGACCAATTATCCAAACAATAACAGTTGCAGGAATACCCTGGTTGGATTAAAGGAGTTCTGTTCACTTTCTCTCACTAAGAAAACAAATAAGCCTCTAGAGAAAGGATTTCACCACAAACCGAGGTCAACATTAACAGATATTCAGCTCTGTCACACAACATAAAGGAGAGTACAAAACAGTTGCACAACTTACATAGATATTAAATCAAAAGTGCAGACAATAATTGAGAATAAAACTCTTGGCTTTTCTAAATATCACAGCAGGCAGTAAGTTGGTCTCTCTGCAACAGCTTGAGCAACAGGTATATCTGGTTTAAAACACTAGCTATTTAAGGCACAGAAACAGAAACCAGATGAATTATCCAAACAATAACAGTTGTAAGAATGTCCTGGCTTGATTAAACCAGTTATTTTCACTTTCTCTCACTAAGAAAAAAATAGGCTTTTAGACAAAAGATTTCACTCAAAATGAGGTCAACACTAACTGATATTCAGCTCTATTACACAACGAAAAGGAGAGTAAAAACAGTTGTACAGATTAAAGAGATAGTAAATCAAAAGTGCAGACAATAATTGAGAATAAACTCTTATCTTTTCTAAATATCACAGCAGGAAGTCAGTCTCTCAGCAGCAGCTTGAGCAACAGGTATATCTGATTTAAAACACTGGTTATTTACTGCATAGAAAAAGAAACCAGACCAGTTATCCTAACAATAACAGTTGCAGGAATGCCCTGGCTACAGTAAACCAGTTCTGTTCCCTTTCTCTAACTAAGAAAACAGATAAGCCTCTAGACAAATGGTTTCACTACAAACTGAAGTCAACACTAAGAGATATTCAGCTCTATCACACAACAAAAAGGAGTGTAAAAAATTGCTGGATCTTAGTGGTCTGGTGGTGCGATTGGGTTGGAGTAGAATCTGGAGGGATGGGACATTTAGTGGATGGTTTACAGTTTGGGTAGGGACTGGGCTGAGCAGATGATGGTTGAGTCATCTGCATATTGTATGCGTGTGCCATGTTTGGTGGCAGTGGCTAGAATATTGGTGAGAATAGTAGGGGTCCAAGGATGGATCCTTAGGGAACCCTTATAGAGACAGGTAGTTGGGGATATATGTCATTCTGCCATACAATGGATTGTTGGCGGTCAGACAGGTAACTCTGAAACCAGTTGGTGACTGATTGAGAGAAGGATAGGTTATTCAGGATCGAGATGAGTTGTTTGTGTGGGACCATGTCAAATGCTTTAGTTAGGTCTAGGAAAGTAGCAGAGGAGAGATAGCCATTGTTTTTATGCTGAAGGATAGTGTTAGTAAAGGAGAGTAAGGCAGTAGTGGTTTGGTCGGAAACCATGCTGAGTATTGGAAAGGAGGTTGTTAGTAAGGAGGTAGTCTGAGACCTGAGAGTGAATGCATCTCTCTAGTATTTTGGAGACTGGAGAGGGGTGGTAATTGGTTAGTTCTATGGAGGGGCTACATTTGTGGAGGGGAATTATATGTGATGCTTTCCATAGTGTGGGATCGTAACTTTCTGACAGAGATCGGTTAATCAAGATGGATACTGGGTAGGCCAGAGCATCAGCTGTGATTTATAGCTATTCACATGGGAGGTTGTCTGCTGCTAATTTGGTGGGCTTAAGTTTAGTTAAGAGGTTTTTTTATGTTGGAGGTAGGTGCAGGAGAAAAAGAGAAGGCAGTGGGGAGATTACTAGTTGAAGGTGTGGGTTGGAGGGGAGGGGGGTTGTGTTGTTTAGCTAGTGTAGCATGGTTTGTGTAAAGTGTATGTTGAATGAGGTAGCAATATTTTCGGAGGAGTGAGGGATGTTAGGAGGAGGGGTACTGACTTTACCTGGGTGGAGGACGGAGTTTATGGAGGACCAGAATTGTTTGGGGCCGTGTTGGGAGGAGTCTAGGGCAGACTGGTAGTACTGGAATTTGTCCTGTTTTATTAGCTTTTTGACTCTATTGCATAGTTCTAGGAATTTCTGTATAGTTGAGAGGGTTTTGCGCTATTGCTCCCAGGCTTTATCCCTGTTTTTCATTTCTGACTTAGTGGTTTCCTGTAGCCATGGGGAGGGTTGTGCTTTGGTTCTGGAAAGTCTTATTGGGGCATGGTAATTAAGGATGCTCAGGATGGTAGTATTAAAAAGTTCAACAGTGTCATCAAGTTTGAGGTACTTTAGAGGATGCCAGTTACATTCTTTGAGGGATGAGATGAATGTGAGTGGGTTAAAGTTCATTTTTTTACGTATCTGATGGTAGATGACAGGTTTAGCTTGGTATAGGAATTTTTTGAGTAGGAATGTTGGGGAGTGATCACTGAGGCTATCTGATAAGCAGCCTGTTATATATGACTGGGGGCTCTTACTGACTAGTATCCAGTCCAGGGTAGTGTGCTTGTTGGAGTTTTTATTTATCCTGGTTGACGACTGGACTAGTTTGGTGAAGCCATGAAGGTTTACATGATGGGTTGGATGGTTGCCAGAACAGGATTGCCAGTGAATATTGAAATCACCTAAAATTATAGTTTCTTGGGGAAGATGGTGGGTAGACCAGCTGAGGAGGTTTTCTAGTGGAGGAATGTTTTGGCCAGATGGGAAGTAGCATCCAATTATGTTGATGGTTTTGTTTTGGTTTATTTTGAGGTTGGTATATATTATTTCTTCATTGCCTATTTGTGGAGCTGATGATTTTAAGATCTGGATGTTTAGATGTTGTTTAAATATTATAGCTACACCACCTCCTTTCTTGTTTAGCCGGTCTACTCTTAGTATGCCGTAACCGGTAAGGAGGATTTGCTCACTGCTAATGTGAGGTTTTAGCCAGGTTTCTGTCAAGATGACTATATCTGGGGAGTACAAGTCTATGGTGGCATGGAGTTCATGGATTTTGTTGGATATACTTCTAATCTTTAGGCTTAGTAGAAGGAAGTCACTTGGCTTTCTATTGGCTGTGATATGGGAGAAGTTGTGGTTTCTAGTCTGATTATGAGGATTGGGGTTGGAGATGGTAGGGCCAGGGTTGGGGTGGATGTCTCCACTTAGGGCTAGTTTTGATATGCATGAGGTTATTAGTTTTCTCACTTTTTGAATGTGTTTGTTTATTAGGGAAACTTTATGATTGTGCTCTGTGGGTAATAGGTATGGTGGTAGGGTTACTACGTTGAATTGTAGGAAGGCTTTATGTTTGAGTAATATAGTTGGTAGAATATGCGGGGATGCATAGGGATGGTTCTTGAGTTGGTGGTAGGGGAGCTGAGTGAGGGTGAGACATTAGTGGTGGTGTGAGTAGTAGTGCAGTGGTAGTGGTTGAGTGGGGAAATTATGGAGTTTTGGTTGGATGTAAGATATGCAAGGAGAGTGCATGCAGTGAGCATCAGTAAGGTATGTTTGTACATGTTAGCTGAGGTGGAGTGATAGTAGTGGGAAGATGGAGAAGGTAGTGTTGAGTTTAGTGCCATGGTTGGCTATTGGAAAGATGGAAGGGGTTTGTGAGTGTAAAAAGGTAGGACCACTGGGGGTGGGAGGGAATAGGGGGCAGGGTGGGGAGCAAAGCGGGTAGAGACCCTGTTAGCTGCTCTCATGAGGGGGCTAGAAACAATCAGGTAACAGAGTAAACTGATAAATGAACATATGATAGTGAATGTGGAGACTCTGGTAGGTACCCTGTATTTTCACAAACCATCAGTTAGCTGTGCCCAAGTTCAGGCAGTTTTAATAAGTTCTATGGCAGAGACGAGCATGAGGTGCTCAAAGGGTGGTTGTAGTTATAAAAATGGTGCCTGCCACAGGTAATATTTATTAGCTTTGGGATTGGCTTAAGATAATAAACAGGGAAGGGGGAGGGGGAGAACAAGGGTGTGATCAGGCAGTTCTTTTGTACTTCTGCTAATGAGCCAAAGCAAAGACAAGTTTGTGTTTAAGAAACAATCAGAATTGACCAAAGACTGCTCTCAAACTGTAAGTAATTTCTTAACCATTTTTCAGGTCGAAGAACAGGATAACCTTGTATCAGTAGGCTAATGTGGTCTCAGTTTAAATTAACAAACACACAGTATTTATCAATTATGGATACTATTTGCTAACACAAGGGAATAAGAGAGAAAATGGAAAATGAGTGTGTGTGGGTGGGAAGGGGGGCTGCTTACAAGCCAAAGCAGAGTGCTCTCCAGGGGAAAATGAATATTGGTTCAAACACGGAGACACATACACAAAGTTAGCTTTAGCTGTTTGCAGACAGTTCAGACCCGGATTGCGCTTTTCTTATAAGAATGATAAATGTGGTACCGCAGTTGAATACTTAAGAGTGGTGTTACATTCAAAGTTAACTTTAGCTGTTTGCAGACAGTTCAGAGCCGGACTGCGCTTTTCTTATAACAATGATAAAGGTGATAGCGCAGTTGAATACTAAGAGTGGTGTTAGGTTGGAGAGACACTGAGCTCCTCATGGGGCCTGTAGCAGAGTGGATTGTAGTTTTTTGAGAGATATGATATCTGATTTAAAACACTGGCTATTTAAGGCACAGAAACAGAAACCAGACCAATTATCCAAACAATAAGAGTTGCAGCAATGCCCTGGCTAGATTAAACCAGTTCTGTTCACTTTCTCTCCCTAAGAAAACAGACAGACCTCTAGACAAAGGATTTCACTACAAACTGAGGTCAACATTAACAGATATTCAGCTTTATATCACACAACAAAAAGGAGAGTAAAATACAGTTCTACAGATTATAGAGATATTAAATCAGAAGTGCAGATGATAATTCAGAATAAACTTATGTTTTCTAAATATCACAGCAGGCACTAAGTCAGTCTCTCTGCAACAGAGTAACAGTTGCTGGAATGCCCTGGCTGGATTAAACCAGTTCTGTTCACTTTCTCTCACTAAGAAAACAGATAGGCCTCTAGACAAAGGATTTTTCTACCAAATGAGGTCAACACTAAGAGATATTCAGCTCTATCACACAACAAAAAAGAGAGTAAAAGCAGTTGTACAGATTTCAGAGATATTAAATCAAAAGTGCAGACAATGAGAAAAAATTTTTTTTTCTAAATATCACAGGAGGGAGTAAGTCAGTCTCTCCGCAAAAGCTTGAGCAACAGGTATATCTGATATAAAGCACTGGCTATTTAAGGCACAGAAATAGAAACCAGATCAATTATCCAAACAATAACAGTTGTAAGAATGCCCTGGTTAAATTAAACCAGTTCTGTTAACTTTCTCTCACTAAGAAAAAAGATAGGCCTCTAAACAAAAAATTTCACTACAAACTGAGGTCAACACTAACAGATATTCAGCTCTATCACACAACAAAAAGGAGAATAAAAACATATATGCATATTACAAAGATATTAAATCAAAAGTGCAGATGATATCTGAGAATAAACTCATCTTTTCTAAATATCACACCAGGCAATAAGTCAGTCTCTCTGCAACAGCGTGAACAACAAGTATTTCTAATTTAAAACACTGGCTATTCAAGACACAGAAACAGAAGCCAGACAAATTATCCAAACAATAACAGTTGCAGGAATGCCCTCGCTGGATTAAACCAGTTCTGTTCACTTTCCCTCACTAACAAAACAGATAGGCCACTAGACAAATGATTTCACTACACACTGAGGTCAACACTAAGAGATAGTCAGCTCTATCAGACAACAAAAAAGAGAGTAAAAACAGTTGTACAGATTTCACAGATATTAAATCAAAAGTACAGACGATCACTGAGAATAAACTTATCTTTTCTAAATATCACAGGAAAGAGTAAGTCAATCTCTTTACAAAAGCTTGAGCAACAGTCTGATTTAAAATACTGGCTATTTAAGGCACAGAAAAACTAACCAGACCAATTATCCAAACAATAACAGTTGCAGGAATGCTCTGGCTGGATTAAACCAGTTCTGTTGACTTTCTTTCACTAAGAAAACAGATAGGCCTCTAGACAAAGGATTTCACCACAAACTGAGGTCAAAACTCAAAGATATTCAGCTCTACCACACAACAAAAAGGAGAGTAAAAACAGTTGTACAGATTACAGAGATATTAAATCAAAAGTGCAGACAATAATTGAGATTAAACTCTTATCATTTCTAAATATCACAGCAGGCAGAAAGTCAGTCTCTATGTAACAGCTTGAGCAACAGGTTTATCTGATTTAAAACATTGACTATTTAAGGCACAGAAACGGAACTCAGACCAGTTATCCAAACAATAACAGTGGCAGGAATGCCCTAGCTAGATTAGCCCAATTCTGTTCACTTTCTCTCACTAAGAAAAAAAGATAGGCCTATAGACAAAGGATTTCACTAAAAACTGAGGGAAACACTAAGAGATATTCAGCTCTATCACACAACAAAAAGAGGAAAAGCAGTTGTACAGATTTCAGAGATATTAAATCAAAAGTGCAGACAATGATTGAAAAAAAAAATTTTTTTCTAAATATCACAGGAGGGAGTAAGTCAGTCTCTCCGCAAAAGCTTGAGCAACAGGTATATCTGATATAAAGCACTGGCTATTTAAGGCACAGAAATAGAAACCAGATCAATTATCCAAACAATAACAGTTGTAAGAATGCCCTGGTTAAATTAAACCAGTTCTGTTAACTTTCTCTCACTAAGAAAAAAGATAGGCCTCTAAACAAAAAATTTCACTACAAACTGAGGTCAACACTAACAGATATTCAGCTCTATCACACAACAAAAAGGAGAATAAAAACATATATGCATATTACAAAGATATTAAATCAAAAGTGCAGATGATATCTGAGAATAAACTCATCTTTTCTAAATATCACAGCAGGCAATAAGTCAGTCTCTCTGCAACAGCATGAACAACAAGTATTTCTAATTTAAAACACTGGCTATTCAAGACACAGAAACAGAAGCCAGACAAATTATCCAAACAATAACAGTTGCAGGAATGCCCTCACTGGATTAAACCAGTTCTGTTCACTTTCCCTCACTAACAAAACAGATAGGCCACTAGACAAATGATTTCACTACACACTGAGGTCAACACTAAGAGATAGTCAGCTCTATCAGACAACAAAAAAGAGAGTAAAAACAGTTGTACAGATTTCACAGATATTAAATCAAAAGTACAGACGATCACTGAGAATAAACTTATCTTTTCTAAATATCACAGGAAAGAGTAAGTCAATCTCTTTACAAAAGCTTGAGCAACAGTCTGATTTAAAATACTGGCTATTTAAGGCACAGAAAACTAACCAGACCAATTATCCAAACAATAACAGTTGCAGGAATGCTCTGGCTGGATTAAACCAGTTCTGTTGACTTTCTTTCACTAAGAAAACAGATAGGCCTCTAGACAAAGGATTTCACCACAAACTGAGGTCAAAACTCAAAGATATTCAGCTCTACCACACAACAAAAAGGAGAGTAAAAACAGTTGTACAGATTACAGAGATATTAAATCAAAAGTGCAGACAATAATTGAGATTAAACTCTTATCATTTCTAAATATCACAGCAGGCAGAAAGTCATTCTCTATGTAACAGCTTGAGCAACAGGTTTATCTGATTTAAAACATTGACTATTTAAGGCACAGAAACGGAACTCAGACCAGTTATCCAAACAATAACAGTGGCAGGAATGCCCTAGCTAGATTAGCCCAATTCTGTTCACTTTCTCTCACTAAGAAAAAAAGATAGGCCTATAGACAAAGGATTTCACTAAAAACTGAGGGAAACACTAAGAGATATTCAGCTCTATCACACAACAAAAAGAGGAAAACAGTTGTACAGATTTCAGAGATATTAAATCAAAAGTGCGGATGATAATTGAGAATAAACTCTTATCCTTTCTAAATATCACAGCACAGCAGGCAATAAGTCAGTTGGTCTGCAACAGCTTGAGAAAAAGGTATATCTGATTTCAAACACTGGCTATTTAAGGCACAGAAACAGAAACCAGACCAATTATCCAAACAATAACATTGCAGTAATGCCCTGGCTGGATTAAACCAGTTTTGTTCACTTTCTCTAAGAAAACAGATAGGCCTCTAGACAAAGGATTTCACCACAAACTGAGGTTAACACTAACATATATTCAGTTCTATCACACACCAAAAGGAGAGTAAAAAACAGATCTACAGATTACAGAGATATTAAAACAAAAGTGCTGATGATAATTAAGAGTAACCTCTGATCTTATCTAAATATCACAGCAGGCAGTAAGTCAGTCTCTCTGCAACAGCTTGACCAACATGTATATCCGATTTGAAACACTGGCTATTTAAGGCAAGGAAACCAGACCAATTATCCAAACAATACCAGTTGCAGGAATGATCGGGCTAGATTAAACCAGTCCTGTTCACTTTCTCTCAATAAGAAAAAAGATAGGCCTCTAGACAAAATATTTCACTACAAACTGAGGTCAACACTAACAGATATTCGGCTCTATCACACAACAAAAAGGAGAGTAAAAAACAGTTGTACAGATTACAGAGATATTAAATCAAAAGTGCAGATTATAACTTAGAATAAACTCATCTTTTCTAAATATCACAACAGGCACTAAGTCAGTCTAAACCAGTTCTGTTCACTTTCTCTCACTAAGAAAACAGATACGACTCTAGACAAAGGATTTCCCGACAAAATGAGGTCAAAACTAAAAGATATTCTGCTTTATCACACAACAAAAAGGAGAGTAAAAAACAGTTGTACAGATTACAGAGATATTAAATCAAAAGTGCAGATGATAACTGCGAATAAGCCTATCTTTTCTGAATATCACAGCAGGCAGTAAGTCAGTGTCTCTGCAACAGCTAGAGCAAAGGGTATATCTGATTTAAAACACTGGCTACTTAAGGCACAGAAACAGAAACTAGACCAATTATCCAAACAATAAGAGTTGCAGGAATGCCCTGGCTAGATTAAACCAGTTCTGTTCACTTTCTCTCCCTAAGAAAACAGATAGGCCTCTAGACAAAGGGTTTCACTACAAACTGAGGCCAATACTAACAGATATTCAGCTTTATATCACACAACAAAAAGGAGAGTAAAATACAGCTCTACAGATTATAGAGATATTAAATCAGAAGTGAAGATGATAATTTAGAATAAACTCTTATCTTTTCTAAATATTACAGCAGGCAGTAAGTCAGTCTCTCTGCAACAGCTTGAGCAACAGGTATATCTGATTTAAACACTGGCTATTCAAGGCACAAAAATATAATCCAGACCAATTATCCAAACAATAATAGTTGCAGGAATGTCCTGGCTGGATTAAACCAGTTCTGTTCACTTTCTTTCACTAAGAAAACAGATAGGCCTCTAGGCAAATAATTTAACTACAAACTGAGGTAAACACTAAGAGATTGTCAGGTTTATCAGACAACAAAAAAGAGAGTAAAAAACAGCTCTACAGATTATAGAGATCTTAAATCAGAAGTGAAGATGATAATTTAGAATAAACTCTTATCTTTTCTAAATATCACAGCAGGCAGTAAGTCAGTCTCTCTGCAACAGCGTGAGCAGCAGGTGTATCTGATTTAAAACACTGGCTATTCAAGGCACAGAAACAAAAGCCAGACCAATTATCCAAACAATAACAGTTGCAGGGATCCCCTGGCTGGATTAAACCAGTTCTGTATACTTTCTTTCAATAAGAAAGCAGATAGGCCTTTAGGCAAAGGATTTCACTACAAACTAAGGTCAACACTAAGAGACAGTCAGGTCTATCAGACAAAAAAATTAGATTAAAAAAACAGTTGTACAGATTTCACAGATATTTCATCAAAAGTACAGGCGATCATTGAGAATACACTCATCTTTTCTAAATATCACAGGAGGGAGTAAGTCAATCTCTCTACAAAAGCTTGAGCAACAGGTATATCTTATTTAAAACACTGGCTATTTAAGACACAGAAACACTAAACAGACCGATTATCCAAACAATAACAGTTGCAGGAATCCCCTGGCTGGATTAAACTAGTTCTCTTGACTTTCTCTCACAAAGAAAACAGATAGGCCTCTAGACAAAGGATTTCACCACAAACTGAGGTCAAAATGTGCAGATATTCAGCTCTATCACACAACAAAAAGGAGAGTAAAAAATAGTTGTACAGATTACAGACATATTAAATCAAAAGTGCAGACAATAACTGAGATTAAACTCTTATTGTTTCTAAATATCACAGCAGGCAGTAAGACAGTCTCTATGTAACAGCTTGAGCAACAGGTTAATCTGATTTAAAACACTGACTAAGGCACAGAAACATAAATCAGACCAATTATCCAAACAATAACAGTGGCAAGAATGCCCTGGCTAGATTAGACCAGTTATTTTCACTTTCTCTCACTAAGAAAAAAGATAGGCCTCTAGACAAAAGTTTTCACCACAAACTGAGGTCAACACTGAAAGATTTTCAGTTCTATCATACAACAAAAGGAGAGTAAAAAAAATGTACAGATTACAGAGCTATTAAAACAAAAGTGCAGATGATAATTGAGAATAACCTCTTATTTTTTTCTAAATATCACAGCAGGCAGTAAGTCAATCTCTCTGCAACAGCTTGACCAACAGGTATATCTGATTTAAAACACTGCCAATTCAAGGCAGATAAATGCAAACCAGAACAATTATCCAAACAATAACA